>NC_140990.1:14856429-15103255 GCF_052327205.1 Somniosus microcephalus | reverse complement strand
GATCCAGACCTCAGGGACCCAAAATAAGTCTCACACTAGGAACAACTAAAATCGAACAAACCACTAACTACACATACTTGGGCATAAATATCAGCTCTACGGGAAATTTCAAACTGGCTGTGAATGAACTGAAAGAAAAAGCAAGAAGGGCTTTCTACGCCATAAAAAGATGAATCCAAATAGAAATCCCAATTAGCATTTGGCTCAAAATTTTCAAATCAGTAATTGAACCAATTGCACTCTATGGCAGTGAAGTGTGGGGACCGCTAACACAACAAGAATTTGCAAAATGGGACAAACACCCAATTGAGATCCTACATGCAGAATTCTGTAAAAGTATCCTCCGGACTCAAAGGAAAACCGTAAACAATGCATGCAGGGCAGAACTAGGCCAATTTCCACTAATAATCACTATCCAAAAAAGAGGCACCAAATTTTGGAAACACCTAAAAATGAGCAACCCCCACTGCTATCATTACGAAGCCTTGAAATGCCAAGAGAGGACCATAAAGAATAACTCCCTCAGTCAACTAGTCCTGGGACTCAGTGAAGCAACCACTAACACTACTAACAATAACCAGCCCCAGGACAGTGACATCGTAGCAGAGAGAATTTGACCCAACACAATTGTCACTAAACAAAAGGAAAAATACCTGTCATATTGGGCAGAAACAACAAAAACCCAAAGCAAACTCAATTGCTACTTGGCCCTAAACAGACAATACAACATGGCTGAGTACCTGACCATGGTAAAGGATAACAAACTGAGAAAAACCTTGACAAGGTACAGACTTAGCAAACATAGCCTAGCGATCGAAAAAGGCAGACACAGGCAGACCAGGCTGCCAAGAGAGGACAGGATATGCTCTCACTGCAGTCAGGGAGTAATGGAGACAGAGATGCACTTCCTCGCAGCCTGTGGAAAATATCAGGGCATCAGGGAGAATTTCTACCAAAAATTCTCACAAATATGCACTGAATTCAGAAATCTGAATGACGACCAAAAACTCCCATACCTACTGGGGGAGGAGAGAAGCTGTGTAGCACTGGCGGCACACTATGTTACAGCTTGCCATGAACAGAGGGACAATCAGTAAACCTAAGAAAAGAGTATATATAAACAATGCGAATGTATATTTATACACTCAGGGATATACCTGTTTATACACTGTATGAATAGAACTGCGTTTATGTGTTCAACCATAAATGTATTTTGATGCTTTGGCAACATAAGATGTACCTTATCATGCCAATAAAGCGATTTGAATTGAATTGTGTGGTGTATGTAACCTGTTCCACCTTAAGAGAACTTCAGCCTGGTCCACCTTAAGAAAGGTACTACTTTCTTTGGCTGCTGTATACGTAATACCGGTGGTGACCACACCGGTATATAAGCACAGTGTAATAATATTGTATTCAGTATAGTCCGACCTCCAACCAGTAAAGACCTGTTGAATTTACTCTTGTGGTCTGTGTAGTAATTCTCACTATAACACACAGACTTAACAGTGGCGACGAGTCCGATTCTTACCCTACTGCAGTAATTTCCACGGCGACTTCGTCCACAGACAGGACGTCGAGGAGAGGTTTCCACCCTCATCATCTATGGGAAGACACGTCGAGCGGCAGGCATCGAGCAACCGGAGTGCAGAAGACATCCTGACCTCGAAGCCTCCATCAGCGACTGTCAGCTTCTTCTACTACCTCGTGGTGGGTAAGCCGGGCAGCGACGCGACAGAAAGTCAACCGCGTTGGCTGTACAGACGGGGCTGGGAAGGTGGAGGAATAAGGGCGGTGAGGTCGATCACGACCAGAGATAAGGGCCGGGCCGCTTTCGAGCGAGAGGCGCAGCGCGGGACATCGATCGCGACCGGAGATAAGGGCCGCATTCGGGCTAAAGGCGCAGCGTCTGGGGAAACTGAAGGCGCGAGAGCCGCGGTGAAGCGGAGACAGCGTCGGGGGACGGGTGAAGACCACCAAGCGCGGGAAAACCGCCATTTTGTGGGCGGAGGACGACGGCAAGAGCGGGAAGCTGCCATCTTAGATAACATTAAAAATACGATAAATTGCTACGATGCCTAAACATGGGAACATTAATGCCTTCGACAGTGATATAGAAGACTGGGCTTTGTATGTAGAATGCATACAAAACTATTGTAAGGCAAATAAAATTCCTGAGGCAGATAAAGCACTAACATTACTAAACTTAATGGGTGCGAAGACATACGGGCAATTGAAACACCTGTTATCACCAGATGAACCGGCGGATAAGACGTTCGAACAGATTGTTACTGTCCTAAAAAATCATCTTAGCCCCACGCCGCTGATGCTAGTGGAATGATTTAAATTTTACGATAGAAGACAGCTGCAAAATGAAAGCAATGCTGAATATTTGATGGAATTACGTAAGCTAGCAAAATATTGTCAGTTTGGAACGGGACTGACAGAGGCACTTCGAGATAGATTTGTGTGTGGTTTATTTAAACAGGATACACAAAGGCGACTGCTCGAGGAGAATGAGCTGTCTCTCGAGAAGGCGGTCACTATGGCAGCAGCACACGAGGCCGCAGCGAGAGGCACGGCAGTAATGCAGCTACGGCCACCGGAACTCGGTACAAACAAATTGGGTTTGAGTTCTGTCAAATGTTATCGTTGTGGAAAGACAACGCACGATCAGAACCAGTGTTGGTTTAAAAACCAAGAATGCAGAACGTGTGGCAGGCCTGGCCACATAGCTAAAGTATGCCAGTCAGGAAAGAAGACCAGCAATAAAAAGTCACCGCAAGGAAAATATGCAAAGGTACACAAGGTGACAAAGAACAGTTTGACCGAACAGAAGTCAGATTCAGATGCTAGCAGTAATGAACTGGATAGCTTAAGAATACACAACGTTGGTAAGGATACAGACCTCCAGACAATTTGGGTCACTCTTAAGATAGCAGGAGTCCAAGTAAAAATGGAATTGGACACTGGATCGGCATTGACGGTCATGAATAAGAAAGATTACAGAAGGTTATTCCAACATATTCCCTTACAGGATACGAAGATTATATTGAAAACGTACACGGGGCAAAGAGTGTACCCCATCGGAAAAATAGAGGTAGAAGTGGTCCACAAGGGCGAAGGAAGCCAAGTAATGGACTTATATGTGCTACCTGAAGGAGGTCCACCACTACTAGGATGGGAGTGGATTAGGAAAATGAATATGGACTGGCACTCCTTGAAAGCACTAACGGTAGATTCCGGGGAAACAGCTGTCAAACCTAAACGATTGTCCAGAATATTGGATGAGGCTAAAGAGGTGTTCCAGCCGGGACTGGGAACACTGAGAGGAATTACGGCAAACATCAAGATTGATGAACATGCACAACCAAAATTTTTTAAAGCCAGACCGGTACCCTATGCAATACGACTTGCGGTTGAAGCGGAGCTGGAAGCACTGGAACGTTCAGGGGTACTGTCTAAAGTAGATTGGAGTGAGTGGGCTACGCCCATTGTTCCCGTTATGAAACGTCCTGCGAACAATAAGCCAGGAGATCCAGGGAAGGTTCGCATCTGTGGAGATTTCAAAATCACCGTTAATCCGGTGCTTCACACGGTGCAGTATCCGCTTCCACGGATTGAGGATATTTTCGCTTCGTTGTCTGGCGGGAAACACTTCACCAAGATAGACCTGGCGCAGGCGTACTTGCAGATGGAGGTTGAAGAAGAGCCACGCCAATACCTCACGATCAACACGCATCGAGGGTTGTACCGGTACAATAGGCTGGTTTTTGGTGTGGCATCGGCTCCAGCAATTTGGCAGAGGGCCATGGAGCAGGTATTACAGGGAATTCCAGGCACACAATGTTACCTGGACGACATTCTGATCACAGGTGATGGTGATGAACAGCATCTCGCTAACTTGGAACTGGTGCTCAACAGACTGAAAGATTATGGACTTAGAGTAAATCGGCAGAAATGTGAGTTCTTCCAGAAGCGGATCTCGTACTGTGGTCATGTCATTGACCGGGAGGGGCTTCATAAGTCTCCTGACAAGATAACGGCAGTTGTAAAGGCTCCCGCTCCGGAGAATGTCTCTCAGTTGAGGTCGTTTCTAGGATTAATTAACTATTACCATAAATTTCTGCCAAATCTATCCACGGTGCTGCATCCGTTGAACGCTCTTTTACAGAAAGGGGTACCATGGGACTGGGGCAAAACTGTAAGAAGGCATTTCGCAAAAGCAAAGAATTGATCACCTCAGAGGAAGTGTTGGCTCACTTCAACCCGACACTGCCTATTCGGTTGGCTTGTGATGCTTCTCCATATGGTATTGGGGCAGTACTCTCACATAAATTGCCAAATGGCACGGAAAGGCCAGTCGCGTTTGCATCCAGATCATTGACCTCCGCTGAGCGCAACTATGCACAGATCGATAGGGAGGCCCTTAGCCTTGTATGGGGAGTGAAGAAGTTTAATCATTACCTAAAGGGCCAAAAATTCACACTTCTGACGGACCATCAACCGTTGGTGTCCATTTTTAACCCTAAGAAGGGTGTTTCGGTGATGACAGCACAGCGTCTCCAGAGATGGTCTCTTTTTTTAGGGGCACATTAATATCAGATAGAATTCAAAGGTACGAAACAGCATGGCAATGCTGATGGCCTGTCACGCCTGCCACTACCTGAAGATGAAGACACGACGGAAGTTGACCCTGTTGAGTTATTTCATTCGACCATTATCGAGTGTTTACCTGTCACCAACGCAAGTATTGAAAGAGAAACCAGGAACGACCCGACACTGTCCAGAGTCTACGAGGTGACAGTGAAAGGATGGCCAACACGGGGTGATCCTCTGTTACCGGCATTCTCGGCAAGGCGAGACCAGCTGTCCGTCTGCCATGGTACTTTGATGTACGGGACAAGAGTGATTATTCCTCCCAATTTAAGGGAAAGAGTTTTAAAAGAACTACATGAAGGTCATCTGGGGGGAGTTAAAATGAAAAGTCTTGCTAGGGCTTATGTATGGTGGCCGGGTATTGACCAACAGATTGAGGAGTTAACGAAAAGCTGTGCTGGGTGTCAAAAAGTGCAAAATGCACCTCCGATAGCACCGCTACACCCATGGGAATGGCCTTCAGCCCCATGGCAACACGTACACATTGACTTTGCTGGTCCATTCATGGACTCCATGTTCCTAATCGCGGTGGACGCACATTCCAAATGGCCAGAAGTCATCAAGATGAATACCACTACTTCAGAAAAGACAATTGCGGTGTTAAGAACAATATTCGCAAGGAACGGATTGCCAGAACAGATCTGTTCGGACAACGGACCACAGTTTGTATCGGAAGAATTCCAACAATTCTTAAAGAAGAATGGAGTTAAACATTATACCTCTGCCCCATATCATCCGGCGACAAACGGGTTGGCTGAAAGATTTGTCCAGACATTCAAAAAGGCTATTAAGGCCATGAATGATGATCAGATTCCGCTGCAACACAAGGTCGATAAGTTCCTGATGTCATATAGAAACGCCGATCATGCCGTGACTAACCAAAGTCCTGCTATGATGTTTTATAACAGGAGGTTGCGGTCCAAGTTGGACTTGTTAAAACCAAAAGTGCGGAGGGAAGTGGAAAACAAACAGTTTCGGCATATTAACAGCAAGACCACTCGAACTTTCGACGTAGGACAACCAGTGATGGCAAGGGGCTATGGAAATGAAAAATGGCAGTCCGGAACAATCCGGGCCAGACAAGGACCTCTGATGTACACCGTAGATATTGGTCATAATGTGATAAGGCGTCATGCGGATCAACTGGTAGATTCGAGAGCAAGGGTCGAACCCATGGTTGTGACAGAGACAGCTGTGGAAGACGTTCATGAACCTGAAGCATCTACCTCGGCCAAGAATGTATTTGATGATGATGACACCCAATACATTGGCAACCAACTAGAGGAGGCACCTCAACAACAAGAATCAGAGACCACTGAAAGGCGTTATCCAAGCCGAATCAGAAAGCCTCCTGAGAGACTGAACCTTTGAACTGTTATACCTGAAGTTATATATGTATATATGTTATGTTTATTTGGGGATATGACTGTTAAGCTAAAAAGGGAGGATTGTGGTGTATGTAACCTGTTCCACCTTAAGAGAACTTAAGCCTGGTCCACCTTAAGAAAGGTACTACTTTCTTTGGCTGCTGTATACGTAATACCGGTGGTGACCACACCGGTATATAAGCACAGTGTAATAATATTGTATTCAGTATAGTCCGACCTCCAACCAGTAAAGACCTGTTGAATTTACTCTTGTGGTCTGTGTAGTAATTCTCACTATAACACACAGACTTAACAAATTGAATTGAATTGAGAGAGAGAGAGAGAGGAGGTGGGGAGAGAGAGAGAGAGAGGAGGTGGGGAGGAGAGAGAGAGAGAGAGGTGGGGAGGAGAGAGAGAGAGAGAGAGAGGGAGAGGAGGTGGGGAGAGAGAGAGAGAGAGAGAGGAGGTGGGGAGAGTGAGAGAGAGAGAGAGAGGCGGTGGGGAGAGTGAGCGAGAGAGAGAGAGGAGGTGGGGAGAGAGAGAGAGGAGGTGGGGAGAGAGAGAGAGAGAGAGAGGTGGGGAGGAGAGAGAGAGAGAGAGAGGAGGTGGGGAGGAGAGAGAGAGAGAGAGAGAGAGGGGGGGAGAGAGAGAGAGAGAGAGAGAGAGGAGATGGGGAGGAGAGAGAGAGAGAGGTGGGGGGAGAGAGAGAGAGAGAGAGAGAGGTGGTGGGGGGGGAGAGAGAGAGAGAGAGGAGGTGGGGAGAGAGAGAGAGAGAGAGGAGGTGGGGAGAGAGAGAGAGAGAGAGGAGGTGGGGAGGAGAGAGAGAGAGAGAGAGAGGAGGTGGGGAGAGAGAGAGAGAGAGAGAGAGGAGGTGGGGGGAGAGAGAGAGAGAGAGAGAGGAGGTGGGGAGAGAGAGAGAGAGAGAGGAGGTGGGGAGGAGAGAGAGAGAGAGAGAGGAGGTGGGGAGAGAGAGAGTGTTTTCCCGATATCTGGTGCCAAGGACTCATCTCTCCCATATATAAAAGTGGAAACAAATCAGACCCAAATAACTACCGCGGCATCTGTGTCAACAGTTGTCTAGGGAAGTTATTCTGCAGTATTCTAAATAGTACATTACTGGATTTTCTTAACAAACATAAGATCCATGGAAAAAATCAAATAGGCTTTCTTCCAAAACACCGCACCACCGACCATATCTATACCCTTCACACTCTCATTGAAAAGCATGTACACCAAACAAAAAATGGGAAAATATTCGCTTGTTTCATTGACTTCAAGAAAGCCTTTGACTCTATCTGGCACGAAGGGCTCTATTACAAACTTCTTCAGTGTGGAATAGGGGGCAAAGTCTATGACCTTATTAAATCGAAGTATCTGAAAAATAAATGCGGTGTCAAAATTGGAGACAAACGCACCTGTTTCTTCACCCAGAGAAGAGGCGTCCGGCAGGGCTGCAATTTGAGCCCGACCCTGTTCAACATACACATAAATGAACTAGCAGACATGCTGGAGCAAAGCGAGTCACCGGGTCTATGTCTCCTGGATGGAGAAGTGAAATCCCTGTTCTATGCGGATGACCTGGTTCTGCTGTCTCCCACAGAACAGCGATTACAGCAACAACTAGACCTACACGACAAATACTGCCAAAATTGGGCCCTAACAGTAAATCTAAAGAAAACCAACATCATGATTTTTCAAAAAAGGCCCAGGTGTCAGGAAAACAAATACCAGTTTACTCTCAGTGATACCATCATAGGACACACTATGAGCTACACTTACCTTGGTCTAATCATTACAGCATCAGGGATCTTCAGCATAGCAGTGAATGCACTAAAAGAAAAAGCCCGAAGAGCCCTATATGCAATAAAAAGAAAATTCTACAACATCCAAATCCCAATCAAAATCTGGATAAAAATATTTGACAGCGTAATCCTGCCGATTGCGCTGTACGGTAGTGAAGTATGGGGCCCGCTCAATCACCATAGCTACACTAAATGGGAAAAACACACAATAGAAGCCCTACATGCAGAATTTTGCCGAAGCATCCTTCGCACCCAAAGGAAAACACCAACAAATGCATGCAGAGCCGAACTAGGCAGATACCCACTGATAATAAACATCCAAAAACGAGCACTAAACTTCCTAAATCACCTCAAATCTAGCTCCCCAGACACCCTTCATTTTAAAGCCTTCCAGACCCAAGAGCTAAACCCAGAAAAGAGTCCCCTGAGTCAGCTGCTACTGAAACTAAGTGCTCCTACTCAGCCGGACACTGACCAGTCCCAGACCAACACTGCCGTCCAAACACCAATCCGAGTGAACCAAATCATTAAACAAAGCAAAGAAACCTACCTGGAACATTGGAACAAAATAACCAAAAGCCAAAGCAGATTAGAATGTTACCGGGCCCTAAAAAGAGAATATAAACTGGCAGACTATCTCTCGCCCATCAGAGACACAAAACAGAGACAGACCCTCACCAGGTACAGACTAAGCGACCACCAACTGGCAATTGAAAAAGGAAGATACAAGAAATCCTGGCAGCCTAGAGAGAATAGAATATGTGATCAATGTCTGGCCGGCGAGGTTGAGACAGAGATGCATTTCCTCCTAAAATGCAAAAAATTCAACACATCAAGAAACATATTATTTGACAAGCTCAGCCAAACAACCCCAGATTTCAAGGAATTGGATGACCTGTCAAAATTAAGATTAGTCCTGGGAGAAGGAGACAGACCATACCTTGGTGCCAAATATGTAACAACATGTCACAACCTGAGGACTGTTTAAAATTAATACTGAATATACCCACTGATGTACAAAGACTGTTTAAATTAATATTGTTTAAAGTAATATTGTATATACCCAACGAAGGTCAAAATTGTTTGACACCTACAGAATGTTGGAAAACTGTACTTTTTGTTATGTAAGCTTTGACAATATGGTTCCCTGTAAACTTTCATGCCAATAAAGCATTTGAATTGAATTGAATTGAATTGAATTGAGAGAGACGAGGTGGGGAGGAGAGGGAGAGAGAGAGAGGAGGTGGGGAGAGAGAGAGAGAGAGAGGAGGTGGTGAGGAGAGAGAGAGAGAGAGGAGGTGGGGAGAGAGAGAGAGGTGGGGAGGAGAGAGAGAGAGAGAGAGGAGGTGGGGAGGAGAGAGAGAGAGAGAGAGAGAGGAGGTGGGGAGGAGAGAGAGAGAGAGAGAGAGAGAGGTGGGGGGAGAGAGAGAGAGAGAGAGAGGTGGGGAGGAGAGAGGGAGAGAGAGAGGAGGTGGGGAGAGAGAGAGAAAGAGAGGAGGTGGGGAGAGTGAGAGAGAGAGAGGAGGCGGGGAGAGAGAGAGAGAGAGAGGAGGTGGGGAGAGAGAGAGAGAGAGGAGGTGGGGAGAGAGAGAGAGAGACAGGAGGTGGGGGGAGAGAGAGCGAAAGAGAGGTGGGGAGGAGAGAGAGAGAGAGAGAGAGGAGGTGGGGAGAGAGAGAGAGAGAGAGAGGAGGTGGGGAGAGAGAGAGGAGGTGGGGAGGCGAGAGAGAGAGAGAGAGGTGGGGAGAGAGAGAGAGAGAGAGAGGAGGTGGGGGGAGAGAGAGAGAGAGAGGTGGGGAGAGAGAGCGAGAGAGAGAGAGAGGTGGGGAGGAGAGAGAGAGAGAGAGAGGAGGTGGGGAGAGAGAGAGAAAGACTGTTTAAAATTAATATTGTTTAAAAGTAATATTGTATATACCCAACAAATGTCAAATCGATTGACACCTACAGAATGTTGGAAAACTGTACCTTTTTGCTATGTAAGCTTTGGCAATATGGTTCTCTGTAAACTTTCATGCCAATAAAGCATTTGAACTGAACTGAACTGAACTGAACTGAGAGAGGAGGTGGGGAGAGAGAGAGAGAGAGGAGGTGGGGGGAGAGAGAGAGAGGTGGGGAGGAGAGAGAGAGAGAGAGAGAGAGGAGGTGGGGGGGAGAGAGAGAGAGAGAGCGAGAGAGGTGGGGAGGAGAGAGAGAGAGAGAGAGGAGGTGGGGAGGAGAGAGAGAGAGCGAGACCACAGGCGACTGTAAACCAAGAACTGAGAAAGATCATGACGATGATAAGCACCCTGATGGAAAACAGGACAGGAATGTACTAAATTATTATTATTGTTATATTACTATTATTAGGTAGCAGTATGTGCATGCCTTATGGAATTTATACTAAATCGTCATTTAGCATTGTACATCTATAGAAACTAGTGTTTTCACACCCGTCCCACAAAATAGGTCCATTTTGCTTTGTTTTTTGAACTATATAGATGCGTTCTTTCCACATAAGCTGCTGGAATATCCAGGGTCTCCACTCCTCAACTTTTGGGCTGAAGAGTACAGACCCTGAATTCCTAAAATCTATAAAAGACATTGATATAATTGTGTTAACAGAAACATGGTGTCAAAAGGACGTGCCCACCCACTGTCCTCCAATGTACCATGAAATCATTGTGCCCTCAGTAAAGAACACTAAGATACGCAAGGGCAGAACCTCCGGGGGAATCTTGGTGTGGTATAAAGGAGAATTGGACAAACACATCTCACCGGTAAAACAGGGGAAATCACATGTATGGCTAAAATTATATAAAAATATAGGAATAGCTAAAAAAGATGTCTACTTATGTGCGATCTACATACCTCCAATAGAATCACCATATTTTGAAGAGGAGTTATTTGAAACTCTCCACAGGGAAATCAGCCATTTCCAGGCCCAAGGAAAGGTGCTACGATGTGGGGACCTAAATGCAAGGACCGGATGTGAACCTGACTTCATAGACCCACAGGGCAACAACCATGTGTTTGGCCAGACCCCTTTATATGTCACACCAGCCATCACAAATCGGAACAACCTTGACTGTGAAATAAATAAATGCGGCAGGGAGGTAGTGCAACTCTGCCGAGCCTTAGGCCTGTACATAGTTAACGGTAGGTTCAGAGGGGACTCCTTAGGGAGACTCACATATTCCTCAACTCTTGGGTCTAGTGTGGTGGATTATACAATCACTGACATGGACCCCTGCGATATCAACGCATTCACTGTCAGGCAGCAATCCCCCCTCTCAGACCATAACCAAATAAATGTGTACCTTAAACTTTCTGCCCAAACTACAGACACAAAAAAGGAACCCAGTAAGCTCCATAAACTAAACCAGACATACAGATGGGCCCCAGACAGTGGAGATAAATTCATCACAGCACTAAATTCACCTGATCTCACAAGTAAAATATCAAAATTTAAAGAAAATCTATATGAGATCACCAGAGATGGTGTAAACATGGCCATAGATGATATTTATATGATCTTCCATGAGGCAGCTGTAAAAGCCGACCTTGTGAAACAGAAGAGGAAACGTTACAAAAGACAAAAAAATGAGAAATGGTTTGATCACGAATGCAAAAATGCCAGAAAAGACCTGAGAAAAATATCAAAACAAAAGCATCGCCAACCAAACAACCCAGACCTGCGTATTAGATACAATGAGACCCTCAAAAGATATAAACACACCATCAGGAACAAAACACAAAATTATACCAACAAACGACTTGAAGAAATTGAAAACTCCATTAATCAAAATCAATTCTGGGATATGTGGAATGACCTGAGTACAACACAATTACAAGCATTACCAATCCAAGATGCTGACATCTGGAGAACACATTTTGGAAACCTCTGCAAAGACATCCCAGTAAACGAAACAAACTCAAGTCAACATCATGTCACAGAAAAACTCCACACATTAGAAGCAACAATTAAAGACAACCAAAACCCTCTGGACTCCCCAATCACTTGGAAAGAACTGGCCACAAAAACAAAATCTCTCCACCTAAAGAAAGCCTGTGGTCCAGACAACATCAAAAATGAAATGCTCAACATCAGCACTATGGAGATGCAGGGTGCTGTACTCAAGTTATTCAACATCATATTACGTTCAGGCTGTTTTCCCGATATCTGGTGCCAAGGACTCATCTCTCCCATATATAAAAGTGGAAACAAATCAGACCCAAATAACTACCGTGGCATCTGTGTCAACAGTTGTCTAGGGAAGTTATTCTGCAGTATTCTAAATAGTAGATTACTGGATTTTCTCAACAAACATAATATCCTTAGAAAAAATCAAATAGGCTTTCTTCCAAAACACCGCACCACCGACCATATCTATACCCTTCACACTCTCATTGAAAAACATATACACCAAACAAAAAATGGGAAAATATTCGCTTGTTTCATTGACTTCAAGAAAGCTTTTGACTCTATTTGGCACGAAGGGCTCTATTACAAACTTCTTCAGTGTGGAATAGGGGGCAAAGTCTATGACCTTATTAAATCGATGTATCTGAAAAATAAATGCGGTGTCAAAATTGGAGACAAACGCACCGGTTTCTTCACCCAGAGAAGAGGCGTCCGACAGGGTTGCAATTTGAGTCCGACCCTGTTCAACATATACGTAAATGAGTTAGCAGACATGCTGGAGCAAAGCGAGTCACCGGGTCTCTGTCTCCTGGATGGGGAAGTGAAATCCCTGTTCTATGCAGACGACCTGGCTCTGCTGTCTCCCACAGAACAGGGATTACAGCAACATTTAGACATAGTCGACAAATACTGCCAAAATTGGTCCCTGACAGTAAATCTAAAGAAAACCAACATCATGATTTTTCAAAAAAGGCCCAGATGTCAGGAAAACAAATACCAGTTTACTCTCAGTGATACCATCATAGGACACACTATGAGCTACACTTACCTTGGTCTAACCATTACAGCATCAGGGAGCTTCAGCATAGCAGTGAATGCACTAAAAGAAAAAGCCCGAAGAGCCCTATATGCAATAAAAAGAAAACTCTACAACATCCAAATTCCAATCAAAATCTGGCTCAAAATATTTGATAGTATAATCCTGCCCATTGCGCTGTATGGCAGTGAAGTATAGGGCCCACTCAATCACCATAGCTACACTAAATGGGAAAAACACACAATAGAAGCCCTACATGCAGAATTTTGCTGAAGCATTCTTCGCACCCAAAGGAAAACACCAACAAATGCATGTAGAGCTGAACTAGGCAGATACCCACTGATAATAAACATCCAAAAGCGAGCACTAAACTTCCTAAATCACCTCAAATCTAGTTCCCCAGACACCCTTCATTTTAAAGCCCTCCAGACCCAAGAGCTGAACCCAGAAATGAGTCCCCTGAGTCAGTTGTTACTGAAACTAAGTACCCCTACCCAGCCGGACCCTGACCAGTCCCAGACCAACACTGCTCTCCAAACACCAATCCGAGTGAACCAAATCATTAAATAATGCACGGTGGCATAGTGGTTAGCACTGTTGCCTCACAGCGCCAGGGACCCAGGTTCGAATCCGGCCTCGGGCGACTGTCTGTGTGGAGTTTGCACATTCTCCCCGTGTTTGCGTGGGTTTCCTCCGGGTGCTCCGGTTTCCTCCCACAGTCCAAAGATGTGCGGGTTAGATTGATTGGCTATGATAAATTGACCCTTAGTGTTAGGGGGATTAAATATGTGGGGTTACGGGGATAGGGTGGGATATGTGTTGGTGTAGGGGTTACGGGGATCGGGTGGGATATGTGTCGGTGCAGGCTCGATGGGCCGAAATGGCCTCTATCTGCACTGTGGGGTTTCTGTGATTCTGTGATTCTGTGAATGCAAAGAAACCTACCTGGAACATTGGAATAAAATAACCAAAAGCCAAAGCAGATTGGAATGCTACCGGGCCCTAAAAAGAGAATATAAACTGGCAGACTATCTCTCGACCATCAGAGACACAAAACAGAGACAGACCCTCACCAGATACAGACTAAGCGACCACCAGCTGGCAATTGAAAAAGGACGATACAAGAAATCCTGGCAACCTAAAGAAAATAGAATATGTGATCATTGTCTGGCCGGCGAGGTTGAGACAGAGGTGCACTTCCTCCTAAAATGCGAAAAATTCAACAAAACAAGAAACATATATTTTGACAAGCTCAGCCTTACAACCCCAGATTTCAAAGAATTGGATGACCTGTCAAAATTAAGAATAGTCCTGGGGGAAGGAGACAGACCATATCTTGGTGCCCAATATGTAACAACATGTCACAACCTGAGGAACAGTGAGTGACTAACGAGCACACCCATAGCATATATACTCAAAAATTTTTTAAATCAATACCGAATGTACCCAACGACTGTTTAAATTAATACTGAATGTACCCAACGAGGGCCAACGACTGTTTAAATTAATACTGTCTGTACCCAACGAAGGTCAAAATTGTTTGACACCTACAGAATGTTGGAAACCTGTAATTTTTTGTTATGTAAGCTTTGGCAATATGGTTCCCTGTAAACTTTCATGCCAATAAAGCATTTGAATTTCAATTTGAGAGAGGAGGTGGGGAGAGAGAGAGAGAGATGGTGTAAACATGGCCATAGAGGATATAAATATGATCTTCCATGAGGCAGCTGTAAAAGCCGACCTTGTGAAACAGAAGAGGAAGCGCCACAAAAGACAAAATAAAAATAAGAAATGGTTTGACCACGAATGCAAAAGTGCCAGAAAAGACCTGAGAAAAATATCAAACCAAAAGCATCGCCATCCAAACAATCCGGACCTACGTACTAGATACAATGAAACCCTCAAAAGATATAAACACACCATTAGGAACAAAACACAAAACTATACCCACAAAATACTCAAAGAAATTGAAAACTCCACCAATCCAAAACAATTCTGGGAAATGTGGAATAACCTGAGTACAACACAATCGCAAGCATTACCAATCCAAGATGGCGACATCTGGAGAACACATTTTGAAAACCTCTACAAAGACATCCCAATAAACGAAACAAACCCAAGTCAACATCAGGTCACAGAAAAACTCCACACATTAGAAGCAACAATTAAAGACAACCAAAACCCTCTAGACTCCCCAATCACATGGAAAGAACTGGCCACAAAAACAAAATCTCTCCACCTAAAGAAATCCTGTGGCCCAGACAACATCAAAAATGAAATGCTCAAGTTCAGCAATATGGAGATGCAGGGTGCGGTACTCAAATTATTCAACATCATATTACGTTCAGGCTGTTTTCCCGATATCTGGTGCCAAGGACTAATCTCCCCCATATATAAAAGTGGAAACAAATCAGACCCAAATAACTACCGCGGCATCTGTGTCAACAGTTGTCTAGGAAAGTTATTCTGCAGTATTCTAAATAGTAGATTACTTGATTTTCTTAACAAACATAATATCCTCAGAAAAAACCAAATAGGCTTTCTTCCAAAACACCGCACCGCCGACCATATCTATACCCTTCACACCCTCATTGAAAAACATATACACCAAACAAAATATGGGAAAATATTCGCCTGTTTCATCGACTTCAAGAAAGCCTTTGACTCTATATGGCACGAAGGGCTCTATTATAAACTTCTTCAGTGTGGAATAGGGGGCAAAGTCTATGACCTTATTAAATCAATGTATCTGAAAAACAAATGCGGGGTCAAAATTGGAGACAAACGCACCGATTTCTTCACCCAGAGAAGAGGCGTCCGGCAGGGCTGCAATTTGAGCCCGACCCTGTTCAACATATACATAAATGAATTAGCAGACATGCTGGAGCAAAGCGAGTCACCAGGTCTCCGTCTCCTGGATGGAGAAGTGAAATCCCTGTTCTATGCGGACGACCTGGTTCTGCTGTCTCCCACAGAACAGGGATTACAGCAACAACTAGACCTACTCGACAAATACTGCCAAAATTGGGCTCTAACAGTAAATCTAAAAAAAACCAACATCATGATTTTTCAAAAAAGGCCCAGATGTCAGGAAAACAAATACCAGTTTACCCTCAGTGATACCACTATAGGACACACTATGAGCTACACCTACCTTGGTCTAACTATTACAGCATCAGGGAGCTTCAACATAGCAGTGAATGCACTAAAAGAAAAAGCCCGAAGAGCCCTATATGCAATAAAAAGAACATTCTACAACATCCAAATCCCAATCAAAATCTGGCTCAAAATATTTGACAGCATAATCCTGCCCATTGCACTGTACGGTAGTGAAGTATGGGGCCCGCTAAATCACCAAAGCTACACTAAATGGGAAAAACACACAATAGAAGCCCTACATGCAGAATTCTGCCGAAGCATCCTTCGCATCCAAAGAAAAACGCCAACAAATGCATGCAGAGCCGAACTAGGCAGATACCCACTGATAATAAACATCCAAAAACAAGCACTAAACTTCCTAAATCACCTCAAATCTAGCTCCCCAGACACCCTTCATTTCAAAGCCTTTCAGACCCAAGAGCTAAACCCAGAAAAGAGTCCCCTGAGTCAGCTGCTACTGAAACTAAGTACTCAGCCGGACCCTGACCAGCCCCAGACCAACACAGCCGTCCAAACACCAATCCGAGTGAACCAAATCATTAAACAATGCAAAGAAACCTACCTGGAACATTGGAACAAAATAACCGAAAGCCAAAGCAGATTAGAATGTTACCGGGCCCTAAAAAGAGAATATAAACTGGCAGACTACCTCACGACCATCAGAGACACAAAACAGAGACAGACCCTCACCAGGTACAGACTAAGCGACCACCAACTGGAAATTGAAAAAGGCAGATACAAGAAATCCTGGCAGCCTAGAGAGAATAGAATATGCGATCAATGTCTGGCCGGCGAGGTTGAAACAGAAATGCATTTCCTCCTAAAATGCGAAAAATTCAACACATCAAGAAACATATTATTCAACAAGCTAAGCCAAACAACCCCAGATTTCAAGGAATTAGATGACCTGTCAAAATTGAGATTAGTCCTAGGAGAAGGAGACAGACCATACCTTGGGGCCAAATATGTAACAACATGTCACAACCTGAGGACTGTTTAAAATTAAGACTGTTTAAAATTAATATTGAACGTACCAAATGAAGTACAAAGACTGTTTAAAATTAATATTGTTTAAAAGTAATATTGTATGTAACCAACAAATGTCAAATCGATTGACACCTACAGAATGTTTGAAAATGTACCTTTTTGCTATGTAAGCTTTGGCAATATGGTTCTCTGTAAACTTTCATGCCAATAAAGCATTTGAATTTGAATTTGAATTTGAGAGAGAGAGAGGAGGTGGGGAGAGAGTGGAGGTGGGGAGAGAGAGAGAGAGAGAGGAGGTGGGGAGAGAGAGAGAGAGGAGGTGGGGAGGAGAGAGAGAGAGAGAAGGTGGGGAGGAGAGAGAGAGAGAGGAGGTGGGGAGAGAGAGAGAGAGAGGAGGTGGGGAGAGAGAGAGGAGGTGGGGAGAGAGAGAGCGAGAGAGAGAGAGAGGAGGTGGGGAGAGAGAGAGAGAGAGAGAGGAGGTGGGGAGAGAGAGAGAGAGAGAGGGAGAGAGAGGAGGTGGGGAGAGAGAGAGAGAGAGGAGGTGGAGAGAGAGAGAGAGGAGGTGGGGGGAGAGAGAGAGAGAGAGGAGGTGGAGAGGAGAGAGAGAGAGGAGGTGGGGAGGAGAGAGAGAGAGAGAGGAGGTGGGGAGAGAGAGAGAGAGAGAGAGGAGGTGGGGAGAGAGAGAGAGAGAGGAGGTGGGGAGAGAGAGAGAGAGGAGGTGGGGAGGAGAGAGAGAGAGAGGAGGTGGGGGGAGAGAGAGAGAGAGAGAGGAGGTGGAGAGAGAGAGAGAGAGGAGGTGGAGAGAGAGAGAGAGAGAGAGGAGGTGGGGAGGAGAGAGAGAGAGGATGTGGGGAGGAGAGAGAGAGAGAGAGGAGGTGGGGAGAGAGAGAGAGAGAGAGAGGAGGTGGGGAGGAGAGAGAGAGAGAGAGGAGGTGGGGAGAGAGAGAGAGAGAGAGAGAGGAAGTGGGGAGAGAGAGAGAGGAGGTGGGGAGGAGAGGGAGAGAGAGAGAGAGAGGTGGGGAGAGAGAGAGAGAGAGAGAGGAGGTGGGGAGGAGAGAGAGAGAGAGATGAAGAGTACAGACCCTGAATTCCTAAAAGCTATAAAAGACATTGATATAATTGTGTTAACAGAAACATGGTGCCAAAAGGACATGCCGACCCACTGTCCTCCAATGTACCATGAAATCATTGTGCCCTCAGTAAAGAACACTAAGACACGCAAGGGCAGAACCTCCGGGGGAATCCTGGTGTGGTATAAAGGAGAACTGAACAAACACATCTCACCGATAAAACAGGGAAAATCACACGTATGGCTAAAATTAGATAAAAATATAGGAATAGCAAAAAACGATGTTTACTTATGTGCGATCTACATACCTCCAATAGAATCGCCATATTTTGAAGAGGAGTTATTTGATACTCTCCACAGGGAAATCAGCCATTTCCAGGCCCAAGGAAAGGTGCTAATATGTGGGGACCTAAATGCAAGGACCGGATGTGAACCTGACTTCATAGACCCACAGGGCAACAACCATGTGTTTGGCCAGACCCCTCTATATGTCACACCAGCCATCGCAAATCAGAACAACCTCGATTGTGAAATAAATAAAAGCGGTAGGGAGGTAGTGCAACTCTGCCGAGCCTTAGGCCTGTACATAGTTAACGGTAGGTTCAGAGGGGACTCCTTAGGGAGACTCACATATTCCTCAACTCTTGGGTCTAGTGTGGTGGATTATACAATCACCGACCTGGACCCCTGCGATATCAACGCATTCACTGTCAGGCAGCAATCCCCCCTCTCAGACCATAACCAAATAAATGTGTACCTTAAACTTTCTGCCGAAACTACAGACACAAAAAAGGAACCCAGTAAGCTACATAAAATAAACCAGACATACAGATGGGCACCAGACAGTGGAGATAAATTCATCACAGCACTAAATTCACCTGATCTCACAAGTAAAATATCAAAATTTAAAGAAAATCTATATGAGATCACCAGAGATGGTGTAAACATGGCCATAGATGATATTAATATGATCTTCCATGAGGCAGCTGTAAAAGCCGACCTTGTGAAACAGAAGAGGAAACGTTACAAAAGACAAATCAAAAATGAGAAATGGTTTGACCACGAATGCAAAAATGCCAGAAAAGACCTGAGAAAAATATCAAACCAAAAGCATCGCCAACCAAACAATCCAGACCTACGTATTAGATACAATGAGACCCTCAAAAGATATAAACACACCATTAGAAACAAAACACAAAATTATACCCACAAAATACTCGAAGAAATTGAAAACTCCACCAATCCAAATCAATTCTGGGAAATGTGGAATAACCTGAGTACAACACAATTGCAAGCATTACCAATCCAAGATGGCGACATCTGGAGAACACATTTTGAAAACCTCTACAAAGACATCCCAAGAAACGAAACAAACCCAAGTCAACATCATGTCACAGAAAAACTCCACACATTAGAAGCAACAATTAAAGACAACCAAAACCCTCTAGACTCCCCAATCACATGGAAAGAACTGGCCACAAAAACAAAATCTCTCCACCTAAAGAAAGCCTGTGGTCCAGACAACATCAAAATGAAATGCTCAAGTTCAGCAATATGGAGATGCGGGGTGCGGTACTCAAGTTATTCAACATCATATTACGTTCAGGCTGTTTTCCCGATATCTGGTGCCAAGGTCTCATCTCTCCCATATATAAAAGTGGAAACAAATCAGACCCAAATAACTACCGCGGCATCTGTGTCAACAGTTGTCTAATGAAATTATTCTGCAGTATTCTAAATAGTAGATTACTGGATTTTCTTAACAAACATAATATCCTCAGAAAAAATCAAATAGGCTTTCTTCCAAAACACCGCACCACCGACCATATCTATACCCTTCACACTCTCATTGAAAAACATATACACCAAACAAAAAATGGGAAAATATTCGCCTGTTTCATTGACTTCAAGAAAGCCTTTGACTCTATCTGGCACGAAGGGCTCTATTATAAACTTCTTCAGTGTGGAATAGGGGGCAAAGTCTATGACCTTATTAAATCGATGTATCTGAAAAATAAATGCGGGGTCAAAATTGGAGACAAACGCACCGGTTTCTTCACCCAGAGAAGAGGCGTCCGGCAGGGCTGCAATTTGAGCCCGACCCTGTTCAACATATACATAAATGAATTAGCAGACATGCTGGAGCAAAGCGAGTCACCGGGTCTCTGTCTCCTGGATGGAGAAGTGAAATCCCTGTTCTATGCGGATGACCTGCTCCTGCTGTCTCCCACAGAACAGGGATTACAGCAACAACTAGACCTACTCGACAAATACTGCCAAAATTGGGCCCTAACAGTAAATCTAAAGAAAACCAACATCATGATTTTTCAAAAAAGGCCCAGGTGTCAGGAAAACAAATACCAGTTTACTCTCAGTGATACCATCATAGGACACACTATGAGCTACACTTACCTTGGTCTAACCATTACAGCATCAGGGAGCTTCAGCATAGCAGTGAATGCACTAAACGAAAAAGCCCGAAGAGCCCTATATGCAATAAAAAGAAAATTCTACAACATCCAAATCCCAATCAAAATCTGGCTAAAAATATTTGACAGCATAATCCTGCCCATTGCGCTGTACGGTAGTGAAGTATGGGGCCCGCTAAATCACCATAGCTACACTAAATGGGAAAGACACACAATAGAAGCCCTACATGCAGAATATTGCCGAAGCATCCTTCGCACCCAAAGGAAAACACCAACAAATGCATGCAGAGCCGAACTAGGCAGATACCCACTGATAATAAACATCCAAAAACGAGCACTAAAATTCCTAAATCACCTTAAAACTAGCTCCCCAGACACCCTTCATTTTAAAGCCTTCCAGACCCAAGAGCTAAACCCAGAAAAGAGTCCCCTGAGTCAGCTGCTACTGAAACTAAGTACTCCTACTCAGCCAGACCCTGACCAGTCCCAGACCAACACTGCCGTCCAAACACCAATCCGAGTGAACCAAATCATTAAACAATGCAAAGAAACCTACCTGGAACATTGGAACAAAATAACCAAAAGCCAAAGCAGATTAGAATGTTACCGGGCCCTAAAAAGAGAATATAAACTGGCAGACTATCTCTCGACCATCAGAGACACAAAACAGAGACAGACCCTCACCAGGTACAGACTAAGCGACCACCAACTGGCAATTGAAAAAGGGAGATACAAGAAATCCTGGCAGCCTAGAGAGAATAGAATATGTGATCAATGTCTGACCGGCGAGGTTGAAACAGAAATGCATTTCCTCCTAAAATGCGAAAAATTCAACACATCAAGAAACATATTATTTAACAAGCTCAGCCAAACAACCCCAGATTTCAAGGATTTGGACGACCTGTCAAAATTAAGATTAGTCCTGGGAGAAGGAGACAGACCACACCTTGATGCCAAATATGTAACAACATGTCACAACCTGAGGACTGTTTAAAATTAATACTGAATGTATCCAATGATGTACAAAGACTGTTTAAATTAATATTGTTTAAAAGTAATATTGTAAGTACCCAACAAGGGTCAAAATTGTTTGACACCTACAGAATGTTGGAAAACTGTACTTTTTTGTTGTGTAAGCTTTGGCAATATGGTTCTCTGTAAACTTTCATGCCAATAAAGCATTTGAATTGTGAATTGTGAATTGAGAGAGGAGGTGGGGAGAGAGAGAGAGAGAGGAGGTGGGGAGGAGAGAGAGAGAGAGAGAGAGGAGATGGGGAGAGTGAGAGAGAGAGGAGGTGGGGAGAGAGAGAGGAGGTGGGGAGGGAGAGAGAGAGAGAGAGAGAGAGGTGGGGAGGGGAGAGAGAGAGAGAGAGAGAGAGGTGGGGAGAGAGAGAGAGAGAGAGAGGAGGTGGGGAGAGAGAGAGAGAGAGAGAGAGGAGGTGGGGGGAGAGAGAGAGAGAGAGGTGGGGAGAGAGAGAGAGAGAGAGAGAGGTGGTGGGGAGAGAGAGAGAGAGAGGTGGGGAGAGAGAGAGAGAGGTGGGGAGAGAGAGAGAGAGAGAGGAGGTGGGGAGAGTGAGAGAGAGAGAGAGGAGGTGGGGAGAGAGAGAGAGAAGGTGGGGAGGAGAGAGAGAGAGAGAGAGAGAGGAGGTGGGGAGGAGAGAGAGAGAGAGGAGGTGGGGAGGAGAGAGAGGAGGTGGGGAGAGAGAGAGAGAGAGAGGAGGTGGGGAGAGAGAGAGAGAGAGAGAGAGGAGGTGGGGAGAGAGAGAGAGAGGGAGAGAGGAGGTGGGGAGAGAGAGAGAGAGAGAGAATATTCGCTTGTTTCATTGACTTCAAGAAAGCCTTTGACTCTATTTGGCATGAAGGGCTCTATTACAAACCTCTTCAGTGTGGAATAGGGGGCAAAGTCTATGACCTTATTAAATCGATGTATCTGAAAAATAAATGCGGTGTCAAAATTGGAGACAAACGCACCGGTTTCTTCACCCAGAGAAGAGGCGTCCGGCAGGGTTGCAACTTGAGTCCGACCCTGTTCAACATATACATAAATGAGTTAGCAGACAAGCTGGAGCAAAGCGAGTCACCGGGTCTCTTTCTCCGAGATGGGGAAGTGAAATCCCTGTTCTATGCAGACGACCTGGTTCTGCTGTCTCCCACAGAACAGGGATTACAGCAACATTTAGACCTACTCGACAAATACTGTCAAAATTGGGCCCTGACAGTAAATCTAAAGAAAACCAACATCATGATTTTTTCAAAAAAGGCCCAGATGTCAGGAAAACAAATACCAGTTTACTCTCAGTGATACCATCATAGGACACACTATGAGCTACACTTACCTTGGTCTAACCATTACAGCATCAGGGAGCTTCAACATAGCAGTGAATGCACTAAAAGAAAAAGCCCGAAGAGCCCTATATGCAATAAAAAGAACATTCTACAACATCCAAATTCCAATCAAAATCTGGCTCAAAATATTTGATAGTATAATCCTGCCCATTGCGCTGTATGGTAGTGAAGTATGGGGCCCACTCAATCACCATAGCTACACTAAATGGGAAAAACACACAATAGAAGCGCTACATGCAGAATTTTGCCGAAGCATTCTTCGCACCCAAAGGAAAACACCAACAAATGCATGTAGAGCCGAACTAGGCAGATACCCACTGATAATAAACATCCAAAAACGAGCACTAAACTTTCTAAATCACCCCAAATCTAGTTCCCCAGACACCCTTCATTTTAAAGCCCTCCAGACCCAAGAGCTGAACCCAGAAACAAGTCCCCTGAGTCAGTTGTTACTGAAACTAAGTTCTCCTACCCAGCCGGACCCTGACCAGTCCCAGACCAACACTGCTCCCCAAACACCAATCCGAGTGAACCAAATCATTAAACAATGCAAAGAAACCTACCTGGAACATTGGAACACAATAACCAAAAGCCAAAGCAGATTAGAATGCTACCGGGCCCTAAAAAGAGAATATAAACTGGCAGACTATCTCTCGACCATCAGAGACACAAAACAGAGACAGACCCTCACCAGATACAGACTAAGCGACCACCAACTGGCAATTGAAAAAGGAAGATACAAGAAATCCTGGCAACCTAAAGAAACTAGATTATGTGATCACTGTCTGGCCGGCGAGGTTGAGACAGAGGTGCACATCCTCCTAAAATGCGAAAAATTCAACGAGACAAGAAACATATATTTTGACAAGCTCAGCCTTACAACCCCAGATTTCAAAGAATTGGATGACCTGTCAAAATTAAGAATAGTCCTGGGGGAGGGAGACAGACCATATCTTGGTGCCCAATATGTAACAACATGTCACAACCTGAGGAACATTGAGTGACTAACGAGCACACCCATAGCATATATACGCTAAAAATGTTGAAATCAATACCGAATGTACCCAACGACTGTTTTAAATTAATACTGAATGCACCCAACGAGGGTGAACGACTGTTTAAATTAATACTGTCTGTACCCAACGAGGGTCAAAAAAGTTTGACACCTACAGAATGTTGGAAACCTGTACTTTTTGTTCTGTAAGCTTTGGCAACACGGTTCCCTGTAAACTTTCATGCCAATAAAGCATTTGAATTGAATTGAATTGAGAGGAGGTGGGGAGAGAGAGAGAGAGAGAGAAAGGAGGTGGGGAGAGAGAGAGAGAGAGAGGAGGTGGGGAGGAGAGGGAGAGAGAGAGAGAGAGGTGGGGAGAGAGAGAGAGAGAGGAGGTGGGGAGGAGAGAGAGAGAGAGAGGAGGTGGGGAGAGAGAGAGAGAGAGGAGGTGGGGAGGAGAGAGAGAGAGAGAGGGAGAGAGGAGGTGCGGAGAGAGAGAGAGGAGCTGGGGAGAGAGAGAGAGAAAGAGAGGAGGTGGGGAGGACAGAGAGAGAGAGAGAGGAGGTGGGGAGGAGAGAGAGAGAGAGAGAGGAGGTGGGGAGGAGAGAGAGAGAGAGAGGAGGTGGGGAGAGAGCCTGAACCGCGAGAACGGAGACCGGGAGGAGCGGCCCGAACCGGGACAACAAGTAAGAGGCCTGGGGAGGGCGAACCCGAGAATGCGAGGCCCAGAGACCGCGGGATCGGAAATCGGGAGGAGCGGCCCGAACCGGGACAGCAAGTAAGAGGCCTGGGGAGGGCGACCCCGAGAACGCGAGACCGCGGGATCGGAGACCGGGAGGAGCGGCCTGAACCGGGAAAGCGAGTAAGAGACCTGAGGAGGGTGAACCCGAGACCACGAGGCCCAGAGACCGCGAGGTCGGAGAACGGGAGGAGCGGCCCGAACCAGGACAGTGAATAAGAGGCCTGGGGAGGGTGAACCCGAGACCATGAGGCCCAGAGACAGCGGAGTCGGAGACCGGGAGACCAGGGCAGAAAACAGCCTGGTGAGTCAAAAAACCCGGGGGCCTGAGACCGACACGACGAGACGAGGAGATCCGCCCGGAGCGCGGAGAGCAAACGAGTCCGAGGAACGGAGAGTGGACGATTTTGGAACAAGGAGAGAGAGAGCGAGTCCGAGGCCCGGAGAGCGAGTGAGAGAGTTGGAAGAGGAAAACACCGGAGAAAAAAGTTTTACACAATTCTACCTAAGTATTATTTTATTCAAATTTAGTTCGAAAAGAAAAAAATAGTTTAATCTTATCTAAATTTATTTCGAAAAAAAGAAAAAACCTGAAAAAAGAACAACAAACCCGCGAGAAAAAGGAATAGAAACCCGAGAGAATAGATAAACTACCCGAACCAAGAGCCTGTGAAAGAAAGAGAAAGAGAAACTTTTAAGAGCAACTATATCAAAGATGAACCCCTGAAAAACTTTCAATTTTGGACCTAAAAGTGGGATAAAGTGGAACACGAAAAAAAAAAAAAAAATATATAAGAAAAAAAATTATATATCTGAGACAAAAACAAACGACTACAATGAGCAGGGAAATGACATATCCTGAGCATTACACAAAAAATAAAACAAAGGAAAAATACAAGGACATAACACTAAAAAGTAACCCAGAGGTCCTCTACGTTGACTATACCACACACAGAGGGATTAAGACGAAGAACAACCTCATATTCTACACCGACTCCACTCCCTCATGGAAGGAGACTTTAAAAAAACACTACGCATACGTCTTCAGTGAAGGTATTGGCAGTGGAGGCAGACTGAAAATATGTAAAGATGGAAATCTAGATAAAGATGACCCCCTGTTAACCATAAGCTACTACATCAAAACAGGAAAGATCATGATACAGGGGAATGCAGAAAATCTGAACTCCTTCGAAAAAGATTTCCCCCAGTTGAAAACTAATGCAGCCACAAAGAGGACCAATGGACAGGAGGCAATAGAGATTCAAACAGAGGATGAGGAGAGCCAAGCGGAGGAAGAAGAAGAGAGACCAGCAGAGGCAATCACCTCCCTGCCCATCTCCACCCCCCCCACACCTCTCAACGCAAACACAATGCTGAAGGAGAGTCTGTCCAAACTAGAACTCGATTTCAACGAATACAGAGAAACACAGGCCAAGAATCTGAAGGAGGAACTCAAACAGCTGAAAACGGAAAACGATTCCACCATCCACAAGCTGAGAAAGACCGTAGAGGAACAAAGAAATGAGATCAAAGAACTCCATACTCAGCTAAACAAAACTATGGAGGCCGTAGAAAGGCTCAGCAGGCAACACAAAACTCATAAGGTCCAAAAACCTGATGACACAAAAACAACACACACAAGGACACAGAACCCGTCGGATGCAACCCCACACGAGAACACATCAAAAGCCCCAAACCCCGCTCTTGCCACACAGTCTATCCCAGAAACCCAGCCAACAACCAGCCCTCAGTCGAGCCATGCCAAGACTACGGCTACCCAGTCCTCACACACAGGAACACAAAAACCATCAGATACCCCCCCAAACGAGGACACACCGAAAGCCTCAAACCCTGCTCCTGCCACACAACATATCCCAGAAACCCAGCCAACAACCAGCCATCAGTCGAGTCTTGCCAAGACTACTGTTACCCAGTCTGAAAAACCAGCCCCTCAGGCAGTCCTGCTGACCGACTCCAACGGAAAGTTTCTGGACCCCCAGAGGCTGTTCCCAGGCCATCAAGTCCTGAAAAAATGGTGCAGCAACACAGACCAAGCAATGAAGATCCTGAACAAAGAATCCCTTGGTAGCCCCAAATGGATTGTGATCCACACAGGCACGAACAACCTACGCACACTACGGGGATACACTGCTAGGGCAATGAGCAAGATGGCGGAAAAGGCCAGCAGGGAATTCCCCGAGACACAGATCGTGATCTCCACACCACTGCCCAGAAAGGACACCCCAGCCCATATAATCCACAACGCCAACAGGGAAATCGACAAGAGATGTTCTGTCCTCCCCAACGTCTACCTGGCCCATCATCCAAACATCAACACAAGGGACCTCTATGACGAAATACATCTACTCAAACAGCGGATGTGGGTCTTCGCAAAAAACCTCATAAACACTGCCAAAAGACGCAGCCGTCCCACCCCCTCTACCATTGGGAGCCCTAACACAAACAGGACCACCAATGCACCCCACCCCCCTATACAAAACCAACAACAGAACCGTGCTTTTATACCTGACCCAAGACCCCCCTCTAGACCACAGACTGTAGACCAAGAACTGAGAAAGATCATGACGATGATGAACAGCCTGATAGAAAGCCGGAGAGGAATGCACTAAATTATTAATATTGTTATTTATCATTATCATTATTGTTATCTTATCAGTATTATTACTATTATTAGATAGCTATATGTGCATTCCTCATGAAATTTATACTAAATCATCATTTAGCATTATAGAAAATACTGTTTCCACACTCATCCCACAAAATAGGTCCATTTTATTTCGTTTTTTTTGAACTATATAAATGCGTTCTTTCCACATAAGCTGCTGGAATATCCAGGGCCTCCGCTCCTCAACTTTTGGGATGAAGAGTACAGACCCTGAATTCCTAAAAGCTATAAAAGACATTGATATAATTGTGTTAACAGAAACATGGTGCCAAAAGGACGTGCCGACCCACTGTCCTCCAATGTACCATGAAATCATTGTGCCCTCAGTAAAGAACACTAAAACACGCAAGGGCAGAACCTCCGGGGGAATATTGGTGTGGTATAAGGGAGAACTGGACAAACACATCTCACCGGTAAAACAGGGAAAATCACACGTATGGCTAAAACTAGATAAAAATATAGGAATAGCAAAAAAAGATGTTTACTTATGTGCGATCTACATACCTCCAATAGAATCGCCATATTTCAAAGAGGAGTTATTTGATACTCTCCACATGGAAATCAGCCATTTCCAGGCCCAAGGAAAGATGATAATATGTGGGGACCTAAATGCAAGGACCGGTTGTGAACCTGACTTCATAGACCCACAGGGAAACAACCATGTGTTTGGCCAGACCCCTTTAGATGGCACACCAGCCATCGCAAATCGGAACAACCTTGATCGTGAAATAAATAAAAGCGGTAGGGAGGCAGTGCAACTCTGCCGAGCCTTAGGCCTGTACATAGTTAACGGTAGGTTCAGAGGGGACTCCCTAGGGAGACTCACATACTCCTCAACTCTTGGGTCTAGTGTGGTGGACTATACAATCACTGACCTGGACCCCTGCGATATCAACTCATTCACTGTCAGGCAGCAATCCCCCCTCTCAGACCATAACCAAATAAATATGTACCTTAAACTTTCTGCCCAAACTACAGACACAAAAAAGGAACCCAGTAAGCTCCATAAAATAAACCAGACATACAGATGGGCCCCAGACAGTGGAGAAAAATTCATCACAGCACTAAAGTCACCTGATCTCACAAGTAAAATATCAAAATTTAAAGAAAACCCATACGAGATCACCAGAGATGGTGTAAACATGGCCATAGAGGATATAAATATGATCTTCCATGAGGCAGCTGTAAAAGCCGACCTTGTGAAACAGAAGAGGAAGCGCCACAAAAGACAAAATAAAAATAAGAAATGGTTTAACCACGAATGCAAAAATGCCAGAAAAGACCTGAGAAAAATATCAAACCAAAAGCATCGCCATCCAAACAATCCGGACCTACGTACTAGATACAATGAAACCCTCAAAAGATATAAACACACCATTAGGAACAAAACACAAAACTATACCCACAAAATACTCGAAGAAATTGAAAACTCCACCAATCCAAAACAATTCTGGGAAATGTGGAATAACCTGAGTACAACACAATCGCAAGCATTACCAATCCAAGATGGCGACATCTGGAGAACACATTTTGAAAACCTCTACAAAGACATCCCAATAAACGAAACAAACCCAAGTCAACATCAGGTCACAGAAAAACTCCACACATTAGAAGCAACAATTAAAGACAACCAAAACCCTCTAGACTCCCCAATCACATGGAAAGAACTGGCCACAAAAACAAAATCTCTCCACCTAAAGAAAGCCTGTGGCCCAGACAACATCAAAAATGAAATGCTCAAGTTCAGCAATATGGAGATGCAGGGTGCGGTACTCAAATTATTCAACATCATATTACGTTCAGGCTGTTTTCCCGATATCTGGTGCCAAGGACTAATCTCCCCCATATATAAAAGTGGAAACAAATCAGACCCAAATAACTACCGCGGCATCTGTGTCAACAGTTGTCTAGGAAAGTTATTCTGCAGTATTCTAAATAGTAGATTACTTGATTTTCTTAACAAACATAATATCCTCAGAAAAAACCAAATAGGCTTTCTTCCAAAACACCGCTCCGCCGACCATATCTATACCCTTCACACCCTCATTGAAAAACATATACACCAAACAAAAAATGGGAAAATATTCGCCTGTTTCATCGACTTCAAGAAAGCCTTTGACTCTATATGGCACGAAGGGCTCTATTATAAACTTCTTCAGTGTGGAATAGGGGGCAAAGTCTATGACCTTATTAAATCAATGTATCTGAAAAACAAATGCGGGGTCAAAATTGGAGACAAACGCACCGATTTCTTCACCCAGAGAAGAGGCGTCCGGCAGGGCTGCAATTTGAGCCCGACCCTGTTCAACATATACATAAATGAATTAGCAGACATGCTGGAGCAAAGCGAGTCACCAGGTCTCCGTCTCCTGGATGGAGAAGTGAAATCCCTGTTCTATGCGGACGACCTGGTTCTGCTGTCTCCCACAGAACAGGGATTACAGCAACAACTAGACCTACTCGACAAATACTGCCAAAATTGGGCTCTAACAGTAAATCTAAAAAAAACCAACATCATGATTTTTCAAAAAAGGCCCAGATGTCAGGAAAACAAATACCAGTTTACCCTCAGTGATACCACTATAGGACACACTATGAGCTACACCTACCTTGGTCTAACTATTACAGCATCAGGGAGCTTCAACATAGCAGTGAATGCACTAAAAGAAAAAGCCCGAAGAGCCCTATATGCAATAAAAAGAACATTCTACAACATCCAAATCCCAATCAAAATCTGGCTCAAAATATTTGACAGCATAATCCTGCCCATTGCACTGTACGGTAGTGAAGTATGGGGCCCGCTAAATCACCAAAGCTACACTAAATGGGAAAAACACACAATAGAAGCCCTACATGCAGAATTCTGCCGAAGCATCCTTCGCATCCAAAGAAAAACGCCAACAAATGCATGCAGAGCCGAACTAGGCAGATACCCACTGATAATAAACATCCAAAAACAAGCACTAAACTTCCTAAATCACCTCAAATCTAGCTCCCCAGACACCCTTCATTTCAAAGCCTTTCAGACCCAAGAGCTAAACCCAGAAAAGAGTCCCCTGAGTCAGCTGCTACTGAAACTAAGTACTCAGCCGGACCCTGACCAGCCCCAGACCAACACAGCCGTCCAAACACCAATCCGAGTGAACCATCTCATTAAACAATGCAAAGAAACCTACCTGGAACATTGGAACAAAATAACCGAAAGCCAAAGCAGATTAGAATGTTACCGGGCCCTAAAAAGAGAATATAAACTGGCAGACTACCTCACGACCATCAGAGACACAAAACAGAGACAGACCCTCACCAGGTACAGACTAAGCGACCACCAACTGGAAATTGAAAAAGGCAGATACAAGAAATCCTGGCAGCCTAGAGAGAATAGAATATGCGATCAATGTCTGGCCGGCGAGGTTGAAACAGAAATGCATTTCCTCCTAAAATGCGAAAAATTCAACACATCAAGAAACATATTATTCAACAAGCTAAGCCAAACAACCCCAGATTTCAAGGAATTGGATGACCTGTCAAAATTGAGATTAGTCCTGGGAGAAGGAGACAGACCATACCTTGGGGCCAAATATGTAACAACATGTCACAACCTGAGGACTGTTTAAAATTAAGACTGTTTAAAATTAATATTGAACGTACCAAATGAAGTACAAAGACTGTTTAAAATTAATATTGTTTAAAAGTAATATTGTATGTACCCAACAAATGTCAAATCGATTGACACCTACAGAATGTTTGAAAATGTACCTTTTTGCTATGTAAGCTTTGGCAATATGGTTCTCTGTAAACTATCATGCCAATAAAGCATTTGAATTTGAATTTGAATTTGAATTTGAGAGAGAGAGGTGGGGAGAGAGAGAGAGAGAGGAGGTGGGGAGAGTGAGAGAGAGAGAGGAGGTGGGGAGAGAGAGAGAGAGAGAGAGCAGGTGGGGAGGAGAGAGAGAGAGAGAGAGGAGGTGGGGAGGAGAGAGAGAGAGAGAGAGAGGAGGTGGGGAGAGAGAGAGAGAGAGGAGGTGGGGAGGAGAGAGAGAGAGAGAGGGAGAGAGGAGGTGCGGAGAGAGAGAGAGGAGCTGGGGAGAGAGAGAGAAAGAGAGGAGGTGGGGAGGACAGAGAGAGAGAGAGAGAGGAGGTGGGGAGGAGAGAGATAGGAGGTGGGGAGGAGAGAGAGAGAGAGAGAGAGGAGGTGGGGAGAGAGAGAGAGAGAGAGAGGAGGTGGGGGGAGAGAGAGAGAGAGAGAGAGAGGTGGGGAGGAGAGAGAGAGAGAGAGGTGGGGAGAGAGAGAGAGAGAGAGAGGAGGTGGGGAGAGAGAGAGAGAGAGAGAGGTGGGGAGAGAGAGAGAGAGATGGGGAGAGAGAGAGAGAGAGGAGGTGGGGAGAGTGAGAGAGAGAGAGAGGAGGTGGGGAGAGAGAGAGAGAGAGAGAGCAGGTGGGGAGGAGAGAGAGAGAGAGAGAGGAGGTGGGGAGGAGAGAGAGAGAGAGAGAGAGAGAGAGGAGGTGGGGAGGAGAGAGAGGAGGTGGGGAGAGAGAGAGAGAGAGGAGGTGGGGAGAGAGAGAGAGAGAGAGGAGGTGGGGAGAGAGAGAGAGAGAGAGAGGAGGTGGGGAGAGAGAGAGAGAGAGAGAGAGGAGGTGGGGAGAGAGAGAGAGAGAGAGAGAGAGGTGGGGAGGAGAGAGAGAGAGAGAGGAGGTGGGGAGGAGAGAGAGAGAGAGAGAGAGGAGGTGGGGAGAGAGAGAGAGAGAGAGAGAGGTGGGGAGGAGAGAGAGAGAGGAGTTGGGGAGGAGAGAGAGAGAGAGGGAGAGAGGAGGTGGGGGAGAGAGAGAGATAGGAGGTGGGGGGAGAGAGAGAGAGAGAGAGGAGGTGGGGAGGAGAGAGAGAGAGAGAGGAGGTGGGGAGAGAGAGAGAGAGAGAGAGAGAGGAGGTGGGGAGAAAGAGAGAGAGAGAGAGGAGGTGGGGGAGAGAGAGAGAGAGAGAGAGGACGTGGGAGAGAGAGAGAGAGAGAGAGGAGGTGGGGGGAGAGAGAGAGAGAGAGGAGGTGGGGAGGAGAGAGATAGAGAGAGGAGGTGGGGAGGAGAGAGAGAGAGAGAGAGAAGGGGAGGAGAGAGAGAGAGAGAGAGAGAGAGGAGGTGGGGCGAGAGAGAGAGTGAGAGAGAGGCGGTGGGGAGAGAGAGAGCAATGCACAAAAAATAAAGCAAAGGAAAAATACAAGTACACAACACTAAAAAATAACCCAGAGATCCTCTACGTTGACTATACCACACACAAAGGGACTAAGCTGAAGAACAACCTCATATTCTACACCGAATACGTCACCTCCTGGAAGGAGACTTTACAAAAACACTACGCATACGTCTCCAGTGAAGGTATTGGCAGTGGAGGCAGACTGAAAATACGTAAAGATGGAAACCTAGATAAAGATGACCCCCTGCTAACCATAAGCTACTTCAACAAAAATAGAAAGATCATGATACAGGGGAATGTGGAAAATCTGGACTCCTTCGAAAAGGAATTCCCCCAGTTGAAAACTAAGGCAGACACAAAGAGGACCAATGGACAGGAAGCAAAAGAGAGTCGAACAGAGGATGATGAGAACCAAGTGGAGGAAGAAGAAGAGAGACCAGCAGAGGAAAACACCTCCCTGTCCATCTCCACCCCCCCCACACCTCTCAACGAAAACAAAATGATGAAAGAGAATCTGGCCAAACTAGAACTTGATTTCAACGAATACAGAGAAACACTGGCCAAGAATCTGAAGGAGGAATTCAAACAGCTAAAAACGGAACACGAGTCCACCATCCACAAGATGACAAAGACCATAGAGGAGCAAAGAAATGAGATCAAAGAACTCCGTACTCAACTAAACAAAACGAAGGAGACCGTAGAAAGGCTCAGCAGGCAACACAAACCTCTTAAGGTCCAAAAACCTGAGGACACAAAAACAGCACACACAAGGACACAGAACCCGCCGGATGCCACCCCACACGACGACACACCGAAAGCCACAAACCCCGCTCCAACCAGCCCTCAGTCGAATCATGCCCAGACTACTGCTACCCAGTCCTCACACACAGGAACACAAAAACCGACAGATACCCCCCCAAACGAGGACACACCGAAAGCCCCAAACCCCGCTCCTGCCACACAACATATCCCAGAAACCCAGCCAACAACCAGCCACCAGGCGAGTCCTACCCAGACTACTGTTACCCAGTCTGAAAAACCAGCCCCTCAGGCGGTCCTGCTGACCGACTCCAACGGAAAGTTCCTGGACCCCCAGAGGCTGTTCCCAGACCATCAAGTCCTGAAAAAATGGTGCAGCAACACAGACCAAGCAATGAAGATCCTGAACAAAGAATCCCTTGGAAGCCCCAAATGGATTGTGATCCACACAGGCACGAACAACCTACGCACCCTACAGGAAGGCACTGCTAGGGCGGTGAGCAGGATGGCGGAAAAGGCCAGCAGGGAATTCCCCGAGGCGCGGATCGTGATCTCCACACTACTGCCCAGAAAGGACACCCCAGCCTATATAATCCACAACACCAACAGGGAGATCGACACGAGATGTTCTGTCCTCCCCAACGTCTCCCTGGCCCATCATCCAAACATCAACACAAGGGACCTCTATGATGAAATACATCTACTCAAACAGCGGATGTGGGTCTTCGCAAGAAACCTCATAAACACTGCCAAAAGACGCAGCCCTCCCACCCCCTCTACCATTGGGAGCCCAAACAGAACCACCAATGTCCCCCACCCCCCATTACAAAACCAACAACAGAACCGTGCTTTTATACCTGACCCAAGACCCCCCTCTAGACCACAGACTGTAGACCAAGAACTGAGAAAGATCATGACGATGCTGAACAGCCTGATAGAAAGCCGGAGAAATTATTAATATTGTTATTTATCATTATCATTATTGTTATCTTATCAGTATTATTACTATTATTAGATAGATATATGTGCATGCCTCATGAAATTTATACTAAATCATCATTTAGCATTATAGAAAATAGTGTTTCCACACTCATCCCACAAAATAGGTCCATTTTATTTCGTTTTATTGAACTATATAAATGCGTTCTTTCCACATAAGCTGCTGGAATATCCAGGGCCTCCGCTCCTCAACTTTTGGGATGAAGAGTACAGACCCTGAATTCCTAAAAGCTATAAAAGACATTGATATAATTGTGTTAACAGAAACATGGTGCCAAAAGGACGTGCCGACCCACTGTCCCCCAATGTACCATGAAATCATTGTGCCCTCAGTAAAGAACACTAAAACACGCAAGGGCAGAACCTCCGGGGAATATTGGTGTGGTATAAGGGAGAACTGGACAAACACATCTCACCGGTAAAACAGGGAAAATCACACGTATGGCTAAAACTAGATAAAAATATAGGAATAGCAAAAAAAGATGTTTACTTATGTGCGATCTACATACCTCCAATAGAATCGCCATATTTCAAAGAGGAGTTATTTGATACTCTCCACATGGAAATCAGCCATTTCCAGGCCCAAGGAAAGGTGATAATATGTGGGGACCTAAATGCAAGGACCGGTTGTGAACCTGACTTCATAGACCCACAGGGAAACAACCATGTGTTTGGCCAGACCCCTTTAGATGTCACACCAGCCATCGCAAATCGGAACAACCTTGATCGTGAAATAAATAAAAGCGGTAGGGAGGTAGTGCAACTCTGCCGAGCCTTAGGCCTGTACATAGTTAACGGTAGGTTCAGAGGGGACTCCCTAGGGAGACTCACATACTCCTCAAATCTTGGGTCTAGTGTGGTGGACTATACAATCACTGACCTGGACCCCTGCGATATCAACTCATTCACTGTCAGGCAGCAATACCCCTCTCAGACCATAACCAAATAAATATGTACCTTAAACTTTCTGCCCAAACTACAGACACGAAAAAGGAACCCAGTAAGCTCCATAAAATAAACCAGACATACAGATGGGCCCCAGACAGTGGAGAAAAATTCATCACAGCACTAAAGTCACCTGATCTCACAAGTAAAATATCAAAATTTAAAGAAAACCCATACGAGATCACCAGAGATGGTGTAAACATGGCCATAGAGGATATAAATATGATCTTCCATGAGGCAGCTGTAAAAGCCGACCTTGTGAAACAGAAGAGGAAACGTCACAAAAGACAAAATAAAAATAAGAAATGGTTTGACCACGAATGCAAAAATGCCAGAAAAGACCTGAGAAAAATATCAAACCAAAAGCATCGCCAACCAAACAATCCGGACCTACGTACTAGATACAATGAAACCCTCAAAAGATATAAACACACCATTAGGAACAAAACACAAAACTATACCCACAAAATACTCGAAGAAATTGAAAACTCCACCAATCCAAAACAATTCTGGGAAATGTGGAATAACCTGAGTACAACACAATTGCAAGCATTACCAATCCAAGATGGCGACATCTGGAGAACACATTTTGAAAACCTCTACAAAGACATCCCAATAAACGAAACAAACCCAAGTCAACATCAGGTCACAGAAAAACTCCACACATTAGAAGCAACAATTAAAGACAACCAAAACCCTCTAGACTCCCCAATCACATGGAAAGAACTGGCCACAAAAACAAAATCTCTCCACCTAAAGAAAGCCTGTGGCCCAGACAACATCAAAAATGAAATGCTCAAGTTCAGCAATATGGAGATGCAGGGTGCGGTACTCAGATTATTCAACATCATATTACGTTCAGGCTGTTTTCCCGATATCTGGTGCCAAGGACTAATCTCCCCCATATATAAAAGTGGAAACAAATCAGACCCAAATAACTACCGCGGCATCTGTGTCAACAGTTGTCTAGGAAAGTTATTCTGCAGTATTCTAAATAGTAGATTACTTGATTTTCTTAACAAACATAATATCCTCAGAAAAAACCAAATAGGTTTTCTTCCAAAACACCGCACCGCCGACCATATCTATACCCTTCACACCCTCATTGGAAAACATATACACCAAACAAAAAATGGGAAAATATTCGCCTGTTTCATCGACTTCAAGAAAGCCTTTGACTCTATATGGCACGAAGGGCTCTATTATAAACTTCTTCAGTGTGGAATAGGGGGCAAAGTCTATGACCTTATTAAATCAATGTATCTGAAAAACAAATGCGGGGTCAAAATTGGAGACAAACGCACCGATTTCTTCACCCAGAGAAGAGGCGTCCGGCAGGGCTGCAATTTGAGCCCCACCCTGTTTAACATATACATAAATGAATTAGCAGACATGCTGGAGCAAAGCGAGTCACCAGGTCTCCGTCTCCTGGATGGAGAAGTGAAATCCCTGTTCTATGCGGACGACCTGGTTCTGCTGTCTCCCACAGAACAGGGATTACAGCAACAACTAGACCTACTCGACAAATACTGCCAAAATTGGGCTCTAACAGTAAATCTAAAGAAAACCAACATCATGATTTTTCAAAAAAGGCCCAGATGTCAGGAAAACAAATACCAGTTTACCCTCAGTGATACCACTATAGGACACACTATGAGCTACACCTACCTTGGTCTAACTATTACAGCATCAGGGAGCTTCAGCATAGCAGTGAATGCACTAAAAGAAAAAGCCCGAAGAGCCCTATATGCAATAAAAAGAAAATTCTACAACATCCAAATCCCAATCAAAATCTTACTCAAAATATTTGACAGCATAATCCTGCCCATTGCACTGTACGGTAGTGAAGTATGGGGTCCGCTAAATCACCAAAGCTACACTAAATGGGAAAAACACACAATAGAAGCCCTACATGCAGAATTCTGCCGAAGCATCCTTCGCACCCAAAGAAAAACGCCAACAAATGCATGCAGAGCCGAACTAGGCAGATACCCACTGATAATAAACATCCAAAAACGAGCACTAAACTTCCTAAATCACCTCAAATCTAGCTCCCCAGACACCCTTCATTTCAAAGCCTTTCAGACCCAAGAGCTAAACCCAGAAAAGAGTCCCCTGAGTCAGCTGCTACTGAAACTAAGTACTCAGCCGGACCCTAACCAGCCCCAGACCAACACAGCCGTCCAAACACCAATCCGAGTGAACCAAATCATTAAAAAATGCAAAGAAACCTACCTGGAACATTGGAACAAAATAACCGAAAGCCAAAGCAGATTAGAATGTTACCGGGCCCTAAAAAGAGAATATAAACTGGCAGACTACCTCACGACCATCAGAGACACAAAACAGAGACAGACCCTCACCAGGTACAGACTAAGCGACCACCAACTGGAAATTGAAAAAGGCAGATACAAGAAATCCTGGCAGCCTAGAGAGAATAGAATATGCGATCAATGTCTGGCAGGCGAGGTTGAAACAGAAATGCATTTCCTCCTAAAATGCGAAAAATTCAACACATCAAGAAACATATTATTCAACAAGCTAAGCCAAACAACCCCAGATTTCAAGGAATTGGATGACCTGTCAAAATTGAGATTAGTCCTAGGAGAAGGAGACAGACCATACCTTGGGGCCAAATATGTAACAACATGTCACAACCTGAGGACTGTTTAAATTTAAGACTGATTATTGAACGTACCAAATGAAGTACAAAGACTGTTTAAAATTAATATTGTTTAAAAGTAATATTGTATGTACCCAACAAATGTCAAATCGATTGACACCTACAGAATGTTGGAAAACTGTACCTTTTTGCTATGTAAGCTTTGGCAATATGGTTCTCTGTAAACTTTCATGCCAATAAAGCATTTGAATTGAATTGAGAGAGAGGAGGTGGGGAGAGAGAGAGAGAGGGGAGGTGGGGAGAGAGAGAGAGAGAGAGAGGAAGTGGGGAGGAGAGAGAGAAAGAGAGAGAGGAGGTGGGGAGAGAGAGAGAGAGAGAGAGAGAGAGGAGGTGGGGAGGAGAGAGAGAGAGAGAGAGGAGGTGGGGAGTGTTGTGTATGTAACCTGTTCCACCTTAAGAGAGCTTAAGCCTGTTCCACCTTAAGAGATGTACTACTTTCTCAGGCTGCTGTAGACGTAATACCGGGGGTGAACACACCGGTATATAAGCACTGTGCAGTAATCTTGTATTCAGTATAGTCCCTACCTCCAACCAGTAAAGACCTGTTTTTATTGTTACTCATTAGTCTGTTTTAATTAACTAAATAATTCACAGACTTAACACTGGCGACGAGTCAGGTTCTTACCCTGCGGCAGTTATTCCAAGGCGGTTGAAGAGAGGTTTCAAACCTCACCACTCACCACCCCACTGGAAGCGACAGGCATTAGGACCCTGAAGCCTCCATCAGCTTGTGAACCGGAGTAGAAGACAGGACTGGGGAAGAGAGAGGTATAGGGCGATAGCGATCGGCAGATAAGGGCCGGGCCGCTTTCAAGTGCGAGGCGCAGCCGGGCCATCGATCGCATCCGCTGATAAGGGCCGCACTCGGGGGCTGAAGGGAGACGGCGTCGGGGGACGGGTGAAGACCGCCAAGCGCGGGAAAACCGCCATTTTGTGGGCGGAGGACGACGGCAAGAGCGGGAAGCCGCCATCTTTGATAACAAGTAAAGAAAAGAAAATCTGAGAAATTGCAAATCTACAATGCCTAAACACGGGAATATTAGCACCTTTGATAGTGACCTCGAAGATTGGGCCATATATGTTGAAAGAGTAAAAAATTATTGTAAGGCCAATAAAATTTGTGACCAAGATAAAGCTCTAACATTATTAAATTTAATGGGTGCGAAGACATACGGGCAATTGAAACACCTGTTATCACCAGATGAACCGACGGATAAGACGTTCGATGAGATTGTTACTGTCCTGAAAGATCATCTAAACCCCACGCCGCTGATGCTAGCGGAACGATTTAAATTTTACGACAGAAGGCAGCTACAGCATGAAAGCAATGCTGAATATTTGCTGGAATTGCATAAATTAGCGAAATATTGCCAGTTTGGAACGGGACTGACAGAGGCACTTCGAGACAAATTTGTGTGTGGTTTATTTAAACAGGATACACAAAAGCGACTGCTCGAGGAGAATGAGCTGATGCTTGAGAAGGCGGTCACTATGGCAGCAGCACACGAAGCCGCAGCGAGAGGCACGGCAGTAATGCAGCTACGGTCACCGGAGCTCAGTGCACACAAATTGGGTGAGAGTTCTGGCAAATGTTATCGTTGTGGAAAGACAACGCATGATCAGAACCAGTGTTGGTTTAAAAACCAAGAATGTAGAACTTGTGGTAGGCTTGGACATATAGCTAGAGTATGCAGGTCAGCGAAGAAGACCAGCAACAAGAAGTCACCGCAAGGGAAATACGCAAAGGTACACAAGGTGGCCGAACAGGAGTCCGATTCAGACGCAAGCAGTATTGAACTGGCTAGCTTAAGGGTACTCAACGTTGGTAAGGGTGCAGACCTCCAGACAATTTGGGTTACTCTTCAGATAGAAGGAGTCCAAGTAAAAATGGAATTGGACACTGGATCGGCATTGTCGGTCATGAATAAGAAAGATTACAGAAGGTTATTCCAACATATTCCCCTACAGGATACGGAGATTATATTGACAACCTACACGGGGCAGAGAGTGTACCCCATCGGGACAATAAAGGTTGCAGTGGCCAACAAGGGCGAAGGAAGTCAAATAATGGACTTATATGTGCTACCGGAGGGAGGTCCACCACTACTAGGCCGGGAGTGGTTTAGAAACATAAATATGGACTGGCATTCGCTAAAAGCCATAAAGAGTGAGAACTCGGAGCAGATAATCAGCCCAGACTCTAGAACTGATGATGGTAAGACCAACCCATGTGCAAAAGACAAAGTTTCAGCACAGAATTCCACTGAGCAACAACAACATAGTTTAACAGAGAATTCTGAGTCTGTCAAGTCTACTGATATGCACATTTTTGAGGGACACTGGGCTCGAACTCAACTCCATTTCAAACTACAACAGCAATTAGAACAAATGATTCGCCATTTTGAGCAAGAGATGAATGAAATAAAAAAGTTCTTTGTTACAGAGTGGGAGAATCTGGAAAGTCAACAGAAGCAACTGATGGAGAAAATGGAGCAGGAGCACACCAACCATCTGCGCGAGGAGGCCGAACGAATCAAAGCTGATTCAGGTTCTGAAGGTGCGTGCCATAATCTGGTGTCAGAAGAGTTAACGGTCAGCCAACTCCTTCATATGCTGAGGGACAAGACTCTGAAATGGGAAAAACTTGAACACGAGCTGCGATCTTCAAAGGAAAAGGGTTCGGAGCTCTCAAAAGTCATTGAGATGGCTGATGTGACGACACAGACTGAAACGACTGCAACAGAGCAGCCATTGGATGCCAAAAGTACGCTGACTCACGTCAATGTAGAACAACAGACCGCTGAAACAGCTGCTCCGGTAGAGGGATTGCATAGTCCGATCAATCAATCTCCAAAGGAAGTTGAAGTATTAAAATCACAAATGAGGTCACTAGTAAACGACTTGCTGAAAGCCCAGAAAAAGCTGGATGCAGAGGTACACATGAAGAAGTCTCTTCAGGAAAGATGTCTGGATTTGGAACAAGAGCTGGCTAACGTCCAGCTGGGTATGGAGGAAATAGACGACCCTCTCACTGGTCTAGCTCAGGACGACACCGAATATTACCATGACCTGGTGGACGACACCGAATATTATGATGTCCTGTCCTGCCCAGCTTGTAACTTCGACTCCCAAAGTGCAGAAATCATGGAGGAGCACCAAAAGTCTACGGAACATCGGGAGAAGCTGGCTCTATGACGGAAACAGGAGGACGAGAAGGAGGAACTGCGCATGCAGCTGGCAGCTGTGGCAGCTGACAATGGAGCCCAGAGAGTCTCCAAGAAGCAGAAAAGGAAAAGTAAAAACAGAAGATGACCCATCTGAACCATTATCACCTCTACCAGATCACACACGTGGTCCCTCCGAACGGAGCCAAATCAGTTCGGAAGTTCAAGCTGTTAAATCCATGAAAGGACTATTGAATGAGTAACGTGAACCGACTACACCACAGAGATTGAATCTGTGAACTGTTTTCCGCAGAGACTGAATCTGTGATATGTTACGTTAAACATGAAGTTATATATGTATATATGTTATTACGTTATGTTAAATGGGGGGATGACTATAAAGCTAAGAAGGGAGGAGTGTTGTGTATGTAACCTGTTCCACCTTAAGAGAGCTTAAGCCTGTTCCACCTTAAGAGATGTACTACTTTCTCAGGCTGCTGTAGACGTAATACCGGGGGTGAACACACCGGTATATAAGCACTGTGCAGTAATCTTGTATTCAGTATAGTCCCTACCTCCAACCAGTAAAGACCTGTTTTTATTGTTACTCATTAGTCTGTTTTAATTAACTAAATAATTCACAGACTTAACAGGGAGAGAGAGAGAGAGAGAGAGAGAGGTGGGGAGAGAGATAGAGAGAGAGAGAGAGGGAGGAGGTGGGGAGAGAGAGAGAGAGAGAGAGGAGGTGGGGAGAGAGAGAGAGAGAGAGAGGAGGTGGGGAGAGGGAGAGAGAGAGAGAGGAGGTGGGGAGAGAGAGAGAGAGAGGAGCTGGGGAGAGAGAGAGAGAGAGGAGGTGGGGGGAGAGAGAGAGAGAGAGAGGAGGTGGGGAGGAGAGAGAGAGAGAGGAGGTGGGGAGAGAGAGAGGAGGTGGGGAGGAGAGAGAGAGAGAGAGAGAGGAGGTGGGGAGGAGAGAGAGAGAGAGAGAGAGGAGGTGGGGAGAGAGAGAGAGAGAGAGGAGGTGGGGGGAGAGAGAGAGAGAGAGAGGTGGGGAGAGAGAGAGAGAGAGAGAGAGATGGGGAGGAGAGAGAGAGAGAGAGAGGAAGTGGGGAGAGAGAGAGAGAGAGAGAGGTGGGGAGAGAGAGAGAGAGAGAGAGAGGTGGGGAGAGAGAGAGAGAGAGGAGGTGGGGAGAGTGAGAGAGAGAGAGAGGAGGTGGGGAGAGAGAGAGAGAGAGAGCAGGTGGGGAGGAGAGAGAGAGAGAGAGGAGGTGGGGAGGAGAGAGAGAGAGGAGGTGGGGAGGAGAGAGAGAGAGAGAGGAGGTGGGGAGAGAGAGAGAGAGAGAGGAGGTGGGGAGAGAGAGAGAGAGAGAGAGGAGGTGGGGAGAGAGTGAGAGAGAGAGAGGAGGTGGGGAGAGAGAGAGAGAGAGAGAGGTGGGGAGGAGAGAGAGAGAGAGTGGAGGTGGGGAGGAGAGAGAGAGAGAGAGAGGAGGTGGGGAGAGAGAGAGAGAGACAGAGGTGGGGAGGAGAGAGAGAGAGAGAGGAGTTAGGGAGGAGAGAGAGAGAGAGGGAGAGAGGAGTTGGGGGGAGAGAGAGAGAGAGAGGAGCTGGGGAGGAGAGAGAGAGAGAGGAGGTGGGGAGAGAGAGAGAGAGAGAGAGAGGAGGTGGGGAGAAAGAGAGAGAGAGAGAGGAGGTGGGGGGAGAGAGAGAGAGAGAGGAGGTGGGGAGAGAGAGCGAGAGAGAGAGAGGAGGCGGGGAGAGAGAGAGAGAGAGAGGAGGTGGGGAGGAGAGAGAGAGGCGGTGGGGAGGAGAGAGAGAGAGAGAGAGGAGGTGGGGAGAGAGAGAGAGAGGAGGTGGGGAGAGAGAGAGAGAGAGAGAGGAGGTGGGGGGAGAGAGAGAGAGGAGGTGGGGAGAGAGAGGAGGTGGGGGGGAGAGAGAGAGGAGGTTGGGGGGGAGAGAGAGAGAGAGAGAGGAGGTGGGGAGGAGAGAGAGAGAGAGAGAGGAGGTGGGGAGGAGAGAGAGAGAGGAGGTGGGGTGGAGAGAGAGAGGAGGTGGGGAGGAGAGAGAGAGAGGGACAACTGGAATACATTACACAAAAAACAACACGACGAATTGACCATTCAAAACGGAGACACATGGGAAAACCATTTTGAAAAATTATACCAGAAAAACACACTAAGCCCAGAGCAATACCAAATATGCGAAAAACTGGCAAAGCTAGAATTTGCCATAAAAGATAACCAAAACCCGATAGACCCCATAATATCGGAAAAAGAGCTAATTGAAAATCTCAAGGACCTGCGACCAGGAAAAGCTTGCGGTGCAGACGGCATCCTAAGCGAGATGATTGAACACACGGACGATAAAATGAAATTGGCTATACTGAAACTCTTCAACTTGGTTCTGAGTGTCGGTTACTTCCCTGATATCTGGAACAAAGGACTCATAATGCCCATATACAAAAGTGGGGATAAAGTTGACCCAAATAACTATCGAGGCATCTGTGTAAACAGTAACCTGGGGAAGGTTTTCTGTAGCATCATAAACAAAAGACTTATAAACTTCCTTGAGGAGCACAACGTCTTGAGTAAAAGCCAAACGGGATTCCTGCCAAACTATAGAACATCAGATCATATCTTCACCCTGCAGACCCTAATTGACAAACACGTTCATCAAAACAAAAGCAAAATCTACGCATGCTTTATAGATTTCCAGAAGGTTTTTGATTCCATCTGGCACGATGGTCTATTCCTGAAACTTATCGAAAGAGGGGTACGGGGAAAAACATATGATGTAATTAAATCAATGCATACAAACAACAAATGTGCAGTTAAAATTGGAGACAAACAAACAAAATACTTCCCAAAGGGGCGGGGGGTGATGCAGGGCTCGCCAATCTCACCGACACTCTTTAATATTTACATAAATGAATTGGCAAAACTACTTGAACAATCTACAGCACCTGGCCTCACCCTATATGAATCCAAGGTTAAATTCCTCCTCTATGCAGACGACCTGGTTCTGCTGTCACCAACTAAGGAGGGTCTACAGCAGAACCTGGATCTGCTGGAGTTGTTCTGTCAGACCTGGGCCCTGACAATAAACCCCCAAAAAACCAAAGTCCTTGTGTTCCAGCAAAGACCCAGACATCAGGGACCCAAAATAAATCTCACACTAGGAACAACTAAAATCGAACAAACCACTATTTTCACAATTCACAATTCAAATCGCTTTATTGGCATGATAAGTTACATCTTATGTTGCCAAAGCATCAAAATACATTTATGGTTTAGCACATAAACGCAGTTCTATTCATACAGTGTATAAACAGGTATATCCCTGAGTGTATAAATATACATTCGCATTGTTTATATATATTCTTTTCTCAGTTATATACATACATAACTATACATACTTGGGCATAAAAATCAGCTCTACGGGAAATTTCAAACTGGCTGTGAATGAACTGAAAGAGAAAGCTAGAAGGGCTTTCTATGCCATTAAAAGATCAATCCAAATAGAAATCCCAATTAGCATTTGGCTCAAAATTTTCAAATTAGTAATTGAACCAATTGCACTCTATGGCAGTGAGGTGTGGGGACCGCTAACACAACAAGAATGTGCAAAATGGGACAAACACCCAATTGAGATCCTACATGCAGAATTCTGTAAAAGTATCCTCCGGACTCAAAGGAAAACCATAAACAATGCATGCAGGGCAGAACTAGGCCAATATCCACTAATAATTACTATCCAAAAAAGAGCCACCAAATTTTGGAAACAGCTAAAAATGAGCAACCCCCACTGCTATCATTACGAAGCCTTGAAATGCCAAGAGAGGACCATAAAGAAGAACACCCTCAGTCAACTAGTCCTGGGGCTCAGTGAAGTAACCACTAACACGACTAACAATAACCAGCCCCAGGACAGTGACATCGTAGCACAGAGAATTCGACCCAACACAATTGTCACTAAGCAAAAGGAAAAATACCTGTCATATTGGGCAGAAACAACAAAAACCCAAAGCAAACTCAATTGCTACTTGGCCCTAAACAGACAATACAACATAACTGATTACCTGACCATGGTAAAGGATAGCAAACTGAGAAAAACCTTGACAAGGTACAGACTTAGTGAACATAGCCTGGCGATCGAAAAAGGCAGACACAGGCAGACCCGGCTGCCAAGAGAGGACAGGATATGCTCTCACTGCAGTCAGGGAGTGGTGGAGACAGAGATGCACTTCCTCACAGCTTGTGGAAAATATCAGGGCATCAGGGAGAATTTCTCCCTGCACGGTGGCATAGTGGTTAGCACTGTTGCCTCACAGCGCCAGGGACCCGGGTTCGAATCCAGTCTCGGGCGACTGTCTGTGTGGAGTTTGCACATTCTCCCCGTGTTTGCGTGGGTTTCCTCCGAGTGCTCCGGTTTCCTCCCACAGTCCAAAGATGTGCGGGTTAGGTTGATTGGCTATGATAAATTGACCCTTAGTGTTAGGGGGATTAAATACGTGGGGTTACGGGGATAGGGTGGGATATGTGTTGATGTAGGGGTTACGGGGATCGGGTGGGATATGTGTTGGTGCAGGCTCGATGGGCCGAAATGGCCTCTATCTGCACTGTGGGGATTCTGTGAATTCAGAAATTTGAATGACGACCAAAAACTCCCATACCTACTAGGGGAAGAGAGAAACTGTGTAACACTAGCGGCACACTATGTTACAGCTTGCCATAAACAGAGGGACAACCAGCAAACCTAAGAAAAGAGTATATACAAATTATACGAATGTATATTTATACACTCAGGGATATATCTGTTTATACACTGTATGAATAGATCTGCGTTTATGTGTTCAACCATAAATTTCTTTCGATGCTTTGGCAACATAAGATGTACCTTATCATGCCAATAAAGCGATTTGAATTGAATTGAATTGAATTGAATTGAATTGAGAGAGGAGGTGGGGAGGAGAGAGAGAGAGAGGAGGTGGGGAGGAGAGAGAGAGAGAGAGAGAGGAGGTGGGGAGGAGAGAGAGAGAGAGAGAGGAGGTGGGGAGGAGAGAGAGAGAGAGAGAGGAGGTGGGGAGGAGAGAGAGAGAGAGAGAGAGAGGAGTTGGGGAGGAGAGAGAGAGAGAGAGAGGAGGTGGCAGGGTCAGAGAATGAAAGTGGTGTAGGGGGAAAAACAAAAGGAACCAGCATAAAGACGAAAGTAATGCTGAGTATTTAACGGAACTGCGCAAGCTATCGAAACACTGCCAGTTTGGAATGGGACTAGCAGATACGTTAAGGGACAAGTTTGTGTGTGGGCTTCAAAGTGAAGGAACCCAGAAACAGCTTCTATCAGAAAAGGATCTTACGCTGGACAAGGCTTTCAGCATGGCAGTATCACATGAAGCAGCCGCATGGGGCGCTGCAGAGATACAACGGAGACCGCAAGAATATGGCACCAATGAAATGTCATATGGAGCAGGGAAGTGTTATCGCTGCGGCAGAACAACACACGACCAGAAGGATTATTGGTTCAAGGACCAAGTGTGCAGACAGTGTGGAAAAGCAGGACACATAGCAAGAGTCTGCAGGTCGGGGAAGAAAACCAGCAGCAAGAAATCTCCACAAGAGAAGTACAAAAAGGTACATAAGGTGACGGAGAGTAGTTCAGACGAACAGAAAAGTGATACAGACTCCGGAAACAAGGAGCTGAGTTGTGTGAAACTACATAATGTAATCAAAATGGAGGATCACCAGACTATCTGGGTCACGCTCAAGATAGACGGAGTCCAAGTGAAAATGGAATTGGACACAGGATCAGCCCTAACAGTCATAAACCGAAGGGACTACAAGCGGCTATTCTCACATATACCCTTGAGAGCTACAGAGATTGTCTTGAAGACGTACACGGGGCGAAAAGTCTACCCCAAAGGAAAATAAGGGTGAACGTGATATACAACGGCCAGGAAATACCAAAAATGGACCTATATGTATTGCCAGATGGAGGACCACCGCTACTAGGATGTGAATGGATCCGGAAGATACAATTTGATTGGCATTCCATACAGGCACTGATGGTAGAGGCCAAAAAGGATGATGACGTCACACCTGGACGACTGTCAAAAATGCTAACTGACGCACAAGAAGTGTTCCAGGAGGGACTCGGAACACTAAAAGGCATAACAGCGATGATTAAAATAGAGGAAAATGCAAGCCCAAAGTTTTTAAAGGCCAGACCGGTGCCTTATGCGATCCGCCCAGCCGTCGAAGCAGAGCTGGAAGGTTTGGAACGTTCAGGAGTACTGTCCAAAGTGGACTGGAGCGAGTGGGCTACACCCATCGTTCCTGTAATGAAGAGGTCGTTGAGTAATACGCTTGGGGAACCAAAGAAGGTTCGCATCTGTGGGGACTTTAAGGTGACAGTGAACCCAGTCCTTCACACGGTACAATATCCGCTTCCACGGATTGAAGATATTTCGCCTCGCTATCTGGAGGAAAACGCTTCACTAAAATTGATCTGGCCCAGGCGTACCTGCAAATGGAGGTAGAAGAAGCCTCGAAACAATACCTCACGATCAACACTCACAAAGGTCTCTACCAATATAATAGGCTGGTGTTCGGGGTGGCATCGGCTCCGGCTATTTGGCAAAGGGCAATGGATCAAGTCCTGCAAGGGATTCCAGGGACCCAGTGTTATTTGGATGACATCCTGGTCACGGGCAAAAATGACAGCGATCACCTCGCCAACCTGGAGCAGGTGCTCACTAGATTGAAGGAATATGGGCTACGAGCTAATCGCCACAAATGTGAGTTTTTCCAGAAGCAGATCTCGTATTGTGGCCACGTTATTGATGAAGAGTGCAGTGTCCACGTATCAATAACACACGGACTGCAGGAGAACGGTAATAACAGGTGTTTACTGAACAGAGGGTATGCTGGAACTGAAAGTACAGAAGCCTGCTACGGCTTTATATACAGGTGTGGTCACTGCCGATACTACAGTATAAAAGCAATTCTCTCTTAAAGGTACATACACAACAATTCCTCCCCTTTTAGATAAACAGTACATAACATTCATTTAACAATTAAATAATAACTAATTACAATTACAATTTTCTCTGTACTATATACATCAGCTGAAAGTAATCATTTATAAATTCAGTCTTTGAGGAGGCTTCCTTATCCTGTCTGGATAGCGCCTTTCTCGAGTATCCTGTTCTTGCGGCGGAGTCGATTCAGGCTCATTGTCATTGGTTGGTTCGTCAGCTTCCAATACCACTGATTCTGAGGTAGACGCAATCTGTACTTCGGGTTCATCACCAGGTGCGCATGCTCGTGGTATGGGTTTTGATGTAATAAAAAGACTCACACATCAAGGAACTTTAAAGTAAGCTTTAAGCAACTTATAATTAAACTATATACAAGAGCAGTCTTCACCATGCCTCTAGGTGAAGCCCTTTTACAATACTGAGCAGTTCAGTATTTATACTTGTCCAAACACAGGAAGTGACGTATGCACAGGAAGTGATATATGCACAGAGTTCACAGTTCACAGTTCACAGGAAGTGATGTGCACATAACTTCCCGGAAGTTATTATTATTATCACATTCTTCCCTTCTGCGAGATTAGAAGGCTGTGGTCTTCCTTTTGTTCCGCAGCCGCCGAACGAGGAAGAGTCGCACCCGTTTAGGTTCCCGTCGTAGAGGGTCGCTGGTCCGCTTACACGCTGTTGGCCATTGGTCAGAGTCTGTGTGGCCTGGATTACCCTGTGAAGGGTCGGGGAGATCATGGCTTCGTGTACGAGTCCCAATAGGTGCAGAGTCGGTCTGTCTCTGTTCAGAGGGAGGTGCAGAGCTGGTCTGTGGCAGATCAGTACTTTGGTGCGCGGTACTGGGAGGGTCGCAACTTTGAGTACGGTGTTCTACCGGTACCACGCTAGTTGGTGTCAGATCAGGATCCTGGAGAGGGGTAACTGGTAGGTTCCAAGAGGCTCCTGGTAAAATACCATCACTCGATGCCCCACTAGGTCCTGGTGGGCAGGGAGCCAGATCCCGTAATGATACGGTAGATTCTCGGCCGTCGGGATATCGTATGTATGCATAGGTGGGGTTGGCATTGGTTAGTTCGACCGCGTCTACGAGAGGGTCATTTTTAGACGTCCGAACGTATCTTCGGAGTAGTACAGGTCCAGGAGTAGTTAGCCATGACGGGAGGGATGTCCCATAAGATGAGCGACGCTGGAATCCAAAGAACCGCTCATGAGGTGTAGTATTTGTGGCTGTAGAAAGAAGGGACCGTATAGAGTGCAATGCATCCGGAAGCACTGTTTCCCATTGCTGGTTTGGTAGGCCCCGAGATCTTAAAGCAAGATGTACGGAATTCCAGATGATACCGTTATACCTCTCTACCTGCCCATTTCCGATGGGATGATATGGCATTGTTTTGCTTGTAGCAATTCCCCATTCTGAGAGGTAGTCCTTGAGTTCCCTTGACATAAAGGATGGACCCCGATCCGAGTAAGCCGGCATGCCACAGAGAGAAAATACCTGCTCAAGGCAGCAGATTACTGTGGATGCCAGCATATTGGAGCAGGGGAAGGCAAACGGAAAACGTGAATACTCATCAATCATGGTGGGCAAATAAGTGTTCCGAGTTGAAGAGGGCACTGGGCCCTTAAAATCGATGCTAAGTCGTTGCATCGGTTGGGTTGCGTGTATGAGCATACCATCTGAGGGGCGGAAGAACTGAGGTTTTAATTCTGCACAAAGCCGGCATTCTGAGCACATTTTCTTTACATCTCCAGTAGAAAAAGGGAGATTCCGTGATCGTACGAAATGTAGCATGCGCGTAACGCCAGGATGACACAATCCATTATGGACATCTATGAGAGTAGAGGACGACATAGTGGAGCAGGATGCTCATGTGAGGGTATCCGGGGCCACATTCTCCTTGCCAGGTCGATAGTGAATGGTGTAACCAAAAGAGGCCAGTTCCATCCTCCAAAGCTGTATTTTATTATTCTTAATTTTGGTTCGTTTTCGATTATCGAGCATGAAGGCGACTGATCGCTGGTCCGTGATTAATGTAAAGTGCTGGCGAGCTAGGAAATGGTTCCACTTCCGTACCGCCTCTATGATGGCTGTGGCTTCCTTCTCAACCGGAGGATAATGTAGCTCGGCACCTTGTAAGGTCCTGGACATAAATGCTACAGGACGACCTTCCTGATTTAGAGTAGCCGAGATCGCCACCTCCGAGGCATCACATTCGACTATGAAAGGGAGAGTCTCATCAATGGAGTGAAGAGCCGCTTTCTCCAACTGTTTTTTGAGAAGGTTAAAGGCTGCAACAGCCGCTGTTTCCAATGGAAATGATCTAGCATGCAGCAAGGGTTGGATTTTGTCTGAAAAATGAGGAATCCATTTAGCGTAGTATGCAAACAGACCGAGAGCCCGACGGATTCTTAGGTGACGGGAGCTCTTGGAGCGGGCGAAGTCTTTCTGGGTCTGGCTTAATGATACCATTGCCTACGCAGTAGCCAAGGATGTTGATGGTCGGTTACGACTCAACAGATTTAGATTCATTCAAAGTTAAGTTACGGCGATGGAGAACATCCCGAAATTTTTGGAGGTTGGCGTCGTGTTCCTGTTGATCGTGACCTGCAATAGTAATGTTATCAAGATAGGGAAAAGTGTCCCTTAAGTTTTCCTGCTTAACCAGGCCATCCCTTGCCCGTTGGAAGACAGCCACTCCATTAGTAACCCCGAATGGAAGGCGACGAAATTGGTACAGCCGTCCATTAGCCTCAAAGGCCGTGTACTGCTTATCTGAGACCTTCAAGGGTACCTGATGATAGGCACTTTTCAAATCGTAAGTTGAGAACACTTTGTATTCGGCCAGTTTATTAACCATATCATCAATGCGTGGCAATGGGTAGGCGTCCAAGTCAGTATATTGATTGATGGTTTGCGAATAATCAATGCATAGTCGTTGTTTGTGAGGTTTTAGAGGGTTCTTGACGATAACGATTTGAGCCCGCCAGGGCGACGAACATGGTTCGATGATATCCTCTGCTAAAAGTCGAGAGATTTCAGCCTCAATAAAAGATTGGTCTTCCTGACTAAAGCGCCGTGATTTCGTTATTATTGGTTTGCATCGAGGAGGAATACTGGCAAATAATGAGGGTTCATCAAGTGAAGCTGCTGATAATGCACAAAACGGTAATTTAGACAGTATATTAGAAATAGTAAGTCCAGGTTTGGATCCGCCGAACTCAATGATGAGTTTCTTATGCTGTTTTTGAAAATCCAGCCCTAAGATGAGATCACTACATAAGTCCTTGAGCACCGAAAGTCGGGTGGAGGGATACATACGACCATTAAGTGTCATATCAATAATACAAAAGCCGGAGATTCTGGTATTAAGTGATGACTGAGCCATCGCAATTGCCTGGTCCGATGGGAAGATATGTAGTTTCAATTTCGCAACAATCTGTTCTCTAATGAAACTATCAGTACTTCCTGAGTCAATTAAGGCATCTAAGGTATGCCCTTTAATTGAAACTTTTATAGCTGCGTGAAACAGGTTCTGTGGGCAAGCAGCTGTAATTGATGTGGTTGCACAGAGAGTGGCTGAAACTCTAGGTGTGCTTCTTCGGGAGAGAGCTCGAGAGGAAGCTTGATAGGTCCTAGCTGGAGCATCTTGATAGGCCCTAATTGGGGCAGTTCGGTAGGCCTTAGCTGGATAGGCCCTCGTAGAGGCTCTTGATTGGCAAACTTTTGCAAAGTGTCCCTTTTTATCGCAATGACTGCAGATCGCATTGCGAGCAGGGCAGAATTTCCTAGGGTGAAAAGAATCTCCACAAAAGAAGCATTCCTTCCTAGATTGCCAAGAGGCTGCTAAAGTGGGGTCATCCTCCTCTTCTTCATCAGAATTATCATCAGGATTAGATTCCTCCATGATAGAGTTCACCTGAGGCCACTTGAATCGTCTGGTTGCAGTTACAGCAGCAGATCGAGATCTGGGCAGCTGATAGAGGTCTGCATTTTTCTTTGCCAAATCCAGAGAACAAGCCAGGTCAAAAGCCTTTTGTAGCTCAAGTGTTTTACTTTCTAGCAGACGCTGGCGTATAAATGGAGAGGCAATCCCGCAGATGAAAGCATCACGAATCATTTCTTCGCGGTACAGCTCAGCCGAGGATGCCTGAAAGTTACAATCTACGCTGAGCCTGCGAAGTTCCTGGAGGAATTCGTTAATCGATTCCCCTGGCCCTTGTCAGGCTGTGGCCAGTAGATGTCTAGCATAGACCTCATTTGCAGTCTTGGCATACAGTTTCTTAAGTGCCCGGATCACCTCATCATAATTTTTCCCATTCATCAACATATTCAAACACTGTTGGGGTCACATAGTTGATAAGTATCCTCAGTTTAGTAGGAGCATCCGCTTTACATTCATCAAGAAAATTCTCAAAAGTACGGTACCAATGTTTCCATACCCTGCCAGCTGCTGGTGCGTTTGGGTCCAAGTCCAGACGAGTAGGTTTAAGGATGTTTTCCATGATGGGTGGTACCCTGGATCCTTAACTCCGAGTTTGTCCGAAGGTCTAGTATTTGTGAGTGTAAATACTAAGTTGCTTAAATTGATGTAGTAAAAAGACTCACACATCAAGGAACTTTAAAGTAAGCTTTAAGCAACTTATAATTAAACTATATACAAGAGCGGTTTTCACCATGCCTCTAGGTGAAGCCCTTTTACAATACTGAGCAGTTCAGTATTGATACTAGTCCAAACACAGGAAGTGACGTATGCACAGGAAGTGATGTATGCACAGAGTTCACAGTTCACAGGAAGTGATGTGCACATAACTTCCCGGAAGTTATTATTATTATCACAGGTTTGACTTGTTCCTGTGACTCTAGAATCTGGTCAGCATGGCGTCTCACGATGCTCTCTCCAACGTCCACTGTGTACATTAGTGGTCCCTGCTGTGTGCATATCGTTCCTAGCTGCCATTTTTCTGTTCGTTAGTCGCAGACCAAGACTGGTTGCCCTATCTTGAAGCTCCTGGATGGCTTCTCATTGATGTGCTGGAATTGCTTATCCTCAACGTCTCGTCTTATGTTTGGTTTGCGCAAATCCAGGCGACATCTTAACCTTCGGTTAAAGAACATTATGGCTGGAGCTTGGTTGGTGACTGCATGTGTCGCATTCCGGTAAGCAAACAAGAAATTATCCACCTTGTGTTGTAGTGGTATGTCGTCATTATACATCACCTTTATTGCTTTTTTAAAGGTCTGAACAAACCTCTCAGCCAATCCATTTGTGGCTGGATGATATGGGGCAGATGTGTAATGCTTCACCCCATTATTCCTCAAAAACCTCCAGAAATCCTCGGACACAAACTGTGGCCCATTGTCGGAGCAAATCTGTTCTGGCAAGCCATTCCTGGCGAAGATGGTCCGTAGGACTGCAATAGTTTTCTCCGTGGTGGTGGAGGACATTTTGATGACCTCTGGCCATTTCGAATGTGCATCCACGGCGATTAAAAACATTGAGTCCATAAATGGACCAGCAAAATCAATGTGTACCCATTGCCATGGAGATGAGGGCCACTCCCATGGGTGTAGCGGGGCCTGTGGTGGAGCGTTTTGGACTTTCTGGCATCCTGTGCATCTCTTGGTCATTTCCTCGATTTCTTTATCGATTCCCGGCCACCACACAAACGCCCTGGCTAGGCTCTTCATTTTCACCCCTCCCAGATGACCCTCATGAAGCTCATTGAGCACTCTATCTCTCAACTTGGGTGGAATTACCACTCGGGATCCACACATCAAGCTCCCCCAGCACACTGACAGCTGTTCTCTCCTTGGCGAGAATGCTGGCAACAGTGAGTCGCCATGTGCTGGCCATCCCTTCACCGTCAAATCATAGACCCTGATGTAAGAAAAAGGAGTCTCACTCATCAAGTAACTTTAAAGTAAGCTTTAAGCAACTTATAAACACACTATATACAAGAGAGGTCTTCACCATGCCTCTGGTAGAAGCCTCTTACAATACTGAATAGTTCAGTATTTATACCAGTCCAACAGGAAGTGACATATGACAGGAAGTGATGTATGTACCAAGTTCATAGTTCATAGTTCACAGTTCACAGTTCACAGGAAGTGATGACATAACTTCCCGGAAGTTATTATTATCACAGACCCGAAAGAGTGTTGGGTCATTTCGGGTTTCCTTCTCTATACTTGAGTTTGTAACGACTATGGTCAAATGGAATACCTCAACAGGGTCCACTGCAGGTGCTTCCTCCACCGTAGGCAGCGGCAGGCGCGACAGCCCATCAGTGTTTCCATGCTGTTTCGTACCCTTATACTCTATGTCGTATTGATGTGCCCCTAGAAAAAGGGACCATCTTTGCAGCCGTTGCGCCGTCATCACCGGAACGCCCTTCTTTGGGTTAAAAATGGAGACAAGAGGCTGGTGATCAGTCAGTAAGGTGAATTTCTGCCCATGCAGATAGTGATTGAACTTCTTCACCCCCCACACCAGGCTGAGGGCCTCCCTGTCAATCTGGGCATAGTTACGCTTGGCTGAGGTTAACGAGCGCGATGCAAAGGCTATTGGCCTCCCTGAACCGTCAAGGATTTGTGTGACAGCACCGCTCCAATGCCGTAGGGAGCTGCATCACATGCCAACCGAATCGGTAGTGTTGGATTGTAGTGGAGAACGGTAATAACAGGTGTTTACTGAACAGAGGGTATGCTGGAACTGAAAGTACAGAAGCCTGCTACGGCTTTATATACAGGTGTGTTCACTGCCGGTACTACAGTATAAAAGCAATTCTCTCTTAAAGGTACAGACACAACAAAGAGGGGTTACATAAGTCCCCTGAGAAGATTGAGGTGATTAGGCATTTACATTTCTGAAAAGCACGCTTACACTCATCACTCCATTTCCATGCTACTCCAGTTTGCAGCAGGGCGTTCAGTGGGTGCAGAATTGTAGACAAATTCGGCAAGAACTTATGGTAGTAGTTCACCAACCCGAGGAACGACCTCAGTTGCGACACATTTTCCGGTGCTGGAGCCTTGACTACTGCCTCAATCTTGTCTGGGGACTTATGTAACCCCTCTTCATTGAGGCAGTAGTCAAGGCTCCAGCACCGGAAAATGTGTCACAACTGAGGTCGTTCCTCGGGCTGGTGAACTACTACCATAAGTTCGTACCAAATTTGTCTGCAGTATTACACCCACTGAACACCCTACTGCAGACTGGGGTACCATGGAAGTGGAATGACGAATGTAAACGAGCTTTCCAGAAGTGCAAAGAATTGATCACATCAAAAGAGGTGTTGGCCCATTTCAACCCAGCACTACCAATTTGGTTGGCGTGTGATGCATCACCCTATGGTATTGGAGCGGTGCTGTCGCACAAATTCCCAGACGGGTTGGAGAGGCCAGTAGCCTTTGCGTCTTGGTCACTAACCTCAGCCGAGCGCAATTACGCCCAGATTGACAGGGAGGCCCTCAGCATAGTTTGGGGAGTAAAAAAGTTCAACCACTATCTGCACGGGCAGAAGTTCACCTTGCTGACTGACCACCAACCACTTGTCTCCATCTTTAATCCAAAGAAGGGCGTTCCGGTGATGACTGCGCAACGGCTACAAAGATGGTCCCTTTTTCTAGGGGCGAACCAATATGAAATCGAGTATAAGGGCACGAAACAGCATGGAAATGCTGATGGGCTATCACACCTGCCACTGCCTACTGCGGAGGAAGCACCAGCAGTGGACCCTGTCGAAATATTTTATTCGTCGATAATTGAACGCTTGCCAGTAACTAATGCGGTTATAGAGAAGGAGACCCGAAATGATCCGACACTGTCTCGGGTATATGATTTGACGGTGAAGGGATGGCCAACACATGGCGACTCACTGTTGCCAGCATTCTCATCCAGAAGAGAACAGCTGTCAGTATGCCAGGGGACAGTGATGTGTGGATCCCGAGTGGTAATTCCACCCAAGTTAAGGGAGAGAGTGCTCAATGAGCTTCACGAAGGCCATCTGGGAGGGGTGAAAATGAAAAGGCTTGCTAGGTCTTATGTGTGGTGGCCGGGAATCGATCAACAAATCAAGGACCTTAACAAAGAGCTGCTCAGGATGCCAGAAGGTCCAAAATGCACCACCACATGCCCCTCTACACCCATGGGAGTGGCCCTCCTCTCCATGGCAACGGGTGCATATTGATTTTGCTGGTCCATTTATGGACTCAATGTTCTTAATAACAGTGGATGCGCACTCGAAATGGCCTGAGGTGATCAAAATGTCCTCCACCACTACGGAGAAAATAATTGCAGTCCTACAGACCATATTTGCCAGGAACGGCTTGCCAGAGGAGATTTGCTCTGATAACGGACCACAGTTTGTGTCCGAAGAGTTTTGGAAATTTATGAGAAGGAATGGGGTAAGGCATTACACATCCGCCCTGTGTCATCCAGCCACTAATGGATTGGCTGAGAGGTTCGTACAAACCTTTAAAAAGGCAGTAAGGGCCATGTGCGATGACGACATTCCACTGCAACATAAGGTGGACAATTTCCTGTTAGCCTACAGAAATGCGACACATGCAGTCACCAACCAGACCCCGGCCATGATGTTCTTTAACCGAAGGTTGAGATCTCGTCTGGATTTGCTCAGACCAAATGTGTGAAGAAATGTTGAGAATAAGCTATTCCAGCACATCAATGAGAAGCCGACAAAGAGCTTCAATGTAGGACAACCAGTCTTGGCCCACGACTACCGAACAGAGAAATGGCAACCCGGAACGATATGCACACGGCAGGGGCCACTAATGTACACAGTGGATGTCGGGGAGAACATTGTGAGACACCATGTCGACCAGATCCTAGCGTCACAGGAACGAGTCAACCCCATGTCTAGCGTACCTGGTGATGAACCCGACATACTGGTAGCATCTACCCCAGAAACAGTAGCATCGGAAGCTGATGAACTAACCGATGACAGGGGGCCAGAATCGCCTCCGCACCAAGAACAAGACACTCAGGAAAGGCGCTATCCAGAAAGGATTAGGAAGCCTCCCCAAAGACTGAATCTATAAATGGACTATTTCAGTTACTGTGCATGTTAAAAGTGTTAACTGTTATTTGAATGTTATGGTACTGTTAATCTAAAAGGGGAGGAATTGTAGTGTATGTACCTTTAAGAGAGAACTACCTTTACAGCTCCTGTATACTGTAGTACCGGCAGTGACCACACCTGTATATAAGCCCTGAGCAGGCTTCTGTACTGTTAGTTATTAGACTAACCTCCTCCAGTAAACACCTGTTGATTGTTGATCTGCAGTCTCCGTCTATTTATTGAAGAACACCATACCTTAAGATTCACGGATTTAATAGTGGGGAGGAGAGAGAGAGAGAGGAGGTGGGGAGGAGAGAGGGAGAGGGTGGGGGAGAGAGAGGGAGAGGGTGGGGGAGAGAGAGGGAGGGAGAGGGTGGGGGAGAGAGAGAGAGAGGGTGGGGGAGAGAGAGGGAGAGGGTGGGGGAGAGAGAGGGAGAGGGTGGGGGAGAGAGAGGGAGGGAGAGGGTGGGGGAGGGAGAGGGTGGGGGAGAGAGAGGGAGAGGGTGGGGGAGAGAGAGGGGTGGGGGAGAGAGAGGGAGAGGGAGAGGGTGGGGGAGAGAGAGGGAGAGGGTGGGGGAGAGAGAGGGAGAGAGAGGGAGGGAGAGGGTGGGGGAGAGAGGGAGGGAGAGGGTGGGGGAGAGAGGGAGGGAGAGGGTGGGGGAGAGAGAGGGAGTGGGGGAGAGAGAGGGGTGGGGAAAGAGAGGGAGAGGGTGGGGGAGAGAGAGGGGGAGGGTGGGGGAGAGAGAGGGAGAGGGTGGGGGAGAGAAAGGGAGGGAGAGGGTGGGGGAGAGAGAGGGAGAGGGTGGGGGAGAGAGAGGGAGAGGGTGGGGGGGAGAGAGGGAGAGGGTGGGGGAGAGAGAGGGAGAGGGTGGGGGAGGGAGAGGGTGGGGGAGAGAGAGGGAGAGGGTGGGGGAGAGAGAGGGAGGGAGAGGGTGGGGGAGAGAGAGGGAGAGGGTGGGGGAGGGAGAGGGAGAGGGTGGGGGGGAGAGAGGGAGAGGGTGGGGGAGAGAGAGGGAGAGGGTGGGGGAGAGAGAGGGAGAGGGTGGGGGAGAGCGAGGGAGAGGGTGGGGGAGAGAGAGGGAGAGGGTGGGGGAGAGAGAGGGAGAGGGTGGGGCAGAGAGAGAGGGAGAGAGAGGGAGAGGGTGGGGGAGAGAGAGGGAGAGAGGGGGAGAGAGGGGGAGAGGGTGGGGGAGAGAGGGGTGGGGGAGCGAGAGGGGTGGGGGAGCGAGAGGGGTGGGGGAGAGAGAGGGAGAGGGTGGGGGGGAGAGAGAGGGAGAGGGTGGGGGAGAGAGAGGGAGAGAGAGGGAGAGGGTGGGGGAGAGAGAGGGAGAGGGTGGGGAGAGAGAGAGAAAGGGTGGGGAGAGAGAGAGGGTGGGGATAGAGAGAGAGGGTGGGGGGAGAGAGAGAGAGGGTGGGGAGAGAGAGAGAAAGTGTGTGGGGAGAGAGAGAGGAGGGTGGGGAGAATGAGAGAGGGTGGGGGGAGAGAGAGAGGGTGGGGAGAGAGAGGGTGGGGGTGAGAGAGAGAAAGGGTGGGGAGAGAGAGAGAGTGTGGGGAGAGAGAGAGAGAGGGTGGGGAGAGAGAGAGAGGGTGGGGATAGAGAGAGAGGGTGGGGAGAGAGAGAGAGAGGGTGGGGATAGAGAGAGAGGGTGGGGAGAGAGAGAGAGAGGGTGGGGATAGAGAGAGAGGGTGGGGAGAGAGAGAGAGAGGGTGGGGGGAGAAAGAGAAAGGGTGGGGGGAGAGAGAGAGGGTGGGGAGAGAGAGAGAGAGGGTGGGGAGAGAGAGAGAAAGGGTGGGGGGAGAGAGAGAGAGAGAGAGGGGAGAGAGAGAGAAAGGGTGGGGGGAGAGAGAAAAACCCCCCCCCAAAAAACCTGAAAAAAAAAACACAACAAACCCGCGAGAAAAAGAAAAATAAACTCGGGGAAAAACCGGGAGAGCGAGGCCCAAAAACTGAGAAAAACCCCGAGAGAAACGGTAGGGAGAGAGAAACAACCCGAGCCCGGGGCCTGAAACCTGAGAAAACCCGAGAGACCAGGCCTGAGACTGAGGCCCAGAGGCCGCGGGGTCTGAGAGTGAGAACGGCCCAGAAACACCGGGAAACAGCGGCCCCTAGACCGAGAGAAACTCCCGGAGACCGTGGACTGAGAGAGGAAACCAGCACAGACCCAGGAAATGAGACGGGAACCCGGCAAAATTTTTTTACTTTTACACTAAAAACAGCCAGTATTCAAAAATGAGCGAATCAGAAGAGCTGCAGCAGCTGCCGTGCTGCACTAAGTGCAACCTCTTTCAGTTTCCCCCGGACACCAAATACAATGCAAGAAAACTGTTCAAGCAAAGGCGGATGAGAGAGAAGCCAGAAACTCTTTTTGCTGACTCGTACAAAAATGGGGATACGAGTAACCTTATTTTTTACTCAGGTCAGTCCGCTGCTTGGCGCAAAGCAATCACCGCACACTATCCCCGTGTCCAGCATGAAAAAACCAATAATGGGTTCAAACTGAAAATAAGGGAATCAGAGGACCCGGATAGTGAAATGACAACTGTCAACATGTACAAAAACGGGACAATAATGGTGCAAGGCAACCTCAAAGACTTTGAAACGGCCTTCCAGACACTGAGAGGACTAGTAGAGAAGAGAAGGACCAGCCCCAGTGTAACTATCAGGGAGAAAGCCACACACACTCCCCCCACCACTTGCAGCTCACTAGGAGTAAGGCAGCCTAGCCAGGAGGTGAGTGAGCCCCCCAGTTCGGACCAGGCACACACCCTGGGGCCCCATAGCTCCATGGTACAATTGACCACCTCCATGGTACAATTGACCAGCCACAGTGTAACTACCAGAGAGAAAGCCACACACACTCTCCACACCACTTGCAGCCCACCGGGAGTAAAGCAGCCTAGCCAGGAGGAGAGTGAGCCCTCCAGTTCTGACCAGGCACACACCCTGGGGCCCCACAACCCCCTGGTACAATTACAGGAGCAGTTCACCCAGCTGGAGATAGAGCTGGTTAAGTTTAAAGAGGAGGTCCTTAAACTGAAAAGCGATCAAAAAAGCAGCATTTCAGCACTGAAGCAAGAACAAAAGCAAGAGAGGGAGAGATACAGGAGAGAGCTGATTTTACTTAGGAAGCAGGTGAAAGAGCTGCAGAAAGAAGGGGAGAGCTACAGGGGAGAGATAGCGGCATTGGCCCAGCAGCTAAGGCCAGAGACAAGACAGTGCAGAGCCCTACTGAGCAGCTGCACTTTTCCACTGAGCAACAGCAGCAGACCCACACTACAGGGAGTGCCACACAGACCAACCAGCACACTGAAGCCCAATCTGCTCCCCCCCCACTTTGGAACCACAGCCGAGCCGCTCACAGGAGGAGTGCACACACCAGACATGACCCCCCCAGTCCAACACACAACCGGTGAGTCCAGGCGAGAGTCACCAGCCAGTAAACACCAACAAGGCTGACATCGTAATGCTCATAGACTCAAATGGGAGATTCCTCCTGGAGTAAAAGCTCTTCCCTAAACATAAAGTAGACAAGCTCTGGTGCCCAACATCAGACAAAGCCCTGGAAATGTTGTCCACAAGCCAATTAGGCTCCCCCCAACACATCATAATACACACCGGCACAAATGACCTAAGGGCCCAGCAGGAGAGGGTGGCAACGTCGCTCCGAACAGTGATTGAGAAGGCAAGCACCACCTTCCCAAACACAAGAATCACTGTTTCCACACTGTTGCCGAGAAAAGACTTTCACCACAGAACAATCCACGATATAAATGCCAGCATAGCACGAGATTGTGAATTAAAACAAAACGTGCACCTGGCCCAACATCCCACCCTCGATGTGGAATGTCGTCGCGACCACATCCATCTCTACAAGGAGCTAGTGCCGGTCTTTGCTAAGGCCCTGAAGGACGTCGCTCTTAACCGGGTCCACACCCAGACTTCAAGAGGACACCCCCCCCCCGGCCATCAGAGACCAGCGAGGTACAGCCCAGGACCACTACAGAGACCACCACCACACCAACCAGGACCAGAGAGGATCCCCACGTACACGCCATCAGAGCACAACACCAATGTCCGACCTGCACCACTCCTGCCCCACAGGAGAGCAGGACCACCCCAGCCCGGCAGAGGGAGATGGGCTCAGGATGTAAGCAATACTACAGGCAGAGACAATCCATTGAGAGATATAAAGCAGATGCTCAGCATCATCGGCTCCCGCCTTATGGATCAGGAAGCATAATGACTAGCCCTTTTCACAACTGAAAAAAAAAGGGGTAGGATTGTTAGAAAGAGTTGCAGCTATATATTCTCAGCATTGATAGACACTTGAAATGTTCTTTTTTCCTCATTTAACACGACAAACACACACACACCTATCACAGTAAAAGACCAATCTTAGCATGAAATCCTTGTGCATCTCAACCTGGAATATCCAAGGCCTACGCTCTTCTGTGCTTGGCCTGAAGAGCAGGACCTCAGAGTTCCTAGATGAAATCAAAGATCTAGACATTATCTTTTTGCAAGAAACCTGGTGTAGAGGAGAAGGGCCCACTGGTTGGCCCACTGGTTGTCCCCCTGGGTACACAGAGCTGGTGGTCCCCTCCAATAAACTGCCAGGAGTAACCCAGGGCAGAGACTCTGGAGGCATACTGATTTGGATTAAAGCAGAGCTTAGGAATTACATTGAATTTATAAAAAAGGGCGAAAACCACGTATGGCTCAAGATTAAGAAAGACATCATTTCTAGCATGCAAAATGTTTGCGCAATCTAATAATAATAATAATAATAATCAACTTTATTGTCATTGTTAGTGCACAAGTGCAGTACAACGAAATGTATATCCCCCCTATAGAATCCCCGTACTTCAAAGAGGACACCTTCTCCAACATTGAGAGGGAGATTAACCATTTCCAGGCCCAGGGGAACGTGTTGATCTGTGGTGACCTCAACTCAAGAACTGGTGAAGAACCAGACTTTATCAGTACTCAGGGGAATAATTACATATTTGGGAATAACCAGTTTGATCTCCCTTTTCATTCACACAGGAATAACTATGACAAACAGACAAATGCAAATGGAAAGCAGCTCCTGCAGCTCTGTCGAAGCCTGGGTCTGTACATTGTCAATGGTAGGTTCAGAGGAGACTCCCTAGGAAGATCGACCTACTCTTCACCTCTTGGCATCAGCACCGTAGACTATATGATTACAGATCTGGACCCATCCTCTTTCAGAGCATTCACAGTCAAACCACTAACACCACTGTCAGATCACAGCCAAATCACTGCATATCTTAAAAGGACAGAGACAACCAACACAGAAACACAGCCCAGTAAGCTGTACAACATTAAAAAATCCTACAGATGGGCCCAAAACAGCACGGAAAAATACCAGAAAGCAATTAGCAGTCAATCAACTCAATCTCTCTTGGACACCCTTCTGGAAAACACATACACTCACAATAAAGAAGGCGTAAACCGAGCAGTGAATAACCTAACTAATATTTTTGATAATTTGGCATCAATGTCGAACTTGAAATCTCGCAAGAGTAAACCTGTTAGATCCGTGTATCTTGATGTTGTGTCCTTCAATAATTAGACAAGAGACTGCAAGGAACGATCAACAGGTGTTTACTGAATGAGGGTTACTCTAGAACTAACTATGCAGATCACTACTCAGGGTTTATATACAGGTGTGGTCACTGCTGGTACTACAGTATACAGGAGCTGTAAAAAGTAGTTCTCCCCTTAAAAGTACATACATTACAATTCCCCCCCTTTTAGATTAACAGTCCATAACACTCATTTAACAATTAAATATCAACTAATTACAATTAACACTTTCAACATGCAACATTAGCTGAAAATAGTCTATTTATAAATTCAGTCTTTGGGGAGGCTTCCTGATCCTTTCTGGATAGCGCCTTTCCCGAGTGTCTTGCTCTTGGTGCGGAGGCGATTCTGGCCCCCTGTCGTCGGTTGGTTCATTGCTTCCGATGCTACTGTTTCTGGGGTAGATGCTACCTGTACGTCGGGTTCATCACCAGGTATGTATGGGCTAGACATGGGGTTGACTCATTCCTGTGACTCTAGGATCTGGTCAGCATGGCGTCTCACAATGTTCTCCCCAACATCCACTGTGTACATTAGTGGCCCCTGCCGTGTGCATATCATTCCTGGTTGCCATTTCTCTGTTCGGTAGTCGCGGGCCAAGACTGGTTGCCCTACATTGAAGCTTCTTGTCGGCTTCTCATTGATGTGCTGGAATTGCTTATTCTCAACATCTCTTCGTACATTTGGTCTGAGCAAATCCAGACGAGATCTCAACCTTCGGTTAAAGAACATCATGGCCGGGGCCTGGTTGGTGACTGCATGTGTCGCATTTCTGTAGGCTAACAGGAAATTGTCCACCTTATGCTGCAGTGGAATGCCGTCATCGCACATGGCCCTTACTGCTTTTTTAAAGGTTTGTACGAACCTCTCAGCCAATCCATTTGTGGCTGGATGATACGGGGCGGATGTGTAATGCCTTACCCCATTCCTTTTCATAAATCTTTGAAACTCTTCGGACACAAACTGCGGTCCGTTATCAGAGCAAATCTGCTCTGGCAAGTCGTTTCTGGCAAAAATGGTCCGTAGGACTGCAATAGTTTTCTCCGTGGTGGTGGAGGACATTTTCATCACATCAGGCCATTTCGAGTACGCATCCACGGCTATTAAAAACATTGAGTCCATGAATGGACCAGCAAAATCAATGTGCACCCGTTGCCATGGAGATGAGGGCCACTCCCATGGGTGTAGAGGGGCATGTGGTGGTGCATTTTGGACCTTCTGGCATCCTAAGCAGCTCTTTGTCAGGTCCTCAATTTGCTGATCGATCCCCGGCCACCACACACAAGCCCTAGCAAGGCTTTTCATTTTCACCCCTCCCAGATGACCTTCGTGAAGCTCATTGAGCAGTCTCTCCCTTAACTTGGGTGGATTTACCACTCGGGATCCACACATCAAGGTCCCCTGGCATACTGACAGCTGTTCTCTTCTGGATGAGAATGCTGGCAACAGTGAGTCGCCATGTGCTGGCCATCCCTTCACCGTCAAATCATATACCCAAGACAGTGTCGGGTCATTTCGGGTCTCCTTCTCTATACCAGCGTTAGTTACTGGCAAGCATTCACTTATAGTCGAATGAAATATTTCGACAGGATCCACTGCTGCTGCTTCCTCCGCAGTAGGCAGTGGCAGGCGTGATAGCCCATCAGCGTTTCCATGCTGTTTTGTGCCCTTATACTCGATTTCATATTGGTGCGCCCCTAGAAAAAGGGACCATCTTTGTAGCTGTTGCGCAGTCATCACCGGAACGCCCTTCTTTGGAATAAAGATGGAGACAAGTGGTTGGTGGTCAGTCAGCAAGGTGAACTTCTGCCCGTGCAGATAGTGATTGAACTTTTTCACTCCCCACACTAGGCTGAGGGCCTCCCTGTCAATCTGGGCGTAGTTACGCTCGGCTGAGGTTAGTGACCGAGACGCAAAGGCTAATGGCCACTCCGAGCCGTCCGGGAATTTGTGCGACATCACCGCCCCAATGCCATAGGGTGATGCATCACACGCCAACTGAATTGGTAGTGCTGGGTTGAAATGAGCCAACACCTCTTTTGATGTGATCAATGCTTTGCTCTTCTGGAAAGCTCGTTTACATTCGTCACTCCACTTCCATGGTACCCCCGTTTGCAGTAGGGTGTTCAGTGGGTGTAGTACGGTAGACAAATTCGGCAAGAACTTATGGTAGTAGTTCACCAGCCCGAGGAACGACCTCAGTTGTGACACATTTTCCGGTGCTGGAGCCTTGACTACTGCCTCAATCTTTTCAGGGGACTTATGTAACACCTCTTTATCAATAACATGGCCACAATACGAGATCTGCTTCTGGAAAAAATCGCATTTGTGGCAATTAGCTCGGAGCCCATATTCCTTCAATCTAGTGAGCACCTGCTCCAGGTTGGCGAGATGATCACTGTCATTTTCGCCCGTGACCAGGATGTCGTCCAAATAACACTGGGTCCCTGGAATCCCTTGCAGGACTTATTCCATTGCCCTTTGCCAAATAGCCGGAGCTGATGCTACCCCGAACACCAGCCGGTTGTATTGGTAGAGACCTTTATGAGTGTTGATCGTGAGGTACTGTTTTGAGGCTTCTTCTACCTCCATTTGCAGGTACGCCTGGGCCAGATCAATCTTAGTGAAGCGTTTCCCTCCCGATAGCGAGGCGAAAATATCTTCAATCCGCGGAAGCGGATATTGTACAGTGTGAAGGACTGGGTTCACTGTCACCTTAAAATCACCACAGATGCGAACCTTCTTTGGTTCCCCAGGCGTATTACTCAACGACTTCTTCATTACAGGAACGATGGGTGTAGCCCACTCGCTCCAGTCCACTTTGGACAGTACTCCTGAACGTTCCAAACCTTCCAGCTCTGCTTCGATGGCTGGGCGGATCGCATAAGGCACCGGTCTGGCCTTAAAAAACTTTGAGCTTGCATTTTCCTCTATTTTGATCATCGCGATTATGCCTTTTAGTGTTCCGAGTCCCTGCTGGAACACTTCTTGTGCGTCAGTTAGCATTTTTGACAGTCGTCCAGGTGTGACGTCGTCATCCTTTTTGGCATCTACAGTCAGTGCTTGTATGGAATGCCAATCTAGCTGTATCTTCCGGATCCATTCACGTCCTTGTAGTGGTGGTCCTCCATCTGGCAATACATATAGGTCCATTTTTGGTGTTTCCTTGCCGTTATATATAACGTTCACCCTTATTTTTCCTTTGGGGTAGACTTTTTGCCCCGTGTACGTCTTCAAGACAATCTTTGTATCTCTCAAGGGTATATGTGAGACTAGCCGCTTGTAGTCCCTTCGGTTTATGACTGTTAGGGCTGATCCTGCGTCCAATTCCATTTTCACTTGGACTCCTGCTATCTTGAGCGTGACCCAGATAGTTTGGTGATCCTCCGTTTTGATCACATTATGTAGTTTCAGACAACCCAGCTCCTTGCTTCCGGAGTCTGTATCACTTTTCTGTTTGTCTGAACTACTCTCCGTCACCTTATGTACCTTCTTGTACTTCTCCTGTGGAGATTTCTTGCTGCTGGTTTTCTTTCCCGACCTGCAGACTCTTGCTATGTGTCCTACTTTTCCACACTGTCTGCACACTATGTCCTTGAACCAGCAATCCTTATGGTCGTGTGTTGTTCTGCCGCAGCGATAGCACTTCACTGTTCCGTATGACATTTCATTTGTGCCATATTCTTGCGGTCTCCATTGTATCTCTGCCGCGCCCCGTGCTGCTGCTTCATGTGATACTGCCATGCTGAAAGCCTTGTCCAGCGTAAGATCCTTTTCTGATAGAAGCCGTTTCTGGGTTCCTTCACTTTGAAGCCCACACACAAACTTGTCCCTTAAAGTATCTGCTAGTCCCGTTCCAAACTGGCAGTGTTTCGATAGCTTGCGCAGTTCCGTTAAATACTCAGCGTTACTTTCATCTTTATGCTGGTTCCTTTTGTGAAACTTAAATCTTTCTGCTATCAGCAGCGGTGTGGGGTTTAAGTGCTCCTGTAGGATTGACACTATGTTTTCAAAATCCTTTTCTACTGGCTTCTCTGGGGTTACTAGGTTTCGTAGTAAGCCATATGTTTTTGCACCCATTGAATTCAACAATACCAGCGCTTTCTTGTCATCTGGCACTTCTTTCGCCTTGCAGTATACTTCTATGCGTTCAACATATGTCGTCCAATCTTCGACTTAATTGTCGAACGCTGTGATACTGCCACTCTTCGGCATTTTTGGGTGTGGTTAGACTGGCTTAAAATGGCGTCTCCCGCGCTTTCCTTTCTTCCCCGCTGCGGCTTAAAATGGTGTCTCCCGCGCTTTCCTTTCTTCCCCGCTGACGCTGCTCGGCCCTTGAACACCGGCTGCGCTCTGCGCGTTTTCCTGCGCGCCTCTCTCCCCCGTTGACGCTGCTCGGCCCTTGAACACCGGCTGTGCTCTGCTCTCTCTTGCCTCTCTCCCCCGTTGACGCCGCTCGGTCCTGAGCACCGGCTGCGCCCTGTGCGCTCTACCCTCTCTCTCTCCCGTCGACGCTGCTCGGCCTTTTTCTGTGCCGTCGGTCGGCTCTAGCCGCCGCTGTCTGGGAAGGGTCTGCGCAGTACCTGTTGCCAGCCCATTTCGGTGGACCACCGTGACTGGAAAGCCAAGCCTGGCTCTCGACAGCCTCCCCTGCGAAGCTCAAATGTCCGCTGGATGACTGGGGGGTTTCCCGTGGTCGACGCCCGTGCTTCTGGACCCGGCCTTCTTCCACTGTTCTCCAGGAGCGAATCCCTGGGAGGTGATGCAGAGTTGCAGGTAGGTTTGAATCTGCTCGTCGCCAATGTTAGATCCGTGTATCTTGATGTTGTGTCCTTCAATAATTAGACAAGAGACTGCAGGGAACGATCAACGGGTGTTTACTAAATGAGGGTTACTCTAGAACAACTGTACAGATCAATACTCAGAGTTTATATACAGGTGTGGTCACTGCCGGTACTACAGTATACAGGAGCTGTAAAAAGTAGTTCTCCCCTTAAAGGTACATACATTACAAAACACAAAACACAAAACCACGAAAAATGGTTTGATTCAGACTGTCATAACATGAGGAAAAAACTCAGAAAAATATCAAACCTAAAACACAGACAACCAGAAAACGAGGAATTATGCCTTGCTTATTGTCAGGCACTAACACAATACAAAAACACACTCAGAGCCAAGAAAGAACAGTATATTAAGAATAAACTCAGCTCCATTGAGGAATCCATTGATTCTAATTGTTTCTGGGACAACTGGAATACATTACACAAAAAGCAACACGACGAATTGCCCATTCAAAATGGAGACACATGGGAAAACCATTTTGAAAAATTATACCAGAAAAACACACTAAGCCCAGAGCAAGATCAAATATGTAAAAAAATTGGAAAAGCTAGAACTGGCCATAAAAGATTACCAAAACCCGTTAGACTTCCCAATAACTGAAAAAGAGCTATTTGAAAAATTCAAGGACCTGCGACCAAGAATAGCTTGTGGTGCAGGTGGCATCCTAAACGAGATGATTAAACACACTGACGATAAAATGAAATTGGCTATCCTAAAACTCTTCAACTTGGTTCCGAGTGTTGGTTACTTCTCTGATATCTGGAACAAAGGACTCATAACGCCCATATACAAAAGTGTAGACAAAGTTGACCCAAATAACTACCGAGGCATCTGTGTGAACAGTAATCTGGGGAAGGTATTCTGTAGTATCATAAACCAAAGACTTATAAACTTCCTTAAGGAGCACAATGTCTTGAGTAAAAGCCAAATTGGATTCTTACCAAATTATAGAACATCGGATCATATTTTCACCCTACACACCCTAATTGACAAACATGTTCACCAAAACAAAAGCAAAATTTTTGCCTGCTTTATAGATTTCCAGAAGGCTTTCGATTCTATTTGGCACGACGGTCTATTCTTAAAACTTATTGAAAGTGGTGTAGGGGAAAAACATATGATGTAATTAAATCAATGTATACAAACAATAAATGTGCAGTTAAAATTGGAGACAAACAAACAAAATACTTCCCACAGGGGCATGGTGTGACGCAGGGCTCGCCTATCTCACTGACACTCTTTAATATTTACATAAATGAATTGGCAAAACTACTTGAACAATCTACAGCACCTGGCCTCGCCCTATATGACTCCAAGGTTAAATTCCTCCTCTATGCAGATGACCTGCTTCTGCTCTCACCAACTGAGGAGGGTCTACAGCAGAACCTGGATCTGCTAGAGTCGTTCTGTCAGACCTGGGCCCTGACAATAAACCCCCAAAAAACCAAAGTTCTTGTGTTGCAGCAAAGATCCAGACATCAGGGACCCAGAATAAACTTCACATTAGGAGCAACTAAAATTAAACAAACTACAAATTACACATACTTAGGCTTAAAAAGCATTTCTTCAAGAAATTTTCATTTGGCTGTGAATGAACTGAAAGAGAAAGCAAAAAGGGCTTTCTATGCCATTAAAAAGTCAATCCAAATAGAAATTCCAATTGGCATTTGGCTCAAAATTTTTATATCAGTAATTGAACCAATTGCACTCTATGGCAGTGAGGTATGGGGTCCGCTAACACAACAAGAATTTGCAAAATGGGACAAACATCCAATAGAGATCCTACATGCAGAATTATGTAAAAGCATCCTCTGGACTCAGAGGAAAACCGCAAACAATGCATGCAGGGCAGAACTAGGCCAATATCCACTACTAATTAATATCCAAAAAAGAGCCATCAAATTTTGGAAACACCTAAAAATGAGCAACCCCCACTGCTATCATTACAAAGCCCTGAAATGCCAAGAGATGATCATAGAGAAGAGTCCCCTCAGTCAACTGGTCCTGAGACTCAGTGAAGTAACTACTAACACTACTAATAATAATCAGCCCCAGGACAGTGACATCCTAGCACAGAGAATTCGACCCAACACAATTGTCACTAAACAAAAAGAAAAATATTTGACCTATTGGACAGAAACGACAAAAACCCAAAACAAACTCGATTGCTATTTGGCCCTAAACAGACAATACACCATGGCTGAATACCTGACCATGGTAAACGATAGCAAACTGAGAAAAACCTTGACAATGTACAGACTTAGTGAGCATAGCCTGGCCATCGAAAAAGGCAGACAAAGGCAGACCTGGCTGCCAAGAGAGGATAGGATATGCTCTCACTGCAGTCAGGGAGTGGTGGAGACAGAGATGCACTTCCTCACAACTTGTGGAAACTATCAGGACATAAGGGGGAATTTCTACCCAAAATTCATAAAAATATGCCCTGAATTCAAAAATTTGAATGACCTCCAAAAACTCCCATATCTATTGGGGGAACAGAGAAAATGTGTAACTATAGCGGCAAACTATGTTACAGCTTGCCACAAGCAGAGGGACAACCAGTGACACATTAAATCTAAGAAAAGATTATATGCAAATTGGGCCAGTAATTCCGGTCCCAACGCATGAGTACAGACGGTGTACTCACGTGTGGGCCCGTTGGAAGTGCCGGATTTCAGCATGCACAGCGCATGCGCGGGAAACCGGCATTTCCTGTCCATCGAACCAAGGGGTTAAGAGGTCCAACGCGTGCGCGCAGGACTCTGCGCGCACGCGTTGAACTTCCTTCTTTTTGACAGGTTTGCGCGTGTGCAAGGGCCTGAACTTTTTAGAAATGAAAAAAGGAGGCGTAAGGAGTGGATTCTTGAAGGTAAGTGGTCTATTATTTAAAATTATTACATTTTTTCCACAGCTTCATTGTTTTTAAGGACTTTACAGTAAGGTAAGTTTATTTTTAGACCCAAATTCGTAAAAAGTTATTTTTTTCAAAAATTTTATTAATTGTTTTAAATAGTTTTTTAAAGTTATTTATAGTTTATTTAATTATTGGGTTGTTTTTTAAAATTTTAATTAAAGTTAAACTAGTCTTTTGGGCGCCCATACTTTTCATGAATCTTTACTATCAAACTCATGAATGAGTTTCCCCTCCCCTGATTGGCTGCAGAGTGCTCACCTGATCCCAGCCGGCACATCGCACGAACTACGCCGCTGTATCAGGTAAGCACATCGCGCCGACATCTGAACCGGGCCTGTGACAGGAAATGCAAGCAGGCCCGGGCTTCAGATGTCGGCACGTGAGTGCACATCGGGGGCTTGCACGTGCGGCAAGCACCCGATCCTAATTTCTGGCCCATCATATGTGTGTATATCTATGTATACATGGGTATACTTGTCTATACACTGTATGTCTAGATCGGTGTTTATGTGGTCAATCATACATGTATTTCTGTGCTTTGGCAACATAAGATGTATCTTGTCATGCCAATAAAGCAATTTGAATTGAATTGAATGGAGAGGGGGACAGAGAGAGAGAGAGGGTGGGGGGAACAGAGAGAGAGGGAGGGAGAGAGAGAGGGTAGGGGGAGAGAGAGGGTGGGGGGACAGAGAGAGAGGGAGGGAGAGAGAGAGGGTGGGGGAGAGAGAGGGTAGGGGGAGAGAGAGGGTGGGGGGACAGAGAGAGAGGGAGGGAGAGAGAGAGAGAGTGGGTGACAGAGAGAGAGGGTGGGGGAGAGAGAGAGAGAGTGGGGGAGAGAGAGGGTGGGGGACAGAGAGAGAGGGTGGGGGACAGAGAGAGAGGGTGGGGGAGAGAGAGAGAGGGTGGGGGACAGAGAGAGAGGGTGGGGGAGAGAGAGAGAGAGGGAGAGAGGGTGGGGTTCAGAGAGAGTGAGGGTGGGGGAGAGAGAGAGGGGGAGAGAGAGAGGGTGGGGGGAGAGAGAGGGGGAGAGAAAGGGTGGGGGGGAGAGAGAGGGGGAGAGAGAGAGAGGGTGGGGGGACAGAGAGAGAGAGGGTGTGGGGGAGAGAGAGAGAGAGGGTGGGGGAGAGAGAGAGAGGGTGGGGGGAGAGAGAGGGTGGGGGAAGAGAGAGAGGGTGGGGAAGAGAGAGGAAGGGGCAGAGAGAGAGGGAGAGGGTGGGGGGAGAGAGGGTGGGGGAGAGAGAGTGGGGGACAGACACAGAGAGAGGGTGGGGGGAGAAAGGCTGGGAGAGAGGGAGAAAGGGTGGGGGAGAGAGAGAGAGGGTGGGGGGAGAGAGAGAGGGTGGGGAAGAGAGAGAGGAAGGGGCAGAGAGAGAGGGAGAGAGTGGGGGGAGAGAGGGTGGGGGAGAGAGAGAGGGGGAGAGGGAGAGAGGGTGGGGGAGAGAGAGAGGGGGAGAGAGAGAGAGGGTGGGGGGAGAGAGAGGGTGGGGGAGAGAGAGAGGGGGAGAGGGAGAGAGGGTGGGGAGAGAGAGAGGGGGAGAGGGAGAGAGGGTGGGGGAGAGAGGGTGGGGGAGAGAGAGAGGGGGAGAGGGAGAGAGGGTGGGGAGAGAGAGAGGGGGAGAGGGAGAGAGGGTGGGGGAGAGAGAGAGGGGGAGAGGGAGAGAGGGTGGGGGAGAGAGAGAGGGGGAGAGGGAGAGAGGGTGGGGAGAGAGAGAAGGGGGAGAGAGAGAGAGGGTGGGGGGAGAGAGGGTGGGGGAGAGAGAGAGGGGGAGAGGGAGAGAGGGTGGGGAGAGAGAGAGGGGGAGAGGGAGAGAGGGTGGGGGAGAGAGAGAGATGGTGGGGGGAGAGAGGGTGGGGGAGAGAGAGAGGGTGGGGAGAGAGAGAGGGGGAGAGGGAGAGAGGGTGGGGGAGAGAGAGAGGGTGGGGGAGAGAGAGAGGGGGAGAGGGAGAGAGGGTGGGGGAGAGAGAGAGGGGGAGAGGGAGAGAGGGTGGGGAGAGAGAGAAGGGGGAGAGAGAGAGAGGGTGGGGGGAGAGAGGGTGGGGGAGAGAGAGAGGGGGAGAGGGAGAGAGGGTGGGGAGAGAGAGAGGGGGAGAGGGAGAGAGGGTGGGGGAGAGAGGGTGGGGGAGAGAGAGAGGGGAGAGGGTGGGGAGAGAGAGAGGGGGAGAGGGAGAGAGGGTGGGGAGAGAGAGGGTGGGGGAGAGAGGGTGGGGGAGAGAGAGAGGGGGAGAGGGAGAGAGGGTGGGGAGAGAGAGAAGGGGGAGAGAGAGAGGGTGGGGGGAGAGAGGGTGGGGGAGAGAGAGAGGGTGGGGAGAGAGAGAGGGTGGGGGGCGAAAGAGAGAGAGAGAGGGACAGAGAGAGAGAGGGGGACAGAGAGGGGTGGCAGAGAGAGAGAGGGTGGGGGGAGAGAGGGTGAGGGGGACAGAGAGAGAGGGGGGCGAGAGAGAGGGTGGGGGAGAGAGAGAGAGGGTGGGGGGACAGAGAGAGAGAGGGTGGGGGGAGAGAGAGGGTGGGGGAGAGAGAGAGTTTGGGAGAGAGAGAGGGTGGGGGGCGAGAGAGGTGGGAGAGAGAGAGAGGGTGGGGGGTGACAGGGAGAGAGAGGGTGGGGGAGAGAGAGGGTGGCGGGGGGATAGAGAGGGTGGGGGGAGAGAGAGGGTGGGGGGAGAGAGAGGGGGAGAGAGAAAGGGTGGGGAGAGAGAGAGGGTGGGGGAGGGAGAGAGAGGGTGGGGGAGGGAGAGAGAAGATGGGGGATAGATAGAGGGTGGGGGGAGAGATAGAGGGTGGGGGGAGAGAGAGAGTGGGGGGAGAGGGAGAGGGTGGGGGAGAGAGAGGGTGGGGGGACAGAGAGAGAGAGGGTGGGGGGAGAGAGGGGGGTGACGCAGGGCTCGCCAATCTCACCGACACTCTTTAATATTTACATAAATGGATTGGCAAAACTACTTGAACAATCTACAGCACCCGGCCTCACCCTATATGAATCCAAGGTTAAATTCCTCCTCTATGCAGACGACCTGGTTCTGCTGTCACCTACTAAAGAGGGGCTACAGCAAAACCTGGACCTGCTGGAGTCGTACTGCCAGACTTGGGCCCTGACAATAAATCCCCAAAAAACCAAAGTCCTTGTGTTCCAGCAAAGATCCAAACATCAGGGACCCAAAATAAATTTCACAGTAGGAACAACCAAAATTGAACAAACCACTAACTACACATACTTGGGCTTAAAAATCAGTTCTACGGGAAACTTCAAACTGGCTGTGAATGAACTGAAAGAGAAAGCAAGAAGGGCTTTCTATGCCATCAAAAAATCAATCCAAATAGAAATCCCAATTAGCATTTGGCTCAAAATTTTCAAATCAGTAATTGAACCAATTGCACTCTATGGCAGTGAGGTATGGGGACCGCTAACTCAACAAGAATTTGCAAAATGGGACAAACACCCAATTGAGATCCTACATGCAGAATTCTGTAAAAGTATCCTCCGGACTCAAAGGAAAACAGTAAACAATGCATGCAGGGCGGAACTAGGCCAATATCTATTAATAATCACTATCCAAAAAAGAGCCACCAAATTTTGGAATCACCTACAAATGAGCAATCCCCAATGCTATCACTACGACGCCCTGAAATGCCAAGAGCTGACCATAAAGAAGAATACCCTCAGTCAACTAGTCCTGGGACTCAGTGAAGTAACTACTAACAATACTAACAATAGCCAGCCCCAGGACAGTGACAGGGTAACACAAATAATTCGACCCAACACAATCGTCGCTAAGCAAAAGGAAAAATATCTGACATATTGGGCAGAAACAACAAAAACCCAAAGTCAAACTCAATTGCTACTTGGCCCTAAACAGACAATACAACATAGCTGATTACCTGACCATGGTAAAGGATAACAAACTGAGAAGAACCTTGACAAGGTACAGACTTAGCGAACATAGCCTAGCGATCGAAAAAGGCAGACCAGGCTACCAAGAGAAGACAGGATATGCTCTCACTGCAGTCAGGGAGTAGTGGAGACAGAGATGCACTTCCTCACAGCCTGCGGAAAATATCAGGGCATCAGGGAGAATTTCTACCAAAAATTCTCACAAATATGCCCTGATTTCAGAAATCTGAATGACAACCAAAAACTCCCATTCCTACTGGGAGAGGAGAGAAGCTGTGTAACACTGGCAGCACACTATGTTACAGCTTGCCATGAACAGAGGGACAACCAGTAAACTAAGAAAAGAATATATATAAACAATGCGAATGTATATTTATACACTCAGGGATATACCTGTTTATACACTGTATGAATAGAACTGCGTTTATGTGCTAAACCATAAATGTATTTTGATGCTTTGGCAACATAAGATGTAACTTATCATGCCAATAAAGCGATTTGAATTGTGAATTGTGAATTGTAGAGAAAGAGTGAGAGGTGGATAGAGAAATAGAGAGAGAGAGGGGGGATAGAGAAATAGAGAGGGGGATAGAGAAATAGAGAGATAGAGAGTGTATTTTGATGCTTTGGCAACATAAGATGTACCTTATCATGCCAATAAAGCGATTTGAATTGTGAATTGTGAATTGTGAGTGTGAGGGTGGGGTATAGAGAGACAGAGAGAGGGTGTTACATTGTTATAGTATCACATCGTTAAATGGAATTCCTTTGGTATGGAACTACTTTGGTATGGTGTAGTTATATTGCTATGTGGCACACTGTGCACGGGCAGTGCACAGTGCAGTGTCGGACATCTTGTATCACTCCGCACCATGCGGCAGCACTGTACAAAGCAAAAATACAGCTGAGTAAAAGCACTAATTAAAATGAACTAAAAGTGCCTGTAATATATATAGTAATAAGAACACAAGGAGACACAACAGTGGGGGATAGAGAAAAGGATAGACAAAGAGAGAGAGAGGGTGGTGGATAGAGAAATAGCGAGAAGGTGGGAGATAAAGAGATAGATAGAAAGAGTGAGAGAGAGGGAGAGAGGAAGACAGACAGTGGTGAGAGAGATAGAGACAGAGGGGTCGATTTTCTGGCCGCCGTCGGGCGGCTTTCCAGGCGGCCGGGGGCCGAAAATCGGTGAAAAAGCGGGTCGGGACCCCCCCTGCCTGATGCCCCGCCCCGTCCGACTTTCGGACCGCCGTTTCTACGCGAACCGCCTCAGTCCCGGCCGCCGCTGGCGGGACTGGTCGTCGGAGCAGTAATAAGCAATTATCTCCTTGTTGAGGTAGATTTTCCGGGGCCGTTGCGACTTTGGGGCTTTCCCCACATTAAACTCGCCTGCGGGGAACCCCGCTGCTGAGAGCTGGCCTGAAAACAGTTGGCTTGCTTGCTTGCAGCTGCAGGTCAATGAGGGCTGAAGAGATTTAAAGAGGCAGCATTTGCAGACTGCAGGACCTTGTTGATCAAGGTTTGGGGAAACTTTTTGAAGGTTTAGGAACAGCTGTAGAAAGTTGGAGCCTCACACACTTCTCCAGTGTGAGCTCCTGGGAAGCCCCTCTCACCACCCTAACTCAGCACCTCCTCAACAGAGGCATCTGCCAGAAGCATGGGAGGCCTTTGGTACCTTCCCTTCCTGGCATTAGAGGATCTCCAGCAGCAGAGGCGGCAGCAGCAGAACCAGGAACAGCAGGATGAGCACCAGGAGCACCAGGCTGCTGCTCACTCACCTGAAGCTGCACAGGCCAGAAGGGGCCAGCGCTTGGAAGTGGCTTGAGAGCACCTTGCTGCGCTTTAGGGGGCCAGTGGGACCCGTTTCTGCACTGGCAGTCCTACTCAGAAGGACTTCCATGAAGATCTGGTTTCTCTGTTCAACAGATGGCCAACGCTCCTCAAGAGATGTCATTCTCTTATGAGCACTCACCATGTTTTCTGTAGCCTGGCGAGTTATCTCCTGCATGGAGGTTGCCAACCTTTCCATGGTGCTGCGTTCATCCACCAATGACTCCACAAAGACTCTGCTCATGGTCGCTATGGACTCCTCCATTCGCTCCGCACTCGCAGCGACCCTGGAGACAAAACCTGCCAGAGACTCCTGCATCTGTGCATGGAGATCCATCACCTCTTCTCTTGCGGATGGACCCAGAGGCAGAGGGTCAACATGCAGCGCAGCTGAGCTGAGCTGGCAGAGTCCTGCGCCCTCCGACGAGGACTCTCTGCTGTGTCTGTGTATAATAAGACACAGACTGCAGGAGAAATGGTACAACAGGTGTTTACTCAACGTGGCTCACAGTGGAACTGCCTGTACAGATTACTACTCAGTGCTATATATAGGTGTGGTCACTGCCGGTACTACAGTATACATGAGCTGTAAAAAGTAGTTCCCCACTTAAAGGTGTATACATTACAATTCCTCCCCTTTTAGATTAACAGTACCATAACACTCATTTAACAATTAAATATCAAACTAATTACAATTAACACTTTTAACATGCAACATCAGCTGAAAATAGTCTATTTATATATTCAGTCTTTGGGGCGGCTTCCTGATCCTTTCTGGACAGCGCCTTTCCCGAGTGTCTTGCTCTTGGTGCGGAGACGATTCTGGCCCCCTGTCGTCAGTTGGTTCATCAGCTTCCGATGCTACTGTTTCTGGGGTAGATGCGACCTGTACGTCGGGTTCATCACCAGGTACGTATGGGCGAGGCATGGGGTTGACTTGTTCCTATGACTCCAGGATCTGGTCAGCATGGCGTCTCACGATGCTCTCCCCAATGTCCACTGTGTACATTAGTGGGCCCTGCCGTGTGCATATCGTTCCTGGCTGCCATTTTTCTGTTCGGTAGTCGCGGGCCAAGACTGGTTGCCCTACATTGAAGCTCCTTGTTGGCTTCTCATGGATGTGCTGGAATTGCTTACTCTCAACATCTCTTCGTACGTTTGGTCGGAGCAAATCCAGGCGAGATCTTAACCTTCGGTTAAAGAACATCATGGCTGGGGCCTGGTTGGTGACTGCATGTGTCGCATTCCGGTAGGCGAACAGGAAATTGTCCACCTTGTGCTGCAGCGGAATGTTCTCATTGTACATAGCCTTTATTGCCTTCTTAAAGGTTTGTACGAACCTCTCAGCCAATCCATTTGTGGCTGGATGATACGGGGCGGGTGTGTAATGCCTTACCCCATTCTTTTTCAAGAACCTCCGGAACTCTTCGGACACAAACTGTGGTCCGTTGTCGGAGCAAATCTGTTCTGGCAAGCCATTCCTGGCAAAAATGGTCCGTAGGACTGCAATAGTTTTCTCCGTGGTCGTGGAGGACATTTTGATGACCTCAGGCCATTTCGAGTGCGCATCCACGGCTATTAAAAACATTGAGTCCATGAATGGACCAGCAAAATCAATATGCACCCGTTGCCATGGAGATGAGGGCTACTCCCATGGGTGTAGAGGGGCCTGTGGTGGTGCATTTTGGAGTCTCTGGCATCTTGAGCAGCTCTTGGTCAGGTCCTCGATTTGTTTATCGATTCCCGGCCACCACACATAAGCCCTGGCTAGGCTTTTCATTTTTACCCCTCCCAGATGACCCTCATGAAGCTCATTGAGCACTCTATCCCTTAACTTGGGTGGAATTACCACTCGGGATCCACACAGCAAGGTCCCCCGGCACACTGACAGCTGTTTTCTGCTTGTCGAGAATGCTGGCAACAGTGAGTCGCCATGTGCTGGCTATCCCTTCACCGTCAAATCATATACCCGAGACAGTGTCGGGTCATTTCGGGTTTCCTTTTCGATACAAGCGTTAGTTACCGGTAGGTAGTCAACTATAGTCGAATGGAATATTTCGACAGGATCCACTGCTGGTGCTTCCTCCGCAGTAGGCAGTGGCAGGCGTGATAGCCCATCAGCATTTCCATGCTGTTTTGTGCCCTTATATTCAATCTCATAGTGGTGCGCCCCTAGAAAAAGTGACCATCTTTGTAGTCGTTGCGCAGTCATCACCGGAACGCCCTTCTTCAGATTAAAAATGGAGACAAGAGGCTGGTGATCAGTCAGCAAGGTGAATTTCTGCCTGTGCAGATAGTGATTGAACGTTTTCACTCCCCACACTAGGCTGAGGGCCTCCCTGTCAATCTGGGTGTAGTTACGCTCGGCTGAGGTTAGTGATCGTGACGCAAAGGCTATTGGCCTCTCTGAGCAGTCCGAGAATTTGTGCGACAGCACCGCTCCAATGCCGTAGGGTGATGCATCACATGCCAACCGAATAGGTAATGCCGGGTTGTAATGGGCCAATACCTCTTTCGATGTGATTAGTGTTTTGCTCTTCTGGAAAGCTCATCTACATTCGTCACTCCACTTCCATGGCACCCCAGTTTGCAGTAGGGTGTTCAGTGGGTGTAGTATTGTAGACAAATTTGGCAAGAACTTATGGTAGTAGTTTACCAGCCCGAGGAACGACCTCAGTTGTGACACATTTTCCGGTGCTGGAGCCTTGACTACTGCCTCAATCTTCTCTGGGGATTTATGTAACCCCTCTTTATCGATAACGTGGCCACAATACGAGATCTGTTTTCTAAAAAACTCGCATTTGGGGCGGTTAGCTCGGAGCCCATATTCCTGCAATCTAGTGAGCACCTGCTCCAGATTGGCAAGGTGATCACTGTCATTTTCGCCCGTGACCAGGATGTCGTCCAAATAACACTGGGTCCCTGGGATCCCTTGCAGGACTTGTTCCATTGCCCTCTGCCAAATAGCCGGAGCTGATGCTACCCCGAATACCAGTCGGTTGTATTGGTAGAGACCTTTATGGGTGTTGATTGTGAGGTATTTTTTTGATGCTTCTTCTACCTCCATTTGCAGATACGCCTGGGCCAGATCAATCTTAGTGAAACGTTTCCCTCCAGATAGCGAGGCGAAAATATCTTCAATCCGCGGAAGTGGATATTGTACGGTGTGAAGGACCGCGTTCACTGTTACCTTAAAGTCCCCACAGATGCGAACCTTCCTTGGTTCCCCAGGCGTGCTGCTCAACGACTTTTTCATCACAGGGACGATGGGTGTAGCCCACTCGCTCCAGTCTACCTTGGACAGTACACCTGAACGTTCCAGACTCTCCAGCTCTGCTTCGACGGCTGGGCGGATCGCATAAGGTACCGGTCTGGCCTTAAAAAATTTTGGGCTTGCGTTTTCTTCAATTTTAATTGGCGCTGTCATGCCTTTTAGTGTTCCGAGTCCTTGCTGGAACACTTCTTTCGCGTCAGTTAGGATCTTTGACAGTCACCCAGGTGTGACGTCATCATCCTTTTTGTCAGCCACAGTCAGTGCCTGTATGGAATGCCAATCCAGTTGTATTTTCCAGATCCATTCACGTCCCAGTAATGGTGGTCCTCCATCTTGCAATACATACAGGTCTAGTTTTGGTGTTTCCTTACCGTTATATATAACGGTCACCCTTATTTTTCCTTTGGGGTAGACTTTTTGCCCCGTGTACGTCTTCAAAATAATTTTTGTGTCTCTCAAGGGTATGTGTGAGAATAGCCGCTCATAGTCCCATCAGTTTATGACTGTTAGGGCTGATCCTGTGTCCAATTCCATCTTTACCTAGACTCCTGCTAACTTGAGAGTGACCCAAATGGTTCGGTGATCCTCCGTTGTGATCACATTATGTAGTTTCAGACAACTCAGTTCCCTGCTTTCAGAGTCGTTATCACTCTTTTGTTCGTCTGAACTATTCTCCGTCATCTTATGTACCTTCTTGTACTTTCCTTTGGTAGATTTCTTATTGCTGGTTTTCTTTCCCGACCTGCAAACTCGTGCTATGTGTCCTACTTTTCCACACTGTCTGCACACTTTGTCTTTGAACCAGCAATCATTCTGGTCGTGTGTTGTTCTGCCGCAGCGATAGCACTTCTCTGTTCCATATGACATTTCGTTTGTGCCATATTCTTGCGGTCTCTGTTGTATCTCTGCAGCACCCCGTGCTGCTGCTTCATATGATACCGCAATGCTGAAAGCCTTTTCCAGCGTAAGGTCCTTTTCAGATAAAAGCTGTTTCTGGGTTCCTTCACTTTGAAGCCCACACACAAACTTGTCCCTTAAGGTATCTGCCAGTCCCGCTCCAAACTGGCAGTGTTTCGATAGTTTGTGCAGTTCTGTTAAATAATCAGCATTGCTTTCATCCTTATGCTGGTTCCGTTTGTGAAACTTGAATCTTTCTGCTATCAGCAGCGGTGTGGGGTTTAAATGTTCCTTTAGTATCGTTACTATGTCTTCAAAACTCTTTTCCATTGGCTTCGTTGGGGTTACTAGATTTCGTAATAAACCATACGTCTTTGCACCCATTAAATTTAACAATACCGACGCTTTCTTGTCATCTGACACCTCATTTGCCTTGCAGTACACCTCTATTCGTTCGACATATGTAGTCCAATCTTCGACTTCATTGTCAAATGCGGTGATACTGCCACTCTTCGGCATTTTGGGTGTGGTTTAAAATGGCGTCTCCCAATGGCTTAAAATGGCGTCTCCCGTGCTTTCCTTCCTCCCCCACTGCTGCCAATGCCGCTCCCGACAGTTCTCGTGGCAATGGCGGCGCCCTGTAGGTTTCGCGCGCTTCTCCTGCGCTGCTGCCAATGCTGCTCTCGGCGGTCCTCGTGGCAATGGCGGCGCCTCGCGGGTTTCTGCGCATCTCTCTCTCCCTCTCTCCGACGCTGCTCGGCCCCTGAACACTGGCTGCGCCCTGTGCGCTCTGCCCTCTCTCTCTCTCTCCCCCGTCAACGCTGCTCGGCCCTTTGCTGTGCCGCTCGGTCGGGCTCTAGCCCGCCGCTGTCCGGGTAGGGTCTGCGCACTACCTGTTGCCAGCCCGTTTCGCTGGACCACCTCGACTGGAAAGCCAAGCCTGGCTCTCGACAGCCTCCCCCGCAATTTTCGAGTCTCTGCTGGATGACTAGGCGGTTGCCCGTGGTCAATGCCCGAGTCTCTGGCCTTGACCTCCAATCCACTGATCTCCAGGAACGAATCCCCGGGAGGTGATGCAGAGTTGCAGGTAGGTTCGAACCTGCCTCGTCGCCAATGTTGCGTCCGTGTATAATAAGACACAGACTGTGGAGAACGGTACAACAACATAAAAGCAACTGAACGCTGGTCAGTGAGCAGGGTAAATCGTTTTCCGGCCAGGTAGTGCCTCCAATGACGCATAGCCTCCACAATAGCCTGGGCCTCCTTCTCGACCGCGGAGTGTCTGGTCTCTGGGCCCTGGAGGGTTCGTGAGAAGAATGCCACAGGTCTCCCCGCCTGATTAAGGGTGGCAGCCAGAGCGAAGTCGGACGCATCGCTTTCCACCTGGAAGGGGATGGATTCGTCCACTGCGTGCATGGTGGCTTTGGCAATGTCCTCCTTGATACGGTGGAAGGCCGAGCGGGCCTCTGGCATCAGGGGAAAAGAGGTGGATTTGATCAGCGGACGGGCTTTGTCTGCATAGTAGGGGACCCACTGGGCGTAGTAGGAAAAAAACCCTAGGCACCTCTTCAGAGCTTTTAGGCAGTGGGAGTTCCATAAGGGGACGCATCCTGTCCGGGTCGGGACCGATGACCCCGTGTTCCACAACACAGCCAAGGATGGCGAGGCAGTCTGTGCGGAATATGCACTTCTCCTTGTTATATGTCAGGTTCAGGAGTTGGGCGGTGCGGAGGAATTTCTCGAGGTTTGCGTCATGGTCCTGCAAGTCATGGCCGCAGATGGTCACATTGTCTAGGCAAGGGAAAGTGGCCTGCAGCGCGTTTTGATCGACCATCCGGTCCATCTCCCTTTGGAAGACGGAGACCCCGTTGGTAACGCCAAAGGGAACCCTAAGGAAGTGATAGAGGCGGCCGTTTGCCTCAAAAGCAGTATACTGGCGGTCTTCGGGGCGGATGGGGAGCTGGTGGTACGCTGATTTCAGGTCAATGGTCAAAAAGACGCGGTACTGCGCGATCTGGTTGACCATGTCAGCTATGCGGGGGAGTGGGTAGGCGTCCAGCAGGGTGTAGCGGTTTATTGTTTGGCTGTAGTCGATGACCAGGCATTGTTTCTCGCTGGTCTTAACGACCACAACCTGGGCTCGCCAGGGGCTGGAGCTGCCCTCAATAATCCCCTCCTTCAGGAGCCGCTCCACTTCGGTTTTGATGAAAACCCTGTCCCCGGCACTGTATCGCCTGCTCTTTGTGGCGATGGGCTTACAGTCGGGGGTGAGGTTAGCAAACAGTGGGGGGGGTGGGACTCTGAGTGTGGAGAGGTTGCATCTGGTGCGCGGCGGGCAATTTGGAGGCTGCTGGCTGCGGACTGTGAGTGGGGGGAGGGGGCCACCGTACGCCATCGTAACGCTTTTGAGGTGGCACTGGAAATCCAACCCCAGTAGAATGGCAGCGCAAAGTTGGGGCAGGACCAGGAGTTTAAAATTATTGAACACAGTCCCGTCTACTACTAGTGTCACCACGCAGTAGCCGCCGATGTCCGCTGACTGGGACTCGGCGGCCATAGAAATCCGCTGGTGCGCAGGCAGGACTGGGAGAGAGCAACGCCGCACCGTGTCAGGGTGGATGAAGCTCTCTGTGCTCCCGGAGTCAAAAAGGCAGTTTATTGCATGGCCGTTTACCTTAACGTCCATTTTGGACCGAGCTAGTTGGTGCGGTCTCGTTTGGTCCAGCGTAACAGAGGCCAGTGTAGGGGTCGGTGTGTCGCTGCAGGTATCAGATGGGGGGGGGTTGGCGGCCTGCTGCGTCCCGGCTGGTGTCCAAGATGGCGGCGTCCATGATTCCCATGTGGCTGGAGTCGTCCAAGATGGCTGCTGCTGCGGTGGTTCGCACATGGCTGGGGAGGCCCAAGATGGCGGCCCGCACGGCCCACACGCGGCGCTGTTGGGGGCCCAAGATGGCGGCTCGCACGGCCCACATGCGGCGCTGCTGGCGTTCAGGGTGGCTTTGGCCTTGCAGACGCTAGCGTAGTGTCCCTTTTTCCCGCAGCCCGAGCAGGTCGCATTCTTCGCCGGGCAGCACGCTCTGGGGTGTTTGGCCTGGCCACAGAAGTAGCATTTCTGGCCTTGGGATACTGCTGTCTGGCTTTGGGACACTGCTGCGGTGGTTGGGCCATTGTTGGGCTGTGGCTGGGGTGGCACGGTGCTATGGGGCTGTCCTACCGTGTCCCAGGTTGTCGTTCCCCGCGGCGTCCACGGTGCAGAGGAATAGGCATCCATGCCCCGGTAGGCTGCGTCCAGCGTTAGTGCGATTTCGGAGGCTTTGTCGAGGGTGAGGTCACTCTGCTCCAGCAGTCGTTGTCGGGTGTAGTTGGACCTGTGGCCCGCTACGAAGGCATCCCGGATCAGTTCCTCTGTGTACTTAGTGGGCGTTACCGCCTTACACCCACAGGCCCGGCCAAGCACGGACAGTGCTTGGAGGTATTCCTTAGTCGATTCCCCAGGTTGTTGCTCGCGACTCCCCAGGAGGCGCCTGGCGTAAACTTCGTTCACAGGGCGCGTGTACTGGGTCTTGAGGAGCTGGAGGGCGGCTGTGTACGAGGTCGCGTCCCGGATGACTGAGTACGCTCGGTGGTTCACCTTGGAGATCAGGACAGACAGTTTGTTCGCATCCGTTACGACCGCAGTGGAGGCAGTCAGGAATGCCTCGAAGCACATGAGCCAGTGAGCAAACTTGGTGGAAGCGTCCGCTTCCCAACTGTCCAGGTCCAGGCAGGCTGGTGTGAGGATCTTCTCCATTATAAAAAATTTAGTTAATAAAATTGATGCGCCATCAATTACTCAAAAGACTGAGGTTAAGCGAGTAACAACCAGGCTTTTATTAACTAAAGAATGAAGGTCTTGTCTCGAGTGGTCGACCCGTCCAGAATACTAAGGGACTGGGAGGTAGTCACTTATATACCTGGAATAGTGGGAGGAGTCAGCCGAGGCATGTCCAGACCTGTACCTAGTGGAATACACATACACATATAGACAGGTATAACAGTGGTTTACCACAGACCTCCAATCCACTGATCTCCAGGAACGAATCCCCGGGAGGTGATGCAGAGTTGCAGGTAGGTTCGAACCTGCCTCGTCGCCAATGTTGCGTCCGTGTATAATAAGACACAGACTGCGGAGAACGGTACAACAGGTGTTTACTCAACGTGGCTCACACTGCAACTGATCTGTACAGATTACTACTCAGTGCTATATACAGGTGTGGTCACTGCCGGTACTGCAGTATACATGAGCTGTAAAACATAGTTCCCCCCTTAAAGGTATATACATTACGGGGGGCGGGGGAGGCCAAAACAAAGGTGTGGATAAAAAATATAAGTAAAAATGTAATAGGGGCCGAGGTTATGATCTGAAATTGTTGAACTCGATATTGAGTCCGGAAGGCTGCAGAGTGCCTAATCGGAAGATGAGGTGCTGTTCCTCGAGTTTACGCTGAGCTTCCGTGGAACAATGCAAGAGGCCGCGGACGGTGAGGTCCGAGTGGGAATGGGGCGGTGAAGTAAAATGACAGGCGACCGGAAGCTCGGGGTCACCCTTACGGACTGAACGGAGGTGTTCCGCAAAGCGGTCACCCAATCTGCGTTTGGTCTCCCCAATGTAGAGGAGACCGCATCATGAGCAGCGAATACAGTATACTAGATTGCAAGAAGTTCAAGTAAGTCGCTGTTTCACCTGGAAGGGGTGTTTGGGGCCCTGGACAGTGGGAAGGGGGGAGGTGTAAGGGCAGGTGTTACATCTCCTGCGCTTGCACAGGAAGGTGCCAGGCGAAGGGGAAGGGGTGCTGGGGGTGATAGAGGAGTGGACTAGGGTGCCTCGGAGGGAGCAGTCCCTACGGAATGCTGAAAGGGGAGGGGAGGAGAAGATGCATTTGGTGGTGGGATCACTTTGGAGGTGGCGGAAATGGCGGAGGATGATCCGTTGAATGTGGAGGCTGGTGGGGTGAAAGGTGAGGACAAGGGGAACCCTATCGTGGTTCTGGGAGGGAGGGGCAGGGGTGAGGGCAGAAGTGCGGGAGATAGAACGGACACGGTCGAGGGCCGTGTCAACCACGGTAGAGGGGAATCCTCGGTTGAGGAAAAAGGAAGACATGTCGGAAGCACTGGTGTGGAAGGTGGCATCGTCAGAGCAGATGCGGCGGAGACGGAGAAACTGGGAGAATGGAATAGAGTCCTTACAGGAGGCGGGGTGGGAGGAAGTGTAGTCCAGGTAGCTGTGGGGGTCAGTGGGCTTGTAGTGAATGTTGGTCAATAACCTATCCCCAGAGATGGAGACGGAGAAGTCGAGGAAGGGAAGGGAAGAGCCAGAGATTGACCATGTGAAGGTGAGGGAAGGGTGGAAATTAGAGGCAAAGTGAATGAAATTGTCTAGTTCAGGGCGAGAGCAGGAAACGGCACCGATACAGTCATCAATGTATCGGAAAAAGAGGTGAGGGACGGGACCCGAGTAGGACTGGAACAAAGAGTGTTCCACATATTCCACAAAAAGGCAGGCATAACTAGGACCCATGCAGGTACCCATAGCAACACCTTTGATTTGGAGGAAATGAGTGGAGTCAAAGGAGAAGTTGTTCAATGTGAGAACAAGTTCAGCGAGGCGGCGGAGGAGGGTAGTGGTAGATGGGGACTGGTCGGGCCTCTGTTCAAGGAAGAAACGGAGCGCCCTCAGGCCATCCTGGTGGGGGATGGAGGTGTAGAGGGATTGTACGTCCATGGTGAAAAGGAAGCGGTTGGGGCCAGGAAACTGGAAACTGTTAAAATGGCGGAGGGCGTCTGAAGAGTCGCGGATGTAGGTGGGGAGAGACTGGACAAGGGGAGAAAAGGTAGAGTCGAGATAGGAAGAGATAAGTTCCGTGGGGCAAGAACAGGCTGAAACGATGGGTCTACCAGGGCAGTCCTGTTTGTGGATCTTGGGAAGGAGGTAGAAGCGGGCTGTGCGGGGTTGGGGAGCTATGAGGTTGGTGGCCGCGGGGGGAAGATCTCCAGTGGAGATGAGGTCAGTGACAGTCTTGGAAACGGTTGTTTGATGTTCGGTAGTGGGGTCACGGCCCTCCTATTGACAGGGGGCGCTGACGCGGAGCTCCCACTGACAGGGGACGCTGACGCGGTCCTCCCACTGACAGGGGGCGCTGGCTCAGTCCTCCCACTGACAGGGGGCGCTGACGCGGTCCTCCCACTGAGAAGGGGTGCTGACGCGGTCCCCCCAGTCACAGGGCGGCGCTGACGCGGTCCTCCCAGTCGCAGGGCGGCGCTAACGCGGTCCTCCCACTGACAGGGGGCGCTGACGCGCTCCTCCCAGGCACAGGGCGGCGCTGACGCGTTCCTTCCAATCACTGGGCGGCGCTGACGCGATCTTCCCAGTCACAGGGCGGCGCTGACGCGATCCTCCCAGGCAGGGTTGCGTGCGTGAAGTCGGACGGCGCATCCTGGCCCGCAGCGATCAGCGGCCGCCAGTCTGAAGCACATTGGCGGGCGGGCGAGCGAGCGAGCAGTCAGCGCCGGGTCTGTGTGAGTGAGGTGTGGGGAAAGGAGGCGGAGGCGGCGGGTCTGAGGGAACGGAAAAGCGGCAGCCAGAAAGAAGCGAGCGACGATGGCGGAGATCCTGGAGAAGATCCTCAACAACCTGCTGGAGCCCGACACCGCCCTGATCCAGCAGGTGAGTGGATGAGTGGATTGTGGGCTGGATGCAGCGGTCCGGGGTCGGGCTGAGGGGGTTTATCCTGGGGATAGCGGGGGGCGAAGGCCCGGCTCTCTCTCTTTCTCTCGGGCCCGACCCGGACGCGGGGAGCCGGGCGGTTTGCTGGGGCGCTCGAGCGTGCCCAACTGTCAGGCTCGCGGCCTCGCGGTTCAAACCGGCCGCGCGCCACCTCCACGCTGGGGCAGGGCCTCGGCTGTCAATCAGTGCGGGCGGCGTATGAGGACAATCACTGGGGCGGGGCTAACTGAGGGGGGCGGGGTCTGAGGGCAATCACTGGGGCGGGGCTGACTGAGGGAGCGGGGCTAACGGAGGGGGGCGGGGTCTGAGGGCAACCACTGGGGCGGGGCTGACTGGGGCAGGGTCTGAGGGCAATCACTGGGGCGGGGCTGACTGAGGGAGCGGGGCTAACGGAGGGGGCAGGGTCTGAGGACAATCAAAGGGTGGGGCTAATGGAGGGGGCGGGGTCTGAGGACAATCACTGGGGTGGGGCTACCGGAGGGGGCGGGGTCTGAGGACAATGACTAGGGTGGGACTAACTGAGGGGGCAGGGTCTGAGGGCACTCACTGTGGTGGGGCTGACAGGGGGTGGGGCTAATGGAGGGGGTGGGGTCTGAGGACAATCAAAGGGCGGGGCTAATAGGGGGCGGGGTCTGAGGACAATCAAAGGGTGGGGCTAACGGAGGGGGCGGGGTCTGAGGACAATCACTGGGCGGGGCTTGCTGAGGGGGGCGGGGCCAGAGGACAATCATGACGGGGCTAACTGAGGGGGCAGGGTCTGAGGACAATCTCAGGGCTGGGCTGACTGAGGGGGTAGGGTCTGAGGACAATCACTGGGGAGGGGCTAACGGAGGGGGATGGGTCTGAAGACAATCACTGGGGCGGGGCTAATGGGGGTGGGGTCTGAAGACAATCACTGGGGCGGGCCTGACCAAGTGGGCGGGGCTAACTGAAGGGGGCAGGGGCTGAGGACAATTGCTGGGGCGGGGCTAGCTGCCAATCATTGAGGGGGTGGGCTCTGAGGACCACTACTGTGGTGGGGCAGGGACTGGCTGTCAAACACTGAGGGGGTGGGGGCTACCTGTCAATCACTGAGGGGCAGGGGTCTGAAGACAATCACCTAGGAGGTGCCAAACACCAATCACCCTCTGGTGGGCGGGGCTGCATGCTGGTTGTCAATCACTGAGTGGGTGTGGGGTCTGTGCACAGTCACGGGACGGGGGCAAACCGGCTGTCAGATGGGCTAACGGCGGCTGGCTGTCAATCACTGAGGAGGCAGGGCCAGCAGTTGATCACTGATGGGCGGGGCCAGCAGTCGATTACTGATGAGGATAGTGGACACATCAGTTGTCGAGAAGATATGTCTGATATATAGATACTAAATAAATGTATACTTTATTAGGATGTATAGAGGCAATTAGATATAAACATCCGATATATAGATATTGGTACAAACATCCGATATATCGAGGAGACTGGATATATACGGCGGCTATATCGAGGAGACTGGATATATACGGCGGCTATATCGAGGAGACTGGATATATACGGCGGATATATCGAGGAGACTGGATATATACGGCGGATATATCGAGGAGACTGGATATATACGGCGGCTATATCGAGGAGACTGGATATATACGGCGGATATATCGAGGAGACTGGATATATACGGCGGATATATCGAGGAGACTGGATATATACGGCGGATATATCGAGGAGACTGGATATATACGGCGGATATATCGAGGAGACTGGATATATACGGCGGATATATCGAGGAGACTGGATATATACGGCGGATATATCGAGGAGACTGGATATATACGGCGGATATATCGAGGAGACTGGATATATACGGCAGACATATCGAGGAGACTGGATATATGTTATGTATTTATGTGTTCTCCTCCCACCTGCGGTGGTGCTGTTACAGCAGATAAATGGTTGGGTTTGTTCTCTCTCCTATACTTTTCTCCGGAACTTTCCTTTTGAATAAAGAAGCAGCATGTTTGCAATCTCGGGGTTCTGAGCACTAATTGTGTTTAAGTATAACGGCACAGGTACAGACACAACAAAGTGGCGACGAGGATTGGATGAATCTTGTTTTCGACTACAAAACACTCGGAACAGAGATTGCAGCATTACATTAACGTTACGGGTGCAGTGAGTAAACAGAAATTAAAATTTGAAACGTGATATGGCTGCTATATTCAGAAACCGGTGATTTTGATGAAAATGTTGAGCAATGGAGCACTTATACGGAACGTTTTGACTATTTTGTTTTGGCGAATGCGGTGGCAAACGATAAGGTCGTGCCTACCTTTTTGCGTATACTGGGAGCAAAGACATTCAATTTACTGCGCAGCCTTGTACAGCCAGATAAGCCAGGAACTAAAACATATAAACAACTAGTGGAAATTCTTGGAGCACATTTTTCACCGAAACCTCTGGTTATTGTTGAGAGATTTAGATTTCACAAACGGAATCAAGAGGAGGGTGAAACAGTGACTATGTTTATTGCTGCTTTGAAAAGATTGTCAGAACACTGCGAGTTCAAGGAGGTGCTGAATGACAGTATTAGAGACAGACTCGTGTGTGGTCTGCAAAGTGCAGCCACACAGAAGCGCCTTCATACTGAGGACAACCTTACTCTTGAAAAGGCCATTGAAGTTAGTGTCTCCTGGCGATGGCAGAAAAGGAGGCTCACCAGTTTAGTTCAACAGGGAGAGTTCACAAGGTGTCGTCTGAGCCTAAAGGTGCGCGGAACGGCACATGTTACCGTTGTGGAAAAACAGGCCATCACGCTAATGACTGCTGGTGTACCGAAACTGTGGCAAAAAGGGTCACATTGAACGCACCTGTAGAGGTAAAAAAAAACAGACAGAGCTGGAAAGCATGAAAACAAAATGTCTGTATTTGAACAAGAGAAGAAAAAGAGTGTTCATTCAGTGCAGCATGATGGAGCAAGCAAAACGGGAGCGACACCTCTGAGGAGGAAGAGGTGCACATACTGACGGTTGCAGGTGGTCCAAATGGTTACTGGGTGTCACCACTGGTGGAGAGACAATCAGTGCGGATGGAGGTGGACACAGGCGCGGCTGTGTCCCTTGTTTCAGACACTGTCTACAACAAAATGCTAAAGCATCTTACCCTTCAGCCAACAAACATTGTGCTAAAGACGTATACCGGCGAACCTGTGGCCATGAGAGGCGTCATTGAGGTGACAGTTAAATTGAACGGACAGACTGCGAAACTGCCACTATATATGGTAAAGGGAAATTACCCATCTCTACTGGGACGTGCGTGGCTAGAGAAAATCACGCTGGACTGGCCTGCAGTCCGCATGATGTCAAAAGGGGAGTCAGGTCTGACTGCAGTTTTAAACAAACATGCAGAACTTTTCAATGATGAACTTGGGAGCATGAAAAAGATCAGCGTGAGACTGAACATTAAACCTGACAGCAAGCCGAAGTTTCACAAAGCCCGACCTGTACCCTATGCAATTAGGCCAAAAGTTGAGGCTAACTTGGAGGCCTTAGTCGAGAATGGAGTCCTGGAGCCTGTGAGCGTGAGCAAATGGGCCACACCCATTGTTCCTGCCCTGAAAAAGGATGGATCTATTCGAATCTGCGGGGATTTTAAAGTGACTATTAACCCGGTGCTGTTTGCGGAACAGTACCCTCTTCCCCTCATTGATGATCTCTTTACGGGCCTGGCCGGAGGGCAAAAGTTCAGCAAAATCGACTTATGCCAGGCTTATCTACAAATGCATGTCGATGCCAAATCAAAGGAGCTGCTGACAATTGTGACACACAAGGGGCTATACAGGTACCGCCGCCTTCCGTTTGGAATTACATCGGCCCCTGCTCCATTCCAAAGGGCAATGGATCAGATTTTGAGTGGACTGCCAGGAGTCCAGTGCTACCTGGACGACATCCTTGTCACTGGGACAAATGAGGAGGATCATCTTCTGAACTTGGATGCGACACTACAGCGACTGAAAAAGTACGGACTCAGAGTTCGTAAGGACAAATGTGAATTCTTTCAGTCTTCAGTTGAGTACCTGGGGCATGTGATTGATGCTACTGGCCTGCATAAGGCGCCGTCAAAGGTCAAGGCGATCGTGGAGGTCCCAGCACCCCAGAATGTGAGCCAGTTACGTTCATTCCTGGGGCTACTTAACTACTATGGAAAGTTTATTCCAGACTTAGCAACTGATGTAGCGGCTTCAGCAATGTTGCTATGTCAAGGCAAAACATGGAAATGGACTGAACTGTGCAACGAAGCTTTCGCCCAAGCAAAGAAAGCATTGCTGAAGTCGGAGGTCCTGACACACTTCGACCCAAAGCTACCCGTGCAGCTAGCATGTGATGCATCACCATATGGTGTGGGAGCAGTCATATCCCACATCATGCCTACTAGTGAAGAGAAACCTATCGCCTTCACATCACGCACCTTGAACCAGGCCAAGAGTAACTATGCACAGATTGAGCGTGAGGCCTTGGGAATCGTTTTTGGAATTCGAAAATTTCATCAGTACCTGTTTGGGAGAAGGTTCACACTCCTGACGGACCACCGTCCATTGACTTCAATCTTCGGGCCCCACACCGGAATTCCATCTCTTGCTGCAAGCAGGATGCAAAGGTGGGCTTTACTGTTGGGACACACATACAACATCAAATATCGCAAATCAGACTTGCATGGCAACGCAGACGGTCTCTAGCGGCTGCCCTTGCCTGTTACTCCCCCAGAGCCTCGTCAGATAGACATCTTCTACTTCAGACAAGTGGAGGGAGCACCTGCCACTGCAGCTCAGGTGCGAAGGCACACCCGCAATGATTCAGTCCTGTCTGAGGTAATGGACGATGTAATTCGAGGGAGAGCTACAGGAGATTCTCCTAGTTTGAAACCTTAGGTTTCAAAAAGAAATGAGCTCTCCGTCCAGGCAGGTTGTCGTCTTTGGGGACGCCGTGTCATCATTCCGCCACCTCTGAGGGAACCTATACTGCAACAACTTCATACAGGCCACAGTGGGGTGGTTCGGATGAAGGAAATGGCAAGAAGCTACTTCTGGTGGCCAGGTCTCGATGGAAATATTGAGGAGAAAGCCAAAACATGTTCCCCATGTCAAAGGGTCCGGAATGTTCCACAGCTGGCAACCCTACACCCCTGGGATTGGCCTGAAGAAGTGTGGCAGCGCGTACATGTGGACTTCGCCGGTCCTTTCGAAGAGAAGATGTTTATGGTGGTTGTGGACGCTCGTAGCAAGTGGTCGGAGGTCGCTGTGATGAGGTCTACCACGGCAGAGAAAACAATTGAGAAACTTGGTGAGATGTTCAGCCGTTATGGCTCACCGGAACAACTCGTAAGTGACACTGGTCCACAATTTGTATCACAGGAGTTTGCAACCTTCCTGCATGTGAATGGTGTCCAACACATCAGGTCTGCGCCCTATCATCCCTCTGCTAACGGCCAGGCAGAAAGGTCCGTGCAAACGTTGAAGCACGCCTTGAAGGCATCGCAAGGTCGGGGCTCAATCCACCAACGTCTGAATGGCTTCCTGTTGTCCTACAGGAACGAGCCGCATGCCACAACCAAAACTTCCCCCGTTTCGCTCATGATGAAGAGGCAGTTGCGGACAAGTTTTGACTTATTCAAACCTCCAAGGGCAGAGCAGGTTGTCCATCGTCAACAGCAAGCTCAAGTTGAAAGAAGAGAGAAAATAGCCAAGGAGAGACGGTTTCATCCTGGAGAGCACGTCCTAGCTCGAAACTACAACACTGGACTGAAATGGGTTCCTGCTACGGTGATCGCGCAGACTGGCCCTGTGTCTTACACGGCTGAAACAGCTGAGGACGTCGTCTGGAGAAGACACACTGATCAACTGTTGCTAGGAGCAGAGACAGCCACAGAGGCTCCAACGGCTGGTTGGCCTGAACTGTTCCCGGATGATATCACAAACCAGCATCCTTTGCCACAGTGCTCTTCTCCAACACAGGAAATCAAAGAGACTGTTCCACCTGTGCAAACTCCTGACTTTCAACTGACACAGGCACCTTCTCCATCCAGGCCTGTGTCAATGCCTACTGCTGTGGAAGCCAGCGATGACCGCCGGTATCCTGTCAGAGAGCAGTGGCCTCCAAGACGCTTGGATCTGTAGGCTTAGCGACTTACCCACAAGACTAGGGCAGAATAAACCCCAGGGTAAAGTCAGAGTTTGAGGCAGTCTACCTCTACCCTTGGTTAGTTGAGTGCATTGAAAGTAACTTACCTGTTGAGGAATAATGGGGACATTTCATTTAAGAGGGGAGGAATATGTTATGTATTATGTGTTCTCCTCCCACCTGCTGTGGCGCTGTCTCAGCAGAAAAATGGTTGGGTTTGTTCTCTCTTGTTCTATACTTTTCTCCGGAACTTTCCTTTTTGAATAAAGCAGCAGTATGTTTGAAATTTCTGGTTCTGAGCACTAATTGTGTTTAAGTATAACGGCACAGGTACAGACACAAGAATATCTACATCGGACCGGCGGATATATCGGGGAGACTGGAGATAGCCGGCGGATATATCGGGGCGACCGGGTATAGCCGGCGGACATGTCGGGGAGGCCGGGTATAGCCGGCGGACATGTCGGGGAGGCCGGGTATAGCCGGCGGACATGTCGGGGAGGCCGGGTATAGCCGGCGGACATGTCGGGGAGGCCGGGTATAGCCGGCGGACATGTCGGGGAGGCCGGGTATAGCCGGCGGACATGTCGGGGAGGCCGGGTATAGCCGGCGGACATGTCGGGGAGGCAGGGTATAGCCGGCGGACATGTCGGGGAGGCCGGGTATAGCCGGCGGACATGTCGGGGAGGCCGGGTATAGCCGGCGGACATGGCGGGGAGGCCGGGTATAGCCGGCGGACATGGCGGGGAGGCCGGGTATAGCCGGCGGACATGTCGGGGAGGCCGGGTATAGCCGGCGGACATGTCGGGGAGGCCGGGTATAGCCGGCGGATATGTCGGGGAGGCCGGGTATAGCCGGCGGGGAGGCCGGGTATAGCCGGCGGGGAGGCCGGGTATAGCCGGCGGGGAGGCCGGGTATAGCCGGCGGGGAGGCCGGGTATAGCCGGCGGCTATGGCGGGGAGGCCGGGTATAGCCGGCGGCTATGGCGGGGAGGCCGGATAAGAATGAAGTGGAACTTGATTGCAGTTTAGGCTGTCGTAATGCAGAAGGTGGCTTAGTACATCTGGGTTTTTTGTAAGTGACTTGCTCCTGTCTCCACCATCTCGAAACCCCCATCAGCTAAGGATTAAAGTTCAAGATTCTGGACAGCTGCACTTCCAGCAGCTTGTATGTTAAAGAGTGAAGGCACCTTTGTAGGAGAACCTTCTATTCAAAATATTACTTCAGAGTCCTTTTTTTTTTATAGCAAAGACGTACGTTCACGAAAATGATCTTTGATTTTTTATTAGAAAATGCCAAATTTATTACCTCGGTCTGCTTGCTTCCTTTCACTTCAGTGGGGGCTGCAACATCAGACAGCAAGTATGGGAATGCGCGCTATCATCTGGCTCTGTGTTGTCCAGAGTTGCAGCCCCCATCGCAAAGTATGGAGCTGCTTGAGGGGTAGGGGGCTTTCACCCATTTGGAGGAGTCAGTGATGTCCTGTGTGGCAGGTAATAAAGGTGGCACATCTTAAGACAGCAGGACTGTTCTGTCCCGCAGGGCTAGATTTGGTAACGGCCCGCATATATTCAGGAGCGGTGATGCTTATGATTTCATGAACGATTTATGGTGCAATTTTGGCAAACAGAGGAAAAAAAACATGAGGGGACATGAATCCATCAGCACATTGGAATGTTTCTATTGAGATGGAGATGATCACATTTAAAAGGAATTGGGTAAGTATTTGAAAAGTAGCAGTATAAAGTGGCTTCCTTCTGCACCATAATCTCTGATTCTTTGTTGAAGGCAGAATAGAACCTTTTGTCCACTGCATTAGGGGAAGCAAATGAATGGTAGTTTCCGAAGTTGAACGAATATAATGAATTGGAAGCGGTCTGTGACTAATCGTAACACTATCATGGGAGAGTACTGTGAGCGTTCAGGAATGTTTGTTGTGAAGTCGGATCTTCCCAGGCAAGGAGTGGGTATAAGGCACCTTTTGAACTGTCCAAATCGCTTAAGATCCAGTGCTTGGAGGTTATTGACGGGGCGTGAGCTTTAAACAAAAACTAAACATCTGAATCCCTGTCAGGGGTTTGAACGTTGCTGTTTTTGAATGAACTGATTAGATTGTAGGAGTGCTGCTTTCTCCCAGATCTGTCTTTCAGGAGAAACATCTTTACCCCCAAAGTGCTAAGAATGTGGAACTCTCTACCGCAGGGAGTAGTTGAGGCGAATAGCATAGATGCATTTAAAAGGAAGCTAGATAAGCACGAGGGAGAAAGGAATGGAAGGATATGTTGATGGGGTGAGATGAAGCGGCGTGGGAGGAGGCTCGTGTGGAACATAAACGCCGGCATAGACCAGTTGGGCCGAATGGCCGGTTTTTGCACCGTAGCATGTAATTCTCTGCTTCTTTTCCCACCCGCAGGCCACCGCTCAGTTGAAGGAGGCATTTAAGGATCCGTCAGTGGTCCCTGCACTCTGCACCATCCTCACAAGCTCACCAAACCCTCAGGTAAATAGCTTCCAACTTTCTTTAGGTGGGTTTTGATAGCGTAAGTAAGGAGAATATGTTTCCACTGGCAGGAGGGTTGGTAACCAGAGGACACAGATTTAAGATAATTGGCAAAAGAACCAGAGGGGGAAATGAGAATTTCTTTCTTACAGAGCAAGTTGTCGCCTGGAATGCAGTGCCAGAAAGGGTGGTAGAAGCAGATTCAATGGTAACTTTCCAAAGAGAATTGGATAAATACTTGAAGAGGAAAAAAATTGTAGGGCAGGGGAGTGGGATTAATTGGATAGCTCTGCCAAAGGGCCGGCACAGGCACGGTGGGCAGAATGGCCTCCTCCTGTGCTGTATGATTCTAGGAACACCGTCCACCAGCAGTGTGAGCGGTCAGATTCCAGGAAGGAAGGTGCAGGAATTCTCTCTGGATTCGGGGAAGATGGGGAGGATATCTCCTTGGGAGGAAAAGAACCCCTGGTAGCCCTTGTACAGCTTCCAGCAGCCTGGGAGAAGATCTGGATGTATCGATCATTAATCGCCCCATGACCTCCTCATGGGGCGATTAATGGCCTAATCCTCTGACTAAAGGATCAAGTTTCTGAGCCACCCAGACCAGAAAAGTCCCAGGTTCAATCCCTGGTCCGTGCTGAGTCAGTTGCTCTCGGTCGGATAAAAAGCTGCTTTTTATTTCCTGGTTTGCTGCCTGAGAGAATTCTGCAATTTGATTGGCTCCTTAGCCAGCTTGATGACGTCACTGCGGCGCGACGTGAGGAATCCCCTGTTCACAGCACTACAATCAGTTTTACATGTCGCAAAACCTCGGACAGCTTTCTTCAAGGTCGCATTGCCGCTGACCGCAAATTATGGGCCGTCAACTCTCTTATCTAACCGGCTTCAGTTTCTTTCAGCTCTGTGGTATTTTGTTTCTGGGTGCTTTTCATTCCACTTCCCTCTCCAGCTATCGGCGAGCTCACCCTTTTTTCCCCACCTGCTTTAGATCCGTCAGTTTGCAGCAGTGCTCGTGAGGAGAAGAGTTGCTAAACACTGGAAGAAACTGTCAGTGGATCTTAAAGAGAAGTATGTGATTGATCTTTTAAAACTTTCCAGATAATAAAAGCCTGCAGCTGAATGAAGTTTATGGTTTTTAACAGTAAGGGCATTGCCCTCTCATCCTCTGAGACCTGGGATCAAATCCAGCTCCAGACAGGGGGGGGGGTGAAAGTCTCCACTCGCTGAGGGACTGGGTGGGGCAGTGGGTCAGGCATTGACCTTTCACCCTCTGAGACCTGGGGTCAAATCCAGCCCCGGGGGGGGGGGGGGGGGGGGGAAGAAGGGCTTCTCTCTCGTTGATGGGGGACTGAGTAGGGCAGTGGGTCAGACAGGGAATGAAGTCCTCCTCCTCTGATACCGGTGATGTACCGTGAGTACTTGACAGGACTTGCTTTAATGATGTAACCACAGGTACAGGCCGTTACATCCAGAATTTTTCAAATATTTGCAATGGATCACTGAAGGGAAGCGACACAGGGCCAGAAGGAGTTGCGTGGTGCAGTGGGTTAGAAATTGCCGTGTTACATTTAGGACCATGGGCCAAATTCAGTGCAGACAGGGTTTCTATAGCGATAAGCATCCTATGCAAAATAAATGTGCGACCATCTCAGCCAAGTTCCTAATGGGCAGGATCCCCAGCACGAAACTGATGTTCATTTGCTATAAAATTGGTAAGAACAGTCACAATTCACAATTCAAATCGCTTTATTGGCATGATAAGTTACATCTTATGTTGCCAAAGCATCAAAATACATTTATGGTTGAGCACATAAACGCAGTTCTATTCATAGTGTATAAACAGGTATATCCCTGAGTGTATAAATATACATTCGCATTGTTTATATATATTCTTTTCTTAGTTTACTGGTTGTCCCTCTGTTCATGGCAAGCTGTAACATAGTGTGCCACCAGTGTTACACAGCTTCTCTCCTCTCCCAGTAGGAATGGGAGTTTTTGGTTGTCATTCAGATTTCTGAATTCAGGGCATATTTGTGAGAATTTTTGGTAGAAATTCTCCCTGATGTCCTGATATTTTCCACAGGCTGTGAGGAAGTGCATCTCTGTCTCCACTACTCCCTGACTGCAGTGAGAGCATATCCTGTCTTCTCTTGGCAGCCTGGTCTGCCTGTGTCTGCCTTTTTCGATCGCTAGGCTATGTTCGCTAAGTCTGTACCTTGTCAAGGTTAGAGTCATAGAGTTTTACAGCACAGAAAGAGGCCCTTCGGCCCATCGTGTCTGCGCCGCCCATCCATCCCTGTCCAGTCTAATCCCATTTTCCAGCATTTGGTCCATAGCCTTGTATGCAATGGCATTTCAAGTGCTCATCCAAATGCTTCTTGAATGTTGTGAGGGTTCCTGCCTCCACCACCCTTTTAGGCATTGAGTTCCACATTCCAACCACCCTCTGGGTGAAAAAGTTCCTCCTCAAATCCCCTCTAAATCTCCTGCCCCTTACCCTGAATCTATGCCCCCTTGTTATTGACCCCCCCACTAAGGGGAAAAGTTCCTCTTTATCTACCCTATCTATGCCCCTCATTATTTTGTACACCTCAATCAGGTCCCCCCTCAGCCTTCTCTGCTCCAAGGAAAACAACTCCAGCCTGTCCAGCCTCTCTTCATAGCTGAGGCGCTCCATCCCAGGTAACATCCTGGTGAATCTTCTCTGCACCCTCTCCAAAGCAATCACATCCTTCCTATAGTGAGGCGACCAGAACTGCACACAGTACTCCAGCTGTGGCCTCACCAGCGTTTTGTACAGCTCCATCATAACCTCCCTGCTCTTATATTCTATGCCTCGGCTAATGAAGGCAAGTATCCCATATGCCTTTTTAACCACCTTATCTACCTGTTCCGCTGCCTTCAGGGATCTATGTACATGTACACCAAGGTCCCTCTGACCCTCTGTACTTCCTAGGGTCCTACCACTCATTGTGTATTCCCTTGCCTTATTTGTCCGTCCAAAATGCATCACCTCGCACTTTTCAGGGTTAAATTCCATTTGCCACTTTTCCGCCCATCTGACCAACCCGTTTATATCGTCCTGTAGCCGGAGGCTTTCCTCCTCGCAATTTACCACCCCACCAATTTTCGTGTCATCTGCGAACTTACTGATCATACCTTTTACATTTTCATCCAAATCATTTATGTAGATCACAAACAATAAGGGACCCAGCACCGATCCCTGAGGTACCCCACTGGACACAGGCTTCCAGTCACAAAAGCAACCTTCGACCATCACCCTCTGCCTCCTGCCACTCAGCCAGTTTAGGATCCAACGCGCCAAGGCACCCTGGATCCCATGGGCTCTTACCTTCTTGACCAGTCTCCTATGCGGGACTTTGTCAAAAGCTTTACTGAAGTCCATGTACACCACATCCACAGCATTTCCCTCATCCACCCCACTAGTCACCCCCTCGAAAAATTCGATCAGATTTGTTAGACATGATTTACCCTTAACAAAGCCATGCTGACTACCCCCGATTAATCCTTGCCTCTCCAAGTGGAGATTAATTTTGTCCCTCAGAATTTTTTCCAATAATTTCCCCACCACAGATGTTAGACTCACTGGCCTGTAATTCCCTGGTTTATCCCTGCTACCCTTCTTGAATAATGGTACTACGTTAGCTGTTCTCCAGTCCTCTGGTACATCCCCTGTGGCCAGAGAGGTTCTGAAAATTAGTGTCAGAGCCCCTGCAATCTCCTCCCTTGCCTCCCACAGCAGCCTGGGATACATCTCGTCCGGGCCTGGGGATTTATCCACTTTTTGGCCCGCTAAAACCGCTAGCACCTCCTCCCTCTCGATGCTAATATGTTCAAGTATGTCACAGTCCCCTTGCCCGATTTCTATGTCTGCATCGTCTTTCTCCATAGTGAACACAGATGCAAAAAATTCATTTAAAACCCCGCCTACATCCTCTGGCTCCACACACAGATTGCCACTTTGGTCCCTAATGGGCCCTACCCTTTCCCTGGTTATCCTCTTGCCCTTAATATACTTATAAAACATCTTAGGATTTTCCTTTATTTTGCTCGCCAGTGTTATTTCATGGCCCCTCCTCACCCTCCTAATTTCTTTTTTAAGTATGCCCCTGCACTTTTTATACTCCTCTAGGGCTTCTTCTGTCTTTAGTCTTTTGTAACTGCCAAAAGCCCCCCTCTTATTTCTAATGCATTTTTGTATATCCCTTGTCATCCAAGGTTCCCTTTGCTTGTTGGTCCCACCCTTGACCTTTACAGGAACATGTTGGCGTTGTACTCTCTCTATTTCCCTTCTGAAAGTCTCCCACTGTTTTGATGTGGATTTTCCTATAAGCAGCTGCTCCCAGTCCACTTTGGCCAGATCCTGCCTTATCATATTAAAATCGGCCTTCCCCCAATTTAGAACCCTTATTTCCGGGCCGTCTTTGTCTTTTTCCATGACCACCTTAAATCTCACCGAATTATGGTCACTGTCGCCAAAATGCTCTCCTACTGACACTTCCACCACTTGCCCGGCTACATTCCCCAGAATTAGGTCCAGTACCGCCCCCTCTCTTGTAGGACTTTCTACATGTTGGCTCAAAAAGCTCTCCTGGATGCACTTTAAGAATTCTGCACCCTCTAAGCCTTTCACACTCTGACTGTCCCAATTTATATTGGGGAAGTTGAAATCCCCCACTATTATTACCCTATTATTTTCGCACTTCTCGGAGATTTGCCTACATATCTGTTCCTCTATCTCCCCCTGACTGTTTGGGGGCCTATAGTACACTCCCAGCAAAGTGCTTGCCCCCTTTTTGTTTTTAAGTTCGACCCATATGGCCTCATTAGAGGAACCCGCTAATATATCATCCCTCCTTACAGCAGTAATTGACTCCTTAATTAATATTGCAACACCCCCTCCCCTTTTACACCCCCCTCTGTCTCGCCTGAAGATTCTATACCCCGGAATATTGAGCTGCCAGTCCTGACCCTCCCTCAACCATGTCTCCGTGATAGCAACAATATCGTACTCCCATGTGTTTATCAACAACTTCAGTTCATCCACCTTATTTGCAAGACTCCTTGCATTAAAATAAATGCCTTCCAGCCCTGCCATATTCTCTTTTGCCTTCACATATTTGCTCTGCCTTCCCAGCTGACTTGTTTTTCCCTCTGTATTTGGCCGTAAATCACCCCCTACTATAGCTCCACTCTGTACCCCAACCCCCTGCCAAGTTAGTTTAAACCCTCCCAGTTCTTCTCAGTTTGTTATCCTTTACCATGGTCAGGTAATCAGCTATGTTGTATTGTCTGTTTAGGGCCAAGTAGCAATTGAGTTTGCTTTGGGTTTTTGTTGTTTCTGCCCAATATGTCAGATATTTTTCCTTTTGCTTAGCGACGATTGTGTTGGGTCGAATTCTTTGTGTTACCCTGTCACTGTCCTGGGGCTGGGTATTGTTAGTAGTTACTTCACTGAGTCCCAGGACTAGTTGACTGAGGGTATTCTTCTTTATGGTCAGCTCTTGGCATTTCAGGGCGTCGTAGTGATAGCATTGGGGATTGCTCATTTGTAGGTGATTCCAAAATTTGGTGGCTCTTTTTTGGATAGTGATTATTAATGGATATTGGCCTAGTTCCGCCCTGCATGCATTGTTTACTGTTTTCCTTTGAGTCCGGAGGATACTTTTACAGAATTCTGCATGTAGGATCTCAATTGGGTGTTTGTCCCATTTTGCAAATTCTTGTTGAGTTAGCGGTCCCCATACCTCACTGCCATAGAGTGCAATTGGTTCAATTACTGATTTGAAAATTTTGAGCCAAATGCTAATTGGGATTTCTATTTGGATTGATTTTTTGATGGCATAGAAAGCCCTTCTTGCTTTCTCTTTCAGTTCATTCACAGCCAGTTTGAAGTTTCCCGTAGAACCGATTTTTAAGCCCAAGTATGTGTAGTTAGTGGTTTGTTCAATTTTGGTTGTTCCTACTGTGAAATTTATTTTGGGTCCCTGATGTTTGGATCTTTGCTGGAACACAAGGACTTTGGTTTTTTGGGGATTTATTGTCAGGGCCCAAGTCTGGCAGTATGACTCCAGCAGGTCCAGGTTTTGCTGTAGCCCCTCTTTAGTAGGTGACAGCAGAACCAGGTCGTCTGCATAGAGGAGGAATTTAACCTTGGATTCATATAGGGTGAGGCCGGGTGCTGTAGATTGTTCAAGTAGTTTTGCCAATCCATTTATGTAAATATTAAAGAGTGTCGGTGAGATTGGCGAGCCCTGCGTCACCCACCGCCCCTGTGGGAAGTATTTTGTTTGTTTGTCTCCAATTTTAACTGCACATTTGTTGTTTGTATACATTGATTTAATTACATCATATGTTTTCCCTCCTACCCCGCTTTCGATAAGTTTCAGGAATAAACCGTCATGCCAGATGGAGTCGAAAGCCTTCTGGAAATCTACAAAGCATGCGTAGATTTTGCTTTTGTTATGGTGAACGTGTTTGTCAATTAGGGTCTGTAGGGTGAAGATATGATCGGATGTTCTATAGTTTGGCAGGAATCCAATTTGGCTTTTACTCAAGACATTGTGCTCCTCAAGGAAGTTTATAAGTCTTTTGTTTATGATGCTACAGAATACCTCCCCCAGGTTACTGTTTACACAGATGCCTCGATAGTTGTTTGGGTCGATTTTGTCCCCACTTTTGTATATGGGCGTTATGAGTCCTTTGTTCCAGATATCAGGGAAATAACCGACACTCAGAACCAAGTTGAAGAGTTTTAGGATAGCCAGTTTCATTTTGTTGTCTGTGTGTTTAATCATCTCGTTTAGTATGCCGTCTGTCCCGCAGGCTTTTCCTGGTCGCAGGTCCTTGAGTTTTTCAAGAAGTTCTTTTTCTGTTATTATGGCGTCCAGCGGGTTTTGGTTATCTTTTGTGGCCATTTCTAGCTTTTCCAGTTTTTTGCATATTTGGTGTTGCTCTGGTCTTAGTGTGTTTTTCTGGTATAATTTTTCAAAGTGGTTTACCCATGTGTCCCCTGTTAAGTCTGTGGGTTGTATTATAAATAATCACAGGCTCCACGGTTAACAAAATAAAACAGGTCTTTACTATTCAGAGGCTCGGGCGATTCCTGCCCTAGTTAACGTATTCCAACCCTTATATACTGGTGTGGTCACTATCGGTATTACAGTATACATGAGCCAATAAATAGTGCCACCCTAAAGTAGTGCTCTTAAAGGCGAACGGTTACATTCTATAGTTCCCTTAAAGGTAAACAGTTACATACACAACACTCCTCCCTTTCTAGCTTATTACTTACAGAATCCCGTTAAACATACAATCTTCAACTTATATAGACAGTTTGCAGATATACTCTCGATGGAGTCAACGTCATATAACTTCATGTTTAACATAACATAATAACATATATAACTTCATGTCAAAACAGATCACAGATTCAGTCTCCGTAGGAACAGTTGCAACATACTCTTAGTGGAAACAGTTTACAGGTTCAGTCTCTGTGGAGGTTTCCGGATTCTGTCCGGATAACGCTGCAGTGGTGTCGTCATTCCCAGCGATCCAGTAGGTGTCTCTGGTAAAGTCGATTCAGCTGGAACAACAGTGTCAGGTTTATCTGATTCTAGTATTACTAGATCAGAAGTAGGTGTTCTGGGTACTTCAGTTTCAACATTACTCGGGTAAGGTGGTGAAGTCGGCTGCTCATTTGTGGCGGACCCTATGATCTGGTCAACATGGCGCCTTATTACCTTGTCCCCAATGTCCACCGTGTACATCAACGGTCCTAGCCTTTTTTTAATAGTTCCAGGCTGCCATTTCTCCGTACGGTAGTCCCGGGCCAAAACTTGTTGCCCCATCTGGAAAGATCTGGTGGCCCTTTCATTCACGCCCTGGAATTGCCGGTTCTCTACGTCCCTTCTTACGTTTGGTTTGAGCAAATCCAGCCGGCATCTTAGGCGTCTATTGCAAAACATCATTGCGGGAGTTTGATTCGTGACCGCATGTGTTGCATTTCGATAGGCCAACAAAAAGCTATCCACCTTATGCTGTAAACTTATGTCTTCATTACTCATGGCCTTTATGGCCTTCTTGAAGGTCTGGACAAATCTTTCAGCCAGTCCATTGGAGGCGGGATGGTATGGGGCTGATGTGTAATGTTTAACCCCATTGCTTTTTAGAAATTTCTTAAATTCCTCAGACACAAATTGCGGCCCATTATCGGAACAGACCTGTTCTGGCAGACCATTCCGCGCAAACATTGTCCTTAGCACCGTAATGGTTTTTTCCGTCGTGGTGGTGGTCATCTTAATTACTTCCGGCCACTTGGAGTGGGCATCTACCGCTATTAAGAACATCGAGTCCATGAAAGGGCCCGCAAAGTCGATGTGTACTCTTTGCCAGGGAGATGAGGGCCACTCCCATGGGTGCAGAGGAGCCTGTGGTGGCGCGTTCTGAACCCTCTGACATCCTAGGCAATTCTTCGTTATCTCCTCTATGTCCCCATCGATGCCTGGCCACCACACAAACGCCCTAGCTAGGTTCTTCATCTTTACGCCCCCCAGGTGTCCTTCGTGCAGCTCCTTGAGTATTTTCTTTTGGAGTTTGGGTGGAATCACCACTCTAGACCCACACATCAGGGTTCCTCGACACACAGACAGTTGTTCTTTCCTCTGTGCGAATGCTTGCAGTGTTGGTTCGCACTGCGCTGGCCATCCCTCCACCGTTAACTCATAGACTCGTGAAAGAGTCGGGTCATTCCTTGTCTCATTTTCGATCATTGAGTTCGTGATCGGCAAACACTCCACTATTGATGAGTGGAACAACTCTACTGGGTCTACTGTCCTCGCTTCTTCTACCATTGGCAATGGCAAGCGTGATAGCCCATCAGCGTTTCCATGTTGCTTGGACCGTTTGTATTCAATATCATACTGGTGTGCCCCAAGTAAGACTGACCATCTTTGTAGCCTTTGTGCTGTCATGTTGGACACGGCCTTGTTCGGGTTAAATATGGACACCAACGGCTGGTGGTCTGTCAGCAATGTGAACCTCTTACATTGCAAGTAATGGTTGAATTTCTTCACGCCCCACACAAGACTGAGGGCCTCCCTGTCTATCTGGGCGTAATTTCGCTCCGCGGGTGTCAAAGATCGGGACGCAAAAGCCACTGGCCTTTCCGAGCCATTTGGTAGCCTGTGCGAAAGTACTGCTCCAATTCCGTACGGTGAAGCATCACACGCCAGCCGAAGGGGTAACGCTGGGTTGAAGTGAGCCAACACTTCTTCAGAGGTAATCAACTCCTTGCTTCTGCGAAAAGCCTTTTTGCACTCCTCACTCCACTTCCATGGTGTCTCCTTTCGCAACAGCTCATTCAGTGGATGCAGCACCGTGGACAAATTTGGTAGGAACTTGTGGTAGTAATTGATTAACCCCAAGAATGATCTTAACTGTGACACGTTCCCTGGAGCGGGAGCCTTCACGACTGCTTCTATCTTCTCCGGTGATTTATGTAGTCCCTCGCGGTCAATGATATGACCGCAGTATGAGATTCGTTTTTGGAAAAACTCACACTTATTGCGGTTAACCCTAAGGCCATACTCCTTTAACCTGGTGAGTACCAGTTTCAAATTCGTGAGGTGTTCCTCTTCATCCATTCCCGTGATTAGGATATCATCCAAATAGCACTGCGTGCTTGGAATTCCTTGTAACACCTGTTCCATGGCCCTCTGCCAAATTGCTGGTGCCGAAGCCACTCCAAAGACCAGTCTGTTATAACGGTACAACCCTCTGTGGGTATTGATAGTTAGGTATTGGCGTGACTCTTCCTCAACCTCCATCTGTAAATATGCCTGAGCTAGGTCTATCTTCGTGAAGTGTTTTCCTCCAGCCAACGAAGCGAAAATATCTTCAATCCTTGGCAGCGGGTATTGTACCGACTGAAGCACCGGGTTCACTGTGATCTTGAAATCCCCGCAGATACGGATCTTCCCCGGTCCCCCTGGCTTACTACTTGGTGAGGATTTCATGACGGGTACAATGGCCGTGGCCCACTCACTGTGGTCTACTTTTGACAGAACCCCTGATCGTTCAAGTTCTTCTAGTTCTGCCTCCACTGCTGGTCGTATTGCATACGGTACCGACCTGGCCTTACAAAACTTTGGGCTTGCATGTTCTGCAATCTTGACCTTTGCTTTAATACCTCGTAGCTTTCCCAGTCCTTGCTGGAATACCTCTTTAGCTTCGTCTAATATTCTGGCCAACCGTTCAGGTTTGACGTCCTCTTTTTCGGGCTCCACCGTCATGGTGTTTAGTGCATGCCAATCCATCTTTATTTTCCGGATCCACTCCCGTCCCAGAAGTGGTGGGCCTCCCTCAGACAACACATACAGCTCCAACCGGTGGTGAACTTTATCTTTGTATTTCACCTTGACCTCTATCTTCCCGATGGGGAATACTTTTTGCCCCGTGTATGTCTTCAGTATCAGATCCGCATCCCGTAGTGGAATATGCTTGAAAAACTTTTGATAGTCATGCTTATTCATGACCGTCAACGCCGATCCGGTGTCCACTTCCATTTTTACTGGGACCTTTTCAATCGGTAACGTTATCCAAATAGTTTGACGGTCGGCTTCATTGCTCACGTTGTGAATTCTTAGACCGTCCAGTCCTCTGCCTTTGGCGTGTGTGTCCGACTTCTGTTCCTTCAGACTCTTCCTATTTGCGTCATGTACCTTTCTGTCCCATTTTTGTGAGGACTCATTATTGTTGCACGTCGTTCCTGACCGGCACACTTTAGCTATGTGCCCGATCTTGCCACATTTCCAGCATTCCTGGTTTTTACCCCAGCATTGCTTTTGGTCATGTGTTGACTTCCCACAACGATAGCATTTGGTGATATTACCTCGTTTAGGCATCTTCTTCTCTTCTCGAGGACAACACAAGTATTTCTTTACTTATTAATTTTCTTGTTTCTGAAAATTCTTATTAATTTTCTAAGATGGCGGTTTCCCGCTTCTGCCTTCTTCCCCAGCGGTTTTCCCGCGAAAAATGGCGGCTTTCCCGCGCTTCTCGCTCTCCCCGCCCACTTCAATGGCGGTTTTCCCGCGCTTCTCGTCGCTGACTTTCAGCCCGACTGCGGCCCTTATCTCCTGTGCGATCGCTGGTGCGCCGCCCGCCCGAAGCGGTTCTCAGCCCTTCTCACCGGTGCGATCGCTGGCCCGCGCTGCGCCTCCCGCTTGAAGCGGCTCCCGGCCTCTGACTCACCCGCTCGCGCGGCTCTTGCTCGCTCCCTCCCGGGCTCTGGCTTACCCACGAGGTTATGGAGGCTTCAGGGTCCTAATGCCTGTCGCTTCCAGTCGCTGGAAGCTGTCAGGATTTCTGCTGCCCTTCAGTTTTCAGTGGGGTGTTGAGGATTGAAACCTCTCTTCAACGTCCTGTCTTTGGACGAAGCCGCCGTGGAATAACTGCCGCAGGGTTCGAACCGACTCGTCGCCAATGTTAAGTCTGTGGGTTGTATTATAAATAATCACAGACTCCACGGTTAACAAAATAAAACAGGTCTTTACTATTCAGAGGCTCGGGCGATTCCTGCCCTAGTTAACGTATTCCAACCCTTATATACTGGTGTGGTCACTATCGGTATTACAGTATACATGAGCCAATAAATAGTGCCACCCTAAAGTAGTGCTCTTAAAGGCGAATGGTTACATTCTATAGTTCCCTTAAAGGTAAACGGTTACATACACAACATCCCCGTTTTGAATGGCCAAATCGTCGTGTTGTTTTTTGTGTAGTGTTTTCAAGTTTTCCCAGAAACAATTGGAATCAATGGATTCCTCCATGGAGCTGAGTGTATTCTTAATATATTGCTCTTTTTTGGTTCTGAGTGTGTTTCTGTATTGTGTTAGTGTCCGACAATAAGTAAGGCGTAGTTCCTCGTTTTCTGGATGTCTGTGTTTTTGGTTTGATATTTTTCTAAGTTTTTTCCTCATGTTATGGCAATCTCGGTCAAACCATTTTTCATAGTTTTTTGTTTTGGGTTTGTTCTTGCGAGCTTTCAAGTTTGCATTTGTTGCCAATTTATCAAAAATATTGTTTAGTTTAATAACTGCCCGGTTTACGCCTTCTTTATTGTGAGTGTATATGTTATCCAGAAAGTCACAGGATGGCTGATACTGAAAATCATTTCACTCATGCAGTCTGAAGTTGGGGTGAGGGCAATCAGAGAGAGCTTTACTCTGCATCTAACTCATGACAATCAGGCCATGTAGTGTTTGATGGGCGAAAGTGTAGAGAGCGCTTTACTCTGTATCTAACCCATGTTGTACCTGCCTTGGAGTGTAGAGGGAACTTTACTCATTATCCAATCCTTGTCAGTCTGACCTGGGAGTGTTTGATGGGACAGTGTAGAGGGAGCTTTACTCTGTATCTAACCTGTGCTGTACCTGCCCTGGGAGTGTTTGATGGGACAGTGTGGAGGGAGCTTTACTCTGTATCTAACCCGTGCTGTACCTGCCCTGGGAGGACCTCAAAGGCAGTAATCTCAGGATTGCTACCAGTGCCATGTGCTAGTCAGAGTAGAAATAGGAGGATATTTCAAATGAATACGTGGCTAGAGGAATGGTGCAAGGAGGAGGGATTCAAATTCCTTGGACATTGGAACCGGTTCTGGGAGGTGGGACCAGTACAAACGGGACGGTTTGCTCCTGGGCAGGGCTGGGACTGACGTCCTAGGGGGAGTGTTTGCTAGTGCTGTTGGGGAGGGTTCAAACTAAAGTGGCAGGGGGTTGGGAACCTGAGCAGGGAGACAGAGGAAAGGGAAACAAGGAAAAAAGCAAAAGACAGGAAGGAGAAAAACAAAATTAGAAGGCAAAGAACTCAACGGTTTAAATCAAACCTGGTCACAGTAAATAATAATTCATATAGGTCTGAGAGCATTAAAAAAACAAGCCTGAAGGCTTTGTGTCTTAATGCAAGGAGCATTCGGAACAAGGTGGATGAATTAGCTGTGCAAATAGAGGTAAACGATTATGATTTGATTGGGATTACAGAAACATGGCTCCAGGGTGGCCAAGGCTGGGAACTCAACATCCAGGGGTATTCAATATTTAGGAAGGATAGGCAAAAAAGAAAGGGAGGTGGGGTAGCATTGCTGGTTAAAGAGGGGATTAACACAATTGAAAGGAAGGATCTTAACTCTGATGCGGAATCTGTATGGGTAGAATGAGAAATATCAAGGGGCAGAAAACGTTAGTGGGAGTGGTATATAGACCTCCAAACAGTAATGCGGAGGTTGGGGATGGCATTAAACGGGAAATTAGAGACGCGTGCAATAAGGGCACAGCAGCCATCATGGGTGATTTTAATTTACATATAGATTGGGCTAACCAAATTAGTAAAAATACTGTGGAGGAGGAATTCCTAGAATGTTTACGGGATGGTTTTCTGGAACAATATGTCGAGGAACCAACCAGAGATCAGGCCATCTTAGACTGGGTATTATGTAATGAGAGGATTAATTAGCAATCTTGTTGTACGAGGCCCCTTGGGTCAGAGCGATCATAATATGATAGAATTCTTCATTAGGATGGAGAATGAAGTAGTTGACTCGGAGACTAGGGTCCTGAATTTAAATAAAGGAAACTACGATGGTATGAGGTGCGAATTGGGTAGGATTGATTGGGGAATGTTACTCAAAGGGTTGACTGTGGATAGGCAATGGCAAACATTCAAAGATCGCATGGATGAACTACAGAAGTTGTTCATCCCAGTTTGGGATAAGAATAAAACAAAAAGGGTGACTCAACCGTGGCTAACAAGGGAAATTAGGGATAGCATAAGATCCAAGGAGAGGGCATATAAATTGGCCAGGAACAGCGGTAACCCTGAGGATTGGGAGCAGTTTAGGATTCAACAAAGGAGGACAAAGGGATTAATTAAGAAGGGGAAAATAGAATATGAAAGTAAGCTTTCAGGGAACATAAAAACTGACTGTAAAAGCTTTTATAGATATGTGAAGAGAAAAAGATAGTGAAATCAAGTGTAGGTCCCTTGCAGTCAGAAGCAGGGGAAGTTATAATGGGGAACAAAGAAATGGCTGACCAATTAAATGCATATTTTGGTTCTGTCTTCACAAAGGAGGACACAAATAACCTCCCAGAGATGTTGGAGAACATAGGGTCTGATGAGAGGGAGGAACTGAAAGAAATCAGTATTTGTAGGGAAATGGTGTTAGGGAAATTGACGGGATTGAAGGCCGATAAATCCCCAGGGCCTGATAATCTACATCCTAGGGTACTTAAGGAAGTGGCCCTAGAAATAGTAGATGCATTGCTGATCATCTTCCAAAATTCGCTGGAATCTGGAACTGTACCCATGGATTGGAGGGTAGCTAATGTTACCCCACTATTCAAAAAGGGTGGTAGAGAGAAAGCGGGGAATTACAGACCGGTAAGCCTGACATCGGTAGTGGGGAAAATGCTAGAGTCCATTATAAAGGATGTAATAGCTGAGCACTTGGATAACAGTGATAGGATCAGACAAAGTCAACATGGATTTACAAAAGGTAAATCGTGCTTGACTAATCTACTGGAATTTTTTGAGGATGTAACTGGGAAAATAGATAAGGGAGAACCAGTAGATGTGGTGTATTTGGACTTTCAAAAGGCTTTCGATAAGGTCCCGCATAAGAGATTAGCGTGTAAAGTTAAGGCACATGGGATTGGGGGCAAGGTATTGACTTGGATAGAGAACTGGTTGGCAGACAGAAAGCAGAGAGTAGGAATAAACGGCTCTTTTTCCGAGTGGCAGGCAGTGACTAGTGGGGTACCACAGGGATCGGTCCTTGGACCCCAGCTATTCACAATATACATTAATGATCTAGATAAGGGAACTAGATGTAATATCTCCAAGTTTGCAGACGACACAAAGCTGGGTGGGCGTGTGTGCTGCGAGGAGGATACCGAGAAACTCCAGGATGATTTGGACAGGTTGGGTGATTGGGCAGAAGCATGGCAGATGCAATATAACGTGGATAAATGCGAGGTTATCCACTTTGGTGTCAAAAACAGGAAGGCAGATTATTATCTGAATGGCAATAGATTGGGAGATGGGGAAGCGCAGAGAGACCTGGGTGTTCTTGTGCACCAGTCGCTGAAGGTAAGCATGCAGGTGCAGCAGGCGGTGAAGAAGGCAAATGGTATGTTGGCCTTCGTAGCGAGAGGGTTTGAGTACAGGAACAAGGATGTCTTGCTGCAGTTGTACAGGGCCTTGGTGAGACCACACCTTGAGTATTGTGTGCAGTTTTGGTCACCTTATCTGAGGAAGGATGTTCTTGCCATGGAGGGAGTGCAGCGAAGATTCACCAGACTGATACCTGGGATGGCAGGAATGACATATGAGGAGAGATTGGGTCGATTGGGCTTATACTCGCTGGAGTTTAGAAGAATGAGAGGGGATCTCATCGAAATTTATAAAATTCTGACAGGTCTGGACAAACTAGATGCAGGTAGAATATTCCCGATGGTCGGGGAGTCCAGTACCGGGGTCACAGTCTAAAGATAAGGGGTAAGCCATTTAGGACAGAAATGAGGAAGAATTTCTTCACCCAGAGAGTGGTGAACCTGTGTAATTCTCTACCACACAAGGCAGTTGAGGCCAATTCATTAAATATATTCAAGAAGGAGTTAGATATATTTCTTACGGCTAAAGGGATCAAGGGATATGGGGAGAAGGCAGGGACAGGGTACTGAATTTGGATGATCAGCCATGATCTCATTGAATGGCGGAGCAGGTTCGAGGGGCCAAATGGCCGACTCCTGCTCCTATCTTCTATGTTTCTATGATGGGACAGTGTAGAGGGAGCTTTACTCTGTATCTGACTCTTTCTTATAGCATTTAGAAGGTTTTGCCTGTCTGTTATTGGAATGTACTGTTAATGGGCGCTGTGTGTGTGTGTTTGGGAGAAGTTAAACTGAGCAAGTGTTTGCGTCTTTACCTGGCTCACTATCTGGCAGCTGGACGAGGATGTACTAACAGATTTTCTCTCTTTTCTCCCACTTCAGTTTGAAGCCAGTGGTTCTGCAGTCTCTGCAGCAGGAACATGAGTAAGTGTTCAGGCCGTACAATACTTGGGGCATTGAGGAGGATTGCTGAGAAATGGTGAAGCAGTGCCCAGCCGCTTCTAATATCTATAGATGGTGAAGGAGCTACAGGGCACTGGAATACTGAGTGGCTCCTGAGAACGTGAGGGAGCATTACAGCACAAAGGACCCCTCCCTGTAGGACAGAATATAGTGATTGACTGGAATAAGCATTACCAAATGTTAGGATAATCCATATCCTTGGAATAACAGATATGTGAAAGCTAGAGACAGTAATATGCCTGACCATTAACCACATTTATTGTTGTTTCAAAAACATTCACCTTAAGACTACATACCGAGCAGTCCACGCAGTCCTACATCTTGAAACTCGCGCGTAAAGAACTCTCCGGGAATCGTGAGCGAATGCCTATCCAGGCCGTTCACACTTCCTCTCCTTGAAGGTAGCTGAAGATCCGAACTGAGTGAAGCTTTCCATCCCTCTTTATACCGTGTTAAAAACATTCACACAATGTCTCAATTCTTGCTGAGTTTAACTTTGTTGGGGGTTTTATGACCCTTAGGTCATCGAACAGGTTGCTGAAACTGTGGGGGAAATAAGAGCAGGAGTAGGCCATACGGCCCCTCGAGCTTGCTCCGCCATTCAATAAGATCATGGCTGATCATCAACCACCACTCCACTTTCCTGCCCGATCCCCATTCCCCTTGATTCATCCTCCTCCAGTGTCATTGTGATCAAAAGATAGGATTTGCCAGCCTACCGTTTAAAACGATTCTGCCTACTTGTGCGGTTTAACCATGATTGCGACCCTCCTCATTCCATATACTTAAAAAAGTCATGTAAAAACATATCTATACATCTATATTCTGACACCAAAAGCCTGCTTGACGAGACTAAACCAAATCCGAAGCAGCCCAGTTCAGCCAGTATGCAGCACTGAGTAAAGATGAGAAAATTGAGCCGTCAAATCACTCGATTAAAAAATTTTCTCAAAGCAGTCAATCCCAACCTGGAAAGTAGCAATCAAATTCCTAAGCAAGTGATAACTTGGTTCGAGCCGCCTCCTTGGTTATATAGCTCGCTGAAAATTTGCACTCATAACCAACATTGATAACATAAATATAAAAAGTAATTCCCACTTCAACTCATTCTTGCTCCTTCGTGCCTTGTGCGCTCTCTCTCTTCCCCTCTTCTCGCGTTTCAGCAGGCCAAGAGAAACCCTTGGGGTGAGTGATCCAGGAAGCACTTGGGGTGGGGTGGGCGAGAGACCCATTGTCTGGGGAAAGCACTTGGCAGGTGGGCTGGGAAGGACTCCTGTCGCCGGCTGGAAAGCATTCCAGAGCGGGTGAGTAAGCAGTTTCGTTGTGTCTTGCCAAACCCCCCCAGCCCTCTCGCACTACCCACAATTACGTGTAGCTCCAGCCTTCACTCCACTCCACTCCCTCTTGGGTTGCAACCCCCCTGTTCCCCGCCCCTGTCGGCCTGCTCCTTTTCGTGCTTCAGCCCCTTGCACTGCCCCCGCCCCCACCCTTCCTGCTTCCTGGCCTGACCTGCAACCCGCTCATGCTCTCTCAGCCGCCCGTGTTGCAGAATCTCTCCAAAAGCCTCGCTCCATCCACATCCTAACTCGATATATTTTCCCTCCTGTGCACCCTAGGCCTTTTATTTAAAAAAAAAAAGCAAAGAAGTAGATATAGAGTCGGTAATGAATGTGAGAGCCACACACACATATATTCAGAGGGGAAATGAGGCAGAGGAGATACTTACAGGAAGAGTGAAACTGAAAGAGCCCGACAGAATGACAGATACTACAATGATAAAAGTGTGTGACAGGGAGAGAGAGAAATCGTGTAAGCAACACAAAGATTTAACAAGTGGGAAAGAAGCAGAGAGACATTTACAGGAATGACAAAAACAGGCCGTTCGGCCCAACTGGTCCATGTTCCACAGGACCCAACCCTACGTCATCTCACCCTATCACCATATCCTTCTATTCCTTTCTCCCCTGTTTTTATCCAGCTTCCTCTTAAATGCATCTCTGCTATTCGCCTCAACCACTCCCTGTGGTAGCGAGTTCCACATTCTCCCCTCTCTCCGAGTAAAGAAGTTTCTCCTGAATTCCTTATTGGATTTATTAGGAAGAGAAATATTTATGTATAAGGGAGTTAAGATGCAGATCATCCATGATGTCATTGAATGGCGGAACAGGCTGGAGGGGCTGAATGGCCTCCTCCTGATGCTATCTTCCGAGGAAGGCGGCACCGACCATGTTTCTGTAACGTGCTGCCGCTGATGTTCCAACATGTAGTGGCTCCCTGCCGCTCTAAATGGAAGCAATTATTTCCAGCAGCGTGAGGGTTTTAGTTGCTATCTCTGTACCCTTCCATTCTCTCACTGTTCGTTGCACTCTCTTACAACTGCACTTACGATGTCCCAACTGTCCAGCCTTTGGCCCTCCATTCACCGTGATATTTCTGCAGCACCCTCACCACCACCTTTGATGTCCTCATCTCTATTAAAACAATTACCCTCCCCCTGGTGTGGCCCACATCTTCGCTCCCTTAAGTCCAAGGGATGCAGACTTGAACGGATATGGCGGACAACTGGTTTAGCCATTCACTGCCAGGCCTGGCTGGACCACATAAAGCATTATCGGGTCCTGCTCTCGTCTGTCAAAACTGCTCACTATTCTAGAATCATTCTGGAATGCAAAGATAACCCCCCGGTTACTATTTTCTACTGCTAACCGTCTTCTTAAACCCCTCTCCCCCGTCTCCTCCACACTCACCTCCAGTAACAAGTGCGAGAAGCTCATGGACTTCTCTAAGATTGAAACCATCCGATCAGCTGCCTCTGCCACTTCCCTTCCTTCCCCATGCCCACTGGGCCAAACTTCCTCTAGGGTTCCCTCCTGCCCTAGCCCTGAACTCACATCTTTCTCCAGTTTCTCTCCAATCTCGCCTCTTGATCGCTCCACGCTCATCTTGTCCATGAGACTCACTTCCTGCTCCCTCGACCCTATTTCCACTAAATTGTTGACCACCTAACTTACTTTTCTGGCTCCCATGTTAGCTGACATTGTTAACGGTTCGCTCTCCTCAGGTACTGTCTCCCCTCCCCTTCAAATCTGCCGTCATCACCCCTCCTCAAAAGAACAACCCTTGGCCCCTCCGTCCTTGCAAACTACGGCCCCATCTCCAACTTCCCTTTCCTCTCAAGTCCTTCAACATGTTGTCGCTTCCCAAATCTGTGCACATCTTTCCTGGAACATGTTTGAATCCCTCCAATCCGGTTTCAGCCCCTGCAACAGGACCGAAACGGCTCTTATCAAAGTCACAAATTACATCCTTTGTGACTGTGACAAAGGTAAACTATCCCTCCTCGTCCTTCTTGACTTGTCTGCAGCCTTTGACACGGTTGACCACTCCATTCTCCTCCAACCCCTCTCCACCGTCGTCGAGCTGGGTGGGACTGCACTCGCCTGGTTCCATTCTTATCTATCTAATCGTAGCCAGAGAATCACTTGCACTGGCTTCTCTTCCCGCTCCCGCATCGTTACCTCTGGTGTCCCCCAAGGATCTATCCTTGGGCCCCTCCTATTTCTCATCTACATGTTGCCCCTTGGCGACATCATCTGAAAACACAGTGTCAGTTTCCACATGTACGCTGACGACACCCAGCTCTACCTCTACTACTTCTCTCGACCCCTCCATGGTCTCTAAATTGACACACTGCTTATCAGACATTCAGTACCGGATGAGCAGAAATTTTCTCCAATTAAATATTGGGTAGACTGAGACCATTGTCTTTGGGCCCCACCACGAACTCCCTAGCCACCAATTCCATCCCTCTCCCTAGCATCTGTCTGAGGCTGAACCAGACTGTTCGCAAATTTGATGTCATATTTGACCTTGAAATGAGCTTCCGACCACACATCCGTGGCACGACTAAGACTGCCTATTTCCACCTCTGTAGAGTCATAGTCATAGAGTTTTACAGCACAGAAAAAGGCCCTTTGGCCCATCGTGTCTGCGCCGTCCATCAATCCCTGTCCAGTCTAATCCCATTTTCCAGCATTTGGTCCATAGCCTTGTATGCAATGGCATTTCAAGTGCTCATCCAAATGCTTCTTGAATGTTATGAGGGTTCCTGCCTCTACCACCCTTTCAGGCAGTGAGTTCCAGATTCCAACCACCCTCTGGGTGAAAAAGTTCCTCCTCAAATCCCCTCTAAACCTCCTGCCCCTTACCTTGAATCTATGCCCCCTTGTTATTGACCCCCCTACTAAGGGGAAAAGTTCCTCTTTATCTACCCTATCTATGCCCCTCATCATTTTGCACACCTCAATCAGGTCCCCCCTCAGCCTTCTTTGCTCCAAGGAAAACAACCCCAGCCTGTTTAGTCTTTCTTCATAGCTGAGGCGCTCCATCCCAGGTAACATCCTGGTGAATCTTCTCTGCACCCTCTCCAAAGCAATCACATCCTTCCTATAGTGAGGCGACCAGAACTGCACACAGTACTCCAGCTGTGGCCTCACCAGCGTTTTGTACAGCTCCATCATCACCTCCCTGCTCTTATATTCTATGCCTCGGCTAATGAAGGCAAGTATCCCATATGCCTTTTTAACCACCTTATCTACCTGTTCCGCTGCCTTCAGGGATCTATGTACATGTACACCAAGGTCCCTCTGACCCTCTGTACTTCCTAGGGTCCTACCACTCATTTTGTATTCCCTTGCCTTATTTGTCCGTCCAAAATGCATCACCTCGCACTTTTCAGGGTTAAATTCCATTTGCCACTTTTCCACCCATCTGACCAACCCGTTTATATCGTCCTGTAGCCTGAGGCTTTCCTCCTCGCAATTTACCACCCCACCAATTTTCGTGTCATCTGCGAACTTACTGATCATACCTTTCACATTCTCATCCAAATCATTTATGTAGATCACAAACAGCAAGGGACCCAGCACCGATCCCTGAGGTACCCCACTGGACACAGGCTTCCAGTCACAAAAGCAACCTTCGACCATCACCCTCTGCCTCCTGCCACTCAGCCAGTTTAGGATCCAACGCGCCAAGGCACCCTGGATCCCATGGGCTCTTACCTTCTTGACCAGTCTCCTATGCGGGACTTTGTCAAAAGCTTTACTGAAATCCATGTAAACCACATCCACAGCATTTCCCTCATCCACACACCTAGTCACCCCCTCGAAAAATTCAATCAGATTGGTCAGACATGATTTACCCTTGACAAAGCCATGCTGACTATCCCCGATTAATCCTTGCCTCTCCAAGTGGAGACTAATTTTGTCCCTCAGAATTTTTTCCAATAATTCCCCTACCACAGATGTTAGGCTCACTGGCCTGTAATTCCCTGGTTTATCCCTGCTACCCTTCTTGAATAATGGTACTACGTTAGCTGTTCTCCAGTCCTCTGGTACATCCCCTGTGGCCAGAGAGGTTCTGAAAATTTGTGTCAGAGCCCCTGCAATCTCCTCCTTTGCCTCCCACAACAGCCTGGGATACATCTCGTCCGGGCCTGGGGATTTATCCACTTTTTGGTCTGCTAAAACCGCTAGTACCTCCTCCCTCTCGATGCTAATATGTTCAAGTATGTCACAGTCCCCTTGCCCGATTTCTATGTCTACATCGTCTTTCTCCATAGTGAACACAGATGCAAAAAATTCATTTAAAACCCCGCCTACATCATCTGGCTCTACACACAGATTGCCACTTTGGTCCCTAATGGGCCCTACCCTTTCCCTGGTTATCCTCTTGCCCTTAATATACTTATAAAACATCTTAGGATTTTCCTTTATTTTGCTCGCCAGTGTTATTTCATGGCCCCTCCTCGCCCTCCTAATTTATTTTTTAAGTATGCCCCTGCACTTTTTATACTCCTCTAGGGCTTCCTCCGTCTTTAGTCTTTTGTAACTGCCAAAAGCCCCCCTTTTTTTCCTAATGCATTTTTGTATATCCCTTGTCATCCAAGGTTCCCTTTGCTTGTTGGCCCCACCCTTGACCTTTACAGGAACATGTTGGTGTTGTACTCTCTCTATTTCCCTTCTGAAAGTCTCCCACTGCTTTGATGTGGATTTTCCTATAAGTAGCTGCTCCCAGTCCACTTTGGCCAGATCCTGCCTTATCATATTAAAATCGGCCTTCCCCCAATTTAGAACCCTTATTTCCGGGCCGTCTGTCTTTTTCCATGACCACCTTAAATCTCACCGAATTATGGTCACTGTCGCCAAAATGCTCTCCTACTGACACTTCCACCACTTGCCCGGCTACATTCCCCAGAATTAGGTCCAGTACCGCCCCCTCTCTTGTAGGACTTTCTACATGTTGGCTCAAAAAGCTCTCCTGGATGCACTTTAAGAATTCTGCACCCTCTAAGCCTTTCACACTCTGACTATCCCAATTAATATTGGGGAAGTTGAAATCCCTCACTATTATTACCCTATTATTTTCGCACTTCTCTGAGATTTGCCTACATATCTGTTCCTCTATCTCCCCCTGACTGTTTGGGGGCCTATAGTACACTCCCAGCAAAGTGCTTGCCCCCTTTTTGTTTTTAAGTTCTACCCATATGGCCTCATTAGAGGAACCCGCTAATATATCATCCCTCTTTACAGCAGTAATTGACTCCTTAATTAATGTTGCAACACCCCCTCCCCTTTTACACCCCTCTCTGTCTCGCCTGAAGATTCTATACCCCGGAATATTGAGCTGCCAGTCCTGACCCTCCCTCAACCATGTCTCCGTGATAGCAACAATATTGTACTCCCATGTGTTTATCAACAACTTCAGTTCATCCACCTTATTTGCAAGACTCCTTGCATTAAAATAAATGCCTTCCAGCCTTGCCATATTCCCTTTTGCCTTCACATATTTGCTCTGCCTTCCCAGCTGACTTGTTTTTTTCCTCCGTATTTGGCTGTAAATCACCCCCTACTATAGTTCCACTCTGTATCCCATCCCCCTGCCAAGTTAGTTTAAACCCCCCCCCCCCAGCAGTGCTAGCAAACCTCCCCGCAAGGATATTGGTCCCCCTCTGGTTCAGGTGTAAACTGTCCGACTTGTACAAGTCCCACCTTTCCCAGAAGCAGACCCAGTGATCCAGGAAACTAAAGCCCTCCCTCCTGCACCATCCCTTTAGCCACGCATTCATCTGTTCTATCTTCCTATTCCTATACCCACTAGCACGTGGCACCGGGAGTAATCCAGAGATTACAACCCTTGAGGTCCTGCTCTTTAATCTTCCACCTAGCTCCCTAAATTCTTGCTGCAGGACCTCATCCCTCTTTTTACCTATGTCGTTGGTACCAATGTGGACCACGACCTCTGGCTGTTCACCCTCCCCCTCCAGAATGCCCTGCAGCCGCTGAGTGACATCCTCGACCCTGGCACCAGGGAGGCAACAAACCATCCTGGATTCACGTCTACGGCCACAGAAACGCCTATCTGGTCCCCTTACTATAGAATCCCCTACCACTATTGCTCTCCCACTCTTTTTCCTCCCTTCCTGGGCAGCAGGAGCACCCCCAGTGCCAGGAAGTTGGCTGCTGCTGCCTTCCCCTGGTGAGTCACCCCCCTCAACAGTATCCAAATCGGTATACCTGTTTGAGAGGGGAATGGTCACAGGGGTCTCCTGCACTACCTGCCTGCTTCTATTGCTCCGCCTGGTGGTCACCCATTTCCTTTCTTCCTGTGCAGCCCTTACCTGCTGACATCTGTAACGTCGCCCGTCTCCGCCCTTGCCTCAGCTCATTTACTGCTGAAACCCTCATCCATGCCTTTGTTACCTCTAGACTTGACTATTCCAACACACTCCAGGCTGGCCTCCCACATTCTACTCTACATAAACTTGAGGTCATCCAAAACTCGACTGCCCGTGTCCTAACTCGCACCAAGTCCCATTCGCCCATCCCCCCTGTGCTCGCTGACCTACATGGGCTCCCGGTTAAGCAGCGCCTCGATTTCAAAATTCTCATCCTTGTTTTCAAATTCCTCCATGGCCTCGCCCCTCCCTATCTCTGTAATCTCCTCCAGCCCCACAACCCCCAGAGATATCTGCGCTCCTCTAATTCTACCCTCCTTGAGCATTCCTGATCATAATCGCTCAACCATTGGTGGCCATGCCTTCAGTTGCCCAGGCCCTAAGCTCTGGAATTCCCTGCCTAAACCTCTCTGCTTCTACCTCTCGCTCCTCCTTTAAGACGCTCCTTAAAATCTACCTCTTTGACCAAGCTTTTGGTCATCTGCCCTAATTTATTATGTGGCTTGGTGTTAAATTTTTGTCTTAAAATACTTCTGTGCAGTGCCATAGGAAGTTTTACTACATTAAAGGCGCTATATAAATACAAGTTGTTGCAAGCGAGTCTGATTGGAAGTAGCGTTTGACGTGTTGCCGAGTGAACGTTTCCACCGTCCGAATCTGGCAGCCTGTTCTCACGTCCGTTGCATTCCCTTTTTCAGACACAAGGTACGGCACTCAGTAGCCCAGCTGGCTGCGATCATTGTCAAGCACGAAACGCCAGAGAAATGGCCGCAACTACTTCAGTTTATAACTCAGTGGACTAAAAGCAATATTCCAGAGGAGAGACAGGTGTGTAAAGGGGGAATGTGGGGCCGGGGGTGGGGTGAAGGGGAAGAGTCTGTCCTATCGGTAATGCAGCATTGGCTCTGATTCTCAACTCAGTAATTCAGTGACATTTTCATTATGACTGGGATTCCACCTATCTGTAGAAGTTTTCTTGAGTCCACAGCCGTTTGAAAGAAAACTGACCATTTCTCAAAAAGAGATGACATTTGTGTGACTGAGGTCTAGTACTGACTCTCGTTAGGTGATTGCACAACAGTGGGCTCCATTCCTGAGATTCCACTTCTCCCCCCTCCCCCCCCCCCCCCCCTTCCAATTTACTCACCTTTTCCTTTCCTTTTGATGGAGTGCAGTTCCTGTACCTCCCTGGAGTGACCAGAATGATATTGGAGCTAAAAAGGGTTAATTTATGAGGATGGGTTGCATAGATTGGCTTGTATTCCCTCGAGTATAGAAGATTAAGGGGTGATCTAATCGAGGTGTTTAGGGTGATTGAAGGATACAATGAGAGGGGATCTCATTGAAACTTATAAAATTCTAACAGGACTGGACAGACTAGATGCAGGAAGGATGTTCCTGATGGTGGGGGAGTCCAGAACCAGGGGTCACAGTCTAAGGATAAGGGGTAGGCCATTTAGGACAGAGATGAGGAGGAATTTCTTCACCCAGAGAGTGGTGAACCTGTGGAATTCTCTACCACAGAAGGCAGTAGAGGCCAATTCATTAAATATATTCAAGAAGGAGTTGGATATATTTACATAAGAACATAAGAAATAGGAACAGGAGTAGGCCAATCGGCCCCTCGAGCCTGCTCCGCCATTCAATAAGATCATGGCTGATCTGATCCTAACCGCCAATCTCTATCACAGAACTATCTCCTGAAACTAACAGAATTAGACACACGAAATAGGAGCAGGATCAGGCTACACGGCCCCTGGGCCCGCTCCGCTACCCACAGGGCCATGACCGATCCGAACCTAGACTCATGTCCAAATTCCTGCCCGTAACCCTTAATTCCCTTTACTTCTGGGAAACTGTCTATTTCTGTTTTAAATTTATGTAATGATGTAGCTTCTACAGCTTTTTGGGGCAGCATATTCCATGGACCTACAACCCTCTGAGTGAAGTAGTTCCTCCTCATCTCAGTTTTGAAAGAGCAGCCCCTTATTCTAAGACTATGCCCCCTAGTTCTAGTTTCACCCATCATCAGGAACATCTTCCCCGCATCCACCCGATCCAACCCCTTCACAATCTTATATGTTTCAATAAGATCGCCTCTCATTCTTCTGAACTCCAATGAGTAGAGTCCCAACCTACTCAACCTCTCCTCATATGTCCATCCCCTCATCCCCGGGATTAACCGAGTGAACCTTCTTTGTACTGACGAGAGCAAGTATGTCTTTTCTTAAGTATGGACACCAGAACTGTATGCAGTATTCCAGGTGCGGTCTCACCAATACCTTGTACAACTGAAGCAATACCTCCCTATTTTTATATTCTATCCCCCTAGCAATGAAAGCCAACATTCCATTGGCCTTCTTAATCACTTGCTGCACCTGCATACTAACCTTTTGAGTTTCGTGCACCAGGACCCCCAGATCCTTTTGTACTTCAGTACTTTCCAGTTTCTTGCCATTAAGATAATAACTTGCTCTACGATTTTTCCTGCCAAAGTGCATAACCTCACACTTTCCAGTATTGTATTCCATCTGCCAAATCTCTGCCCACTTACTTAGCCTGTCTATGTCCCCTTGCAGGTTTTTTATGTCCTCCTCACTCACTACTTTCCCTCCCATCTTAGTATCATCTGCAAACTTTGATATGTTACACTCGGTCCCCTCCTCCAAATCGTTAATATAGATTGTAAAGAGTTGGGGACCCAGCACTGACCCCTGCGGAACACCACTAGTTACTGATTGCCAGTCTGAGAATGAACCATTTATCCCAACTCTCTGCCTTCTGTTAGATAGCCAATCCTCTATCCATGCCAGAATATTACCCCCAATCCCGTGATTTTTTATCTTAAGCAATAATCTTTTGTGTGGCACCTTGTCAAATGCCTTTTGGAAGTCTAAATACACTACGTCCACTGGTTCCCCTTAATCCACCCTATATGTTACTTTCTCAAAGAACTCCAGCAAATTTGTCAAACATGACTTCCCCTTCATAAAACCATGCTGACTTTGTCCTATTAAATTATGATTATCCAAATGTCCTGTTACTGTCTCCTTAATAATGGACTCCAAAATTTTACCTACCACAGATGTTAGGCTAACCGGTCTATAGTTGCCAGCCTTCTGTCTACTGCCCTTTTTAAATAAGGGTGTTACATTAGCAGTTTTCCAGTCTGCTGGGACCTTTGCCGAGTCCAGGGAGTTTTGGAAAATTATTACCAATGCATCCACAATCCCTACCGCCACTTCCCTCAAGACCCTAGGATGTAAGCCATCAGGTCCAGGTGATTTATCTGCCTTGAGTCCCATTATTTTACCGAGTACCACTTCCTTAGTGATTTTGATCGTGTTTATCTCCTCCCCCCCCCCACCCATAGCCCCCTGTTTGTCCAGTGTTGGGATATTCTTAGTGTCCTCTACTGTAAAGACTGATACAAAATATTCATTCAGTGTTTTTGCCATCTCCATATTTCCCACCATTAATTTCCCGGTCTCATCCTCTAAGGGACCAACATTTACTTTAGCCACCCTTTTTCTTTTTATATAACTATAAAAACTCTTACTATCTGTTTTTATATTTTTTGCTAATTTACTTTCATAATCTATCTTCCCTTTCTTAATCAATCTTTTTGTTATTTTTTGCTGTCTTTTAAAGTTTTCCCAATCCTCTATCCTCCCACTAGATTTGGCTACCTTATATGCCCTTGTTTTTAGTCGAATACTATCCTTAATTTCTTTACTTAGCCACGGATGGCTGTCTTTTCTTTTACACCCTTTTCTTCTCAGTGGAATATATATTTTTTGGAAGTTGTAAAATAACTCCTTAAATGTACACCACTGATCATGTACCGTCTTACCCTTTAATCTATTTTCCCAATCCACTCTACTCAATTCCGCTCTCATACCTTCATAGTCTCCTTTATTCAAGCTTAGCACGCTTGTTTGAGATCCAACCTTCTCACCCTCTAATTGAATATGGAATTCAACCATGTTATGGTCACTCATTCCAAGGGGATCCTTTACTAGGACATTTTTAATTAATCCTGTCTCGTTACACAGGACCAGATCTAAGGTTGCTTGCCCCCTGGTCGGTTCAGTTACATACTGCTCAAGAAACCCATCCCTAATACACTCGATGAACTCATCCTCAAGGCAGCCCTGCCCAATTTGATTTGTCCAATTAATATGATAGTTAAAATCCCCCATAATTATAGATGTTCCCTTATTACAAGCCTCAACTATTTCCTGATTGATACTCCGTCCAACCGAGTTGCAACTGTTCGGAGGCCTATAGACTACGCCCACTAGTGTTTTTTTCTCCTTATTATTCCTTATCTCCACCCAAACTGTTTCATTATCCTGATCTTTTGACCCAATATTATTTCTCTGTATTACAGTGATTCCTTCCTTTATTAACATAGCCACCCCACCTCCCCTTCCTTCCTGCCTGTCCTTCCTGATCGTTAAATAACCTGGTATGTTTAATTCCCAGGCATTGTCACCCTGCAGCCATGTTTCTGTAATGGCCACAAGATCATACCCATATGTAGTTATTTGTGCCATTAACTCGTCTATTTTGTTATGAATGCTACGTGCATTCAGATAGAGAACTTTCAAAGATGTTTTGTGACACTTAGTTCCTGCTTTTGCCCTTTTTATTACTTTACCTTTTACTCCATACCTTCTGCCCCTTCCTGACACGCTCTGGTTTTTAATTTCCCCTCTGCTACCTAAGTCTATGACCTTCTCTGTTGTCATTTTTATTATTTGCTCTCTAGGATCCTCCCCCCCCCCCCCCCCACTAGTTAGTTTAAAGCCCTCTCTACAGCCCTAGTTATATGATCCGCCAGGCCTCTAGTCCCAGCACTGGCCAAGTGAAGCCCGTCCCAACAGAATAGCTCCCTCCTGCCCCAGTACTGGTGCCAGTGTCCCAGGAAGCAAAACCCATTTCTCCCACACCAGTCTTTGAGCCACGCATTTAACTCTCTAATTTTATTTGTCCTAGCCAAATTCGCTCGTGGCTCAGGTAATAATCCAGAGATTATTACCCTTGAGGCTAAAGGGATCAAGGGATATGGAGAGAAGGCAGGGACAGTGTACTGAATTTGGATGATCAGCCATGATCGCATTGAATGGCGGAGCAGGCTCGAGGGGCCGAATGGCCTACTCCTGCTCCTGTCTTCTATGTATCTGTTTCTATGTAATAGGGTAGATAGAGAGAAACTATTCCCTCTGGTGGCGGGGGGGGGTTATCCAGAACAAGAGGGCATAACCTTAAAATTAGAGCCAGGCTGTTCAGGGGTGATGTCAGGAAGCACTTCTTCACTCAAAGGGTAGTGGAAATCTGGAACTCTCTCCCCCCCCGAAAAGCTGTTGAGACTGGCGGCCCAGTGGAGCTTTCAAGATTAAAATTGATCGATTTTTGTTAGGTTAAGACTATTAAGGTTTCCGGAACCAAGATGGGTAGATGGAGTTAAGGTACAGATCAGCCATGGTCTAATTGAGTAGGCTCGAGGGACTGACTGACTGACTGACCTCCTGTTCCTGTGTTCCAATGAGCATTCTTCATCGATGAGCCTAGCCGATGAGCGTTGGCACATGATTGAACCACAGGCAACGGCCCAATCCTGTGCTCGCGGGTGTCTGATTTACGTCCCCGTGCGCGCTCTCCAGGGGGTGCTTGTTGGATGTCACTGGATTGAGAAATAATGACTGGGGCTATGGGCAACAAGCGGCAGTAACTGGTGCGTTTTCTCTCTGGTCCGGGCTCCAGGTTGGGATGCTGCTGTTGAGCACCGTTGTGGACATCAGCACTGAGTCGTTCAAGCGCCACTTCCGCGAACTGATGCGACTCTTCCACCAGACCCTGGAGGACCACGACAACCCGCTGGTGGTCTTCTACACCATTCAGACACTGACTGCTGTGGTGTCGTACATGGGAACGGATGAAGTGGTAAGTTTCGCCCGCCCAATATGCGCGCCGTGACCGTTGCACTGCCCTCAAAGGTTTCTCACATCAAATGATGACCCACAACTGACATCGGAATCGCTACACGCAGTAAAGACCAAGGTCCATCTGGTTCGCCTTCGACCATCCTGGTAGTCACGTGATCCAATGCTAATGGAGTTGTTGACTAATCATAGCGATCAATCTCTATTCGATAAGTCGACAACAGACCCAGACTTGAGGCGAGGAAATCCCCAGTGGTGGAGAACTTTGGAAACTGTAGGTCCAAAGTCACCTGTTCCTCCCAAACACACCCCATGTCTCAAATTACTCATTTACTGTCTCCCAAAATGTTATTTTCTGAAAGAAATCTATCTCATTTTGCGTTTGTATGAATCAATACTATCTGCTCCCACCATCTCCTTGGAGAGCCTGTTCCATCGATTGACCACTCGCTGAAATAATAGGGGTCAATTTTAACGCGGATTGGGAATTGGGCGAGTGCGGGGCCTAATCTGACATTAAAATTGCTGGTGGGGGTGGTCAGGCCGCCGTCAGAATCTATCTCGAATCCATTATTTCAGCAGACTCTTATCCACAGGCCGTAACCAGTTGTGGGTTTTTGTTAGACGCAAGTAACATTTGATGAGTGCGGCGCAAATGTCACGCGCTCCTATCGGGCCGTAACCTACAAGGCTACGGACCAGAAGTTGGAAAGTGGGATTAGGCTGGAAAGCTCTTTTTTTGGCTGGCACAGACATGATGGCCCGAATGGCGGCCTCCTGTGCTGTAAACTTCTATGATTCAATGAATCCATTATCCCCACAGACTCTATCTGTAATCATTATCCCCACAGACACTCTAATCATTAATCCCACAGACTCTATCTATCTCATTATCCCCACAATCTCTTACCTATAATCATTATCTGTGGTATGTTGAGGAGAACTCCTTTATGAATGAGGCCTCAATGGTGATGGATTTATTTATTCTTGGAACTCGCAGGACTGGACAGTTTTCCGCCACATTCTTAGGTGGACAGTCATCAATGTGTGACGATGTGATGGTGCCTTTTCTCTTCTCTCTGCAGAATATGATGCGTCCCATGATTCCAAAGCTGTTGATCGCGATCCAGACCCTCATTCAGCACAATCAGGTGAGTTGACCTGTGGGATGGGTGGCTGCAACTTCTCTGTGACCTCGTAGTTGTGCGACCCCCTTAAAGGTCCATCCTCCCATCCCGGCCGCTCTTTTGCTGGTTTCCAGCCAATTCCCTGAAGATGTCATCAACGCCCAGTAAGCCTGCTGAAAGACAAAGCGGAAATAACATCCAGAAAAGCAACAACGAAAAATTCAAACTGATACTAACTTCAGGAGCTTTTTCTTTTGTATTTTCAGGTCACGGAATCCCTCTCTTTCTATTTCTTCGTCTCCCAGGAGACGTTGAGTGAGAATGCACACGGGTGGCCTCCTCTAAGGCCCCCACCAATATTACTCCGAGCTTCCTGTTTGAAGGTGCATAACCCTGACCCCCCTGGGGCAAGGGATAGCTTTCCCCTTGCTTCCTCCCCACTGCAGCATGACTGAGATCAGGCTCTCAGTGGTGTGTGAGGGAGGTGAGCGGGAGGAAGATAATGTTTACTGGGGAAGGAGGGAGGGCTCTGCCTATTATCTTTAGTCCTGCAGCATAATTATCCAGCTTTCTGGATGTGGTTGCCAAGTTGGGTAACTTGCTCATGGTAACCTTTTTGAATATTTACGGGAATTGTTTTTTGCAACGGACAAAGAGTTAGAAGAACTTTGTGTTACAGCACTCCGCACATTGGACATTATTAATTTTAATATAGAGGGAAGTAATCTCTGGATTACTCCCAGTGCCACATGCCAGCGAGAGTAGAAATAGGAAGATAGAGAGGATCAGTGCGTGGCTTGAGGCATGATGCAGGAGGGGGGGGGGATTCAAATTCTTGGGGCATTGGGACCAGTTCTGGGGCAAGAGGCACCAATTCAAAAGGGACGGGTTGCACCTCAATAGGACTGGGACCAATGCTTTCGCGGGATGGTTCACTAGTGTGGTTGGGAAGGGTTTAAACTAGCTTGGCAGGGGGATGGGCACCAGCATATAGAAGTAGAAAAGAGGACTAAGGTGCATAAAGGAGGGAGAGTGTTGGGTGGTACTAGAGAAGAAAGTAGTCTGTTCCTATCTAATATGGTACTAAGAAGGACTACGAGGAATACCACGGCAGGTTTGGAATGCATGTATGTAAACGCACAAAGTGTGGTGAATAAGGTTGGTGAGCTACAAGCACAATTAGCTGTGTGGGATTATGATATAGTGGCAATAATGGAAACGTGGCTTAAAAATGCTGAAGATTGGGTGTTTAATATTCACGGATACAAAGTGTTCAGAAAAGATAGGGAAGGAAAAAAGGGAGGTGGGGTGGCAGTACTGATTAGGGAAGATATTATAGTGTTGGAAAGAGAGGATGTCCTTGAGGGGGCAAGGACAGAATCCATTTGGTTAGAGTTGAGAAGCAAAAAGGGAATGATCACGCTATTGAGGGTATTCTAATAGTGAGAGAGAGATAGAGGAGCGAATCTGTAGGAAAATTGCAAAGATGTGCAAGAACTATAGAGTGGTGATATTGGAGGACTTTAATTACCCAAATATCGATTGGGATAATGTTTGAATAAAGGGAAAGGAGGGGGAGGAATTTCTGAAATGTGTTCAGGAGAATTTCCTTGACCAGTATGTTCTCGCCCCAACTAGGAAGGAGGCATTGCTGGATCTGGTGCTGGGGAATGAGGTGTGCCAAGTGGACCAAGTGTCTGTGGGAGAACACTTGGGTATGAGTGACCATCGTATCATAAGATTTAGATTAGTAATGGAGAAGAGCAAGGAACAATCTAAAATAGAACTTCTAAATTGGAAGAGGGCTAACTTCAGTGGGATGAGAGGGGATCTAGCCAGGGTAAAATGGAACCAAAGATTGACAGGAAAAACTAACGGAACAATGGGTGATCTTTAAGGAGGAGATGTTTCAGTTACAGGCTAGGTACATTCCAACAAGAGAGAAAGGTATGGGAACCAAAGCCAAGGCTCCTTGGATGACGAGGGAGATAGAGAATATAATGAAACAAAAAAGAGGGTGTATGATGCATATCCGGTGAATTCTTCAAGTAAGAACCAGGCCAAATACGATAAGTTGAGAGGGGAAGTGAAGAGGAAAATAAGACTGGAAAAGAGAGAATGAGAGTAGAATGGCAGTTAACATAAAAGGGAACCCAAAAATCTTCTACCGGCGTGTAAATAGTAAGTGGGTAGTAAGAGGTGGGGTGGGGCCTATTAGGGACAAAGAAGGTGATACATGCTTAGAGGTGCAGGGCAAGGCTAGAGTACTTTGTATCGGTCTTTACTAAGGAAGAGGATGCTGACAAAATATTGGTAGAAGTGGAGATGGTAAAGGTGATGGGGATGGGGTGAAAATTGATAGGCAGGATGTACTGGAAAGGCTGGATATGCTTAGAGTGGATAAGTCACTTGTATCCCAGGTTGCTAAGGGAAATGGGGGGCGGTGGAGATAGCGGAAGGGCTTGCCTTAACCTTCCAATCTTCCCTAGATACGGGGGAGGTGCCAGAGGATTGGAAAGTGGCAACTGTGACACCCTTATTCAAGAAAAGGTGCAAGGACAATCCTAGTAACTACAGGCTGGTCAGTTTAACATCAGTTGTGGGTAAGGTTTTAGAAAATAATCAGGGAAAAAATTAACAGGCACTTGGAGAGGTTTAAGTTAATTAAGGAGAGCCAGCAGATCGTGTTTGACTATTCTATTTGAATTTTTTTTATGAAGTAACAGAGAAGGTTGATGAAGGGAATGCTGTGGATGTTGTCTATATGGATTTTAAGAAAGCGTTTGACAAAGTACCACATAAAAGGCTGGTTAACAAAATTGAGCCTCATGGAATAGGTGGGTCAGTGTCAGCTTGGATAGGGAATTGGCTTAAGGACAGAAAACAGCGAGTTGTGGTAAATGGTTGTTTTTCAGACTGGAGGATGGTAGACCGTGGTGTTCCCCAAGGGTCAGTGCTGGGGCCACTGCTTTTTTTGATATATATAAGTGACTTGGATATTGGAATACAAAGTAAAATTTAAAAATTTGCCGATGATACCAAACTTGGGGGTGTGGCAAACAGTGAGGATGATACCAATCGACTGCAACAGGACATAGAAAGGCTAGCCGAGTGGACAGACCAGTGGCAGATGGAGTTTAATACAGAGAAGTGTGAGGTGATGCATTTTGGCAGAAGAGACGGAGAGGCAATATACACTTAATGGCACAGTTTTAAAGAGTGTGCAGGGACAAAGGGACCTGGGGGTTCATGTGCATAGATTTTTGAAGGTGGCAGGACACAGTTAGCAAAGCATATGGGATCTTGGACTTCATAAATAGAGATATTGAGTACAAAAGCAGGGAAGTTATGCTGAACCTTTATAAAGCTCTGGTTAGGCCACTAGAGTATTGCGTCCTGTTCTGGTCACCGCACTTTAGATCCTTGAGAGGGTGCAGAGGAGATTTACCAGAATGGTTCCAGGGATGAGGGATTTTAGCTACAAGGTTAGGTTGGAGAAGCTGGGGTTGTTCTCCTTGGAGCAAAGGAGGTTGAGGGGAGATTTGATAGAGGTGTACAAGATCATGACAGGTTTGGATAAGGTAGAGAGAGAAAGGCTGTTCCACCAGTTGATGCCACCAGTTGATGGTACAAGGACTGGGGGACACAGATTTAAGGTTTTGGGCAAGAGATACAGGGGGGATGTGAGGAAGAACTTCTTTACGCAGCGAGTGGTGATGACCTGGAACTCACTGCCGACGAGGGTGGTGGAAGCGGGGATGATCAATGATTTCAAAATGAAATTGGATCGAACGGGGGAATGGGACTGACTGGATTGCTCTACAGAGAGCCGGCATGGCCTCCTTCTGTGCCGTTATGACTGGCTCTAAGTGAGACCGGTGGTAGGTGCAGCGATATCTGCTCTTTGTACTGCTTTTTTTGGGATGGGGAAGGAGGACTCCTAAGCAGACCCGGCAGTTTCTTTAATTCATACTCAGGTTGTCGGCGTTGCTGGCAAGTATTAATATTTCCAAGTTGGCTGAAAACACGAAAGTAGGTGGGGTTGTGAGGAGGATGCAAAGAGGCTTCAGGGCGCTTTAGACAACTTGAGTGAGTGGGCAAATACATGGCACATGTATTATAACATGGATAAATGTGATATCCACTTCGGTTGGAAAAACAGAAAGGCAGAGTATTATTTAAATGGTGATAGATTGGGAAATGTTGATGTACAAAGGGACCTGGGTGGTGGCACAGTGGTATACAGTCAGGAAGGAGTGGCCCTGGGAGTCCTCAACATTGACTCCGGACCCCATGAAGTCTCATGGCTTCAGGTCAAGCATGGGCAAGGAAACCTCCTGCTGATTACCACCTACTGCCCTCCCTCAGCTGATGAATCAGTACTCCTCCATGTTGAACGCCACTTGGAAGAAGCACTGAGAGTAGCAAGGGCACAGAATGTACTCTGGGTGGGGGACTTCAATGTCCATCACCAAGAGTGGCTCGGTAGCACCACTACTGACCAAGCTGGCAGAGTCCTGAAGGACATAACTGCCAGTCTGGGCCTGCGACAGGTGACGAGTGAACCAACACGAGGGAAAAGCCTACTTCACCTCGCCCTCACCAATCTACCTGTCGCAGATGCATCTGTCCATGACAGCATTGGCAGCAGTGACTGTCATTGTGGAGACGAAGTCCCGTCTTCACACTGAGAACACCCTCCATTGTGTTGTGTGGCACTACCACCGTGCTAAATGGGATAGATTGCGGCGCTGGAGCTGCGATTGGATACATACTGGACCATCCGCGATGCTGAGGACGTCGTGGATATCACGTTTGATCAGTTGGTCACACCGCAGGTAAAGGTTGCACAGGCAGAAAGGGAATGGGTGACCAACAGGCAGAGTAGTAGGCGCAGGCAGGTAGTGCAGGAGTCCCCTGTGGACATCCCCCTCTCAAACAGATATACCACTTTGAATACTGTTGGGGGGGGGATGGCTTATCAGGGGAAAGCAGCAGCAACCAACTTCCTGGCACCAGGGGTGGTTCTGCTGCACAGGACGGGAGGAAAAAGAGGGGTAGAGCTATAGTAATAGGGGATTCTATTGTAAGGGGAATAGATAGGCGTTTCTGCGGCCACAAACGAGACTCCAGGATGGTGTGTTGCCTCCCTGGTGCAAGGGTCAAGGATGTCTCAGAGCGGCTGCAGAACATTTTGGAAGGGGAGGGACAGCCAGTTGTCGTGGTGCATATAGGTACCAACGATATAGGTAAAAAACGGGATGAGGTCCTAAAAGCTAAATATAGGGAGTTAGGAGGTAAATTAAAAAATAGGACCTCAAAGGTAGTAATCTCAGGATTGCTACCAGTGCCACGTGCTAGTCAGTAGAAAAAGGAGGATATTTCAGATGAATACGTGGCTAGAGGAATGGTGCAAGGGGGAGGGATTCAAATTCCTGGGACATTGGAACCGGTTTTGGGGGAGGTGGGACCAGTACAAACCGGACGGTTTGCACCTGGGCAAGGCCGGGACCGATGTCCTAGGGGGAGTGTTTGCTAGTGCTCTGGGGGAGGGTTTAAACTAAAAAGGCAGGGGTTGGGAACCTGAGCAGGGAGACAGAGGAAAGGGAAACCAGGATAAAAGCAAAAGATAGGAAGGAGAAAAACAGAGAAATCAACGATTTAAATCAAACATGGCCACAGTAAATAATAATTCTAAAAGGTCTAAGAGCGTTAAAAAAAACAAGCCTGAAGGCTTTGTGTCTTAACGCAAGGAGCATTCATAATAAGGTGGATGAATTAGCTGCGCAAATAGAGGTAAACGAATATGATTTGATTGGGATTACGGAAACATGGCTCCAGGGTGGCCAAGACTGGGAACTCAACATCCAGGGGTATTCAATATTCAGGAAAGATAGGCAAAAAGGAAAAGGAGGTGGGGTAGCATTGCTGGTTAGAGAGAGGATTAACACAATTGTAAGGAAGGATATTGGCTCTGATGATGTGGAATCTGTATGGGTAGAACTGAGAAGTACCAAGGGGCAGAACACATTAGTGGGAGTGGTATATAGACCTCCAAACAGTAATGCGGAGGTTGGGGATGGCATTAAAAGGGAAATTAGAGAAGCGTAGAATAAGGGCACAGCCGTTACCATGGGTGACTTTAATCTACATATAGATTGGGCTAACCAAATTAGTAACAATACTGTGGAGGAGGAATTCCTGGAGTGTATACGGGATGGTTTTCTGGACCAATATGTCGAGGAACCAACTAGAGATCAGGCCATCTTAGATTGGATGTTATGTAATGAGAAAGGATTAATTAGCAATCTTGGGTCGGAGTGATCATAATATGATAGAATTCTTCATTAAGATGGAGAATGAAGTAGTTCACTCAGAGACTAAATAAAGGAAACTACGATGGCATGAGGCGCGAGTTGGGTAGGATTGATTGGGGAATGTCACTCAAAGGGTTGACTGTGGATAGGCAATGGCAAACATTCAAAGACCGCATGGATGAACTACAGAATTTGTTCATCCCAGTTTGGCATAAAAATAAAACAAAAAGGTGACTCAACAGTGGCTAACAAGGGAAATTAGGGATAGCATAAGATCCAAGGAGAGGACATATAAATTGGCCAGAAAAAGCAGTAAACCTGAGGATTGGAAGCAGTTTAGGATTCAACAAAGGAGGACAAAGGGATTAATTAAGAAGGGGAAAATAGAGTATGAGAGTAAGCTTGCAGGGAACATAAAAACTGACTGTAAAAGCTTCTATAGATATGTGAAGAGAAAAAGATTGGTGAAGTCAAGCGTAGGTCCCTTGCAGTCAGAATCAGGGGAATTTATAATGGGGAACAAAGAAATGGCAGACCAATTAAATACATATTTTAGTTCTGTCTTCACAAAGGAGGACACAAATAACCTCCCAGAGATGTCGGAGAACATAGGGGCTGATGAAAGGGAGGAACTGAAAGAAATCAGTATTTGTAGGGAAATGGTGTTAGGGAAATTGATGGGACTGAAGGCCGATAAATCCCCAGGACCTGTTAATCTACATCCTAGGGTACTTAAGGAAGTGGCCCTAGAAATAGTAGATGCATTGCTGATCATCTTCCAACATTCGATAGAATCTGGAACAGTATCCATGGATTAGAGGGTAGCTAATGTTACCCCACTTCAAAAAAAGGTGGTAGAGAGAAAACGGGGAATTACAGACCGGTAAGCCTGACATCGGTAGTGGGGAAAATGCTAGAGTCCATTATAAAAGATGTAATAGTAGAGCACTTGGAAAACAGTGACAGGATTGGACAAAGTCAACATGGATTTACAAAAGGTAAATCGTGCTTGACTAATCTACTGGAATTTTTTGAGGATGTAACTGGTAAAATAGATAAGGGAGAACCAGTGGATGTGGTGTATTTGGACTTTCAAAAGGCTTTCGATAAGGTCCTGCATAAGAGATTAGCGTGTAAAGTTAAGGCACATGGGATTGGGGGCAAGGTATTGACTTGGATAGAGAACTGGTTGGCAGACAGAAAGCAAAGAGTTGGAATAAACGGGTCTTTTACCGAGTGGCAGGCAGCGACTAGTGGGGTACCGCAGGGATCGGTCCTTGGACCCCAGCTATTCACAATATATATTAATGATCTAGACGAGGGAACTAGATGTAATATCTCCAAGTTTGCAGACGACACAAAGCTGGGTGGGCGTGTGTGCTGTGAGGAGGATGCCGAGAAACTCCAGTATGATTTGGACAGGTTGGGTGATTGGGCAGAAGCATGGCAGATGCAATATAACGTGGATAAATGCGAGGTTATCCACTTTGGTGTCAAAAACAGGAAGGCAGATTATTATCTGAATGGCAATAGATTGGGAGAAGGGGAAGTGCAACGAGACCTGGGTGTCCTTGTGCACCAGTCGCTGAAGGTAAGCATACAGGTGCAGCAGGCGGTTAAGAAGGCAAATGGTATGTTGGCCTTCGTAGCGAGAGGGTTTGAGTACAGGAACAAGGATGTCTTGCTGCAGTTGTACAGGGCCTTGGTGAGACCACACCTTGAGTATTGTGTGCAGTTTTGGTCGCCTTATCTGAGGAAGGATGTTCTTGCCATGGAGGGAGTGCAGTGAAGATTCACCAGGCTGATACCTGGGATGGCAGGAATGACGTATGAGGAGAGATTGGGTCGATTGGGCTTATACTCGCTGGAGTTTAGCAGAATGAGAGGGGATCTCATTGAAACTTATAAAATTCTGACAGGACTGGACAGACTAGATGCAGGACGGATGTTCCCGATGGTCGGGGGAGTCCAGAACCAGGGGTCACAGTCTAAGGATAAGGGGTAAGCCATTTAGGACAGAGATGAGGAATTTTTTCATCCAGAGAGTGGTGAACCTGTGGAATTCTCTACCACAGAAGGCAGTAGAGGCCAATTCATTAAATATATTCAAGATGGAGTTGGATATATTTCTTAAGGCTAAAGGGATCAAGGGATATGGGGAGAAAGCAGGGACAGGGTACTGAATTAGGATGATCATCCATGATCTCATTGAATGGCGGAGCAGGCTCGAGGGGCTGAATGGCCTACTCCTGCTCCTATCTTCTATGTTTCTATGATTCAGAACAGATCTAGCAGTTCAAAACTGGGCATCCATGAGGCGCTGTGGGCCATCAGCAGCAGAATTGTATTCCACCAAAATCTGTAACCTCATGGCCCAGCATATCCCTCACTCTACCATTACCACCAAGCCAGGGGACCAACCCTGCCACATCCAGTCGTGAATGGTGGTGGACCATTAAACTACTAACTGGAGGAGGAGGCTCCAAGAATATCCCCATCCTCAATGATGGTGGAGCCCAGCATGTGAGTGCAAAAGACAAGGCTGAAGCGTTTGCAACCAACTTCAGCCAGAAGTGCTGAGTAGATGATCCATATCGGCGTACTCCCGAGGTCCCCACCGTCACTGAAGCCAGTCTTCAGCCAATTCGATTCACTCCACGCGATATCAAGAAACGGCTGAGTGCACTGGATACAGCAAAGGCTATGGGCCCGACAACATTTCGGCTATCGTGCTGAAGACTTGTGCTCCAGAATGAGCAGTACCTCTAGCCAAGCTGTTCCAGTACAGCTACAACACTGGCATCTATCCGAGATTGTGGAGAACTGCCCAGATATGTCCTGAACACAAAAAGCAGGACAAATCCAACCCGGCCAATTACCGCCCCATCAGTCTACTCTCAATAATCAGCAAAGTGATGGAAGGTGTCATTAACAGTGCTGTCAAGCGGCACTGACTCACCAATAACCTGCTCACTGATGCCCAGTTTGGGTTCCACCAAGACCACTTGGCTCCCGACCTCATTGCAGCCTTGGTCCAAACATGGACAAAGGAGCTGAATTCCAGAGGTGAGGTGAGAGTGACTGCCCTTGACATCAAGGCAGAATTTGACCGAGTCTGGCATCAAGGAGCCCTAGTAAAACTGAAGTCAATGGGAATCATGGGGAAAACGCTCCAGTGGCTGGAGCATACCTAGCACAAAGGAAGATGGTTGTGGTGGTTGAAGGTCAATCATCACAGCCCCAGGACATCGCTGCAGGAGTTCCTCAGGGCAGTGTCCTAGGCCCAACCATCTTCAGCTGTTTCATCAATGACCTTCCCTCCAACATAAGGTCAGAAATGGGGATGTTCGCTGATGACTGTACAGTGTTCAGCACCATTCACAACTTCACTGATAATGAAGCAGTCCATGCCCGCATGCAACAAGACCTGGACGACGTTCAGGCTTGGGCTGGTAAGTGGCAGGTAACATTCGCGCCACAGAAGTGCCAGGCAATGACGATCTCCAACAAGCGAGAGTCTAACCACCTCCCCTTGACATTCAATGGCATTACCATCGCCGAATCCCCCACCATCAACATCCTGGGGGTCACCATTAACCAGAAACTTAACTGGACCAGCCACATAAATACTGTGGCAACAAGAGCAGGTCAGAGGCTGGGTATTCTGCGGCGAATGTCTCACCTCCTGACTCCCCAAAGCCTTTCCACCATCTGCAATGCACAAGTCAGGAGTGTGATGGAATACTCTCCACTCGCCTGGATGAGTGCAGCTCCAACAACACTGAAGAAACTCGACACTATCCAGGACAAAGCAGCCCGCTTGATTGGCACCCCATCCACCACCTTAAACATTCACTCCCTCCACCACCGGCGCACCGTGGCTGCAGTGTGTACCATCTACAAGATGCACTGCAGCAACTCGCCAAGGCTTCTTCGGCAGCACCTCCCAAACCCGCAACCTCTTCCACCTAGAAGGACAAGGGCAGCAGGCGCATGGGAACACCACCACCTCCAAGTTCCCCTCCAAGTCACATACCATCCTGACTTTAGAAGTATATCGCCGATCCTTCATCATCACTGGGTCAAATTCCTGGAACTCCCTCTCTAACAGCACTGTGGGAGTACCTTCACCACACGGACTGCAGCGGTTCAAGGCGGCAGCTCACCACCACCTTCTCGAGGGCAAATCGGGATGGGCAATAAATGCTGGCCTTGCCAGCGACACCCACATCACAAACAAATTTTTTTTAAAAAGTCACTGAAAGCAAATGTGTTTAGGAAGACAAATGGTATGTTGGCCTTCATTGCAAGAGGATTTGAGTACAGGAGCAAGGATGTCTTACTACAGTTATACAGGGCCTTGGTGAGACCACACCTGGAGTACTGTGTGCAGTTTTGGTCTACTTACCTAAGAAAGGATATACTTGCCATAGAGGGAGTGCAGCGAAGGTTCACCAGACTGATTCCTGGGATGGCAGGACTGTCGTATGAGGAGAGATTGGGTCGACTAGGCCTGTATTCACTAGAGTTTAGAAGAATGAGAGGGGATCTCATTGAAATGTATAAAATTCTGACAGGGCTAGACAGAATGGATGCAGGGAGGATGTTTCCCCTGCCTGGGGGGTCTCGAACAAGGGGTCACAGTCTCAGGATACGGGGTAGGACATTTAGGACTGAGATGAGGAATTTCTTCACACGGAGGGTGGTAAACCTATGGAATTCTCTACCACAGAAGGCTGTGGAGGCCAAGTCACTGAATATATTTAAGATAGATAGATAGATTTCTGGACTCGAAAGGCATCAAGGGGTATGGGGAGAGAGCGGGAATATGGTATTGAGATAGAGGATCAGCCATGATCAGATTGAATGGCGGAGCAGGCTCGAAGGGCCGTGTGTTCTACTCCTATTTTTCTGTGTTACTGCCCATCTCCTCGTTTCCCCATGAGAAGGTGGTGGTGGTGGGCCGCCTTCTTGAACAGTTTAACAAGAGGCAGTAAATTGTGCTGGGCTAGCTCAGAGATTACACTGCTCACTGCAAGGTCATCTCTGTTAGTTTGATGGCTGCTGCTACATAGTACGTATCTTTTCATCAGTTAGCTTCATACTACGTATACGTTCTGACTGCTTTCTCTCTCTCTCCCGACAGGATCAGGCCAGCGAGGCAATGGAAATTTTTGATGAACTGATGGAGAGTGAAGTATCTATCATCGTGCCATATTTGTCGCAGATAGTCCACTTCTGCCTGGAGGTCAGTGCAGGAACCCTGCTGTCCCAGCGGCTGTGAATTTCTCTTAACTGCTCCACCTCCCCCACCCCCGACCCCCCGCCCATTTTGACCCTTCTTATCTTGAGTTATGGTGAGATATGGTTCCATCGGTACCAGCAGCCTCCAGTACACCCCTGTGAGCCTTCCCTCTAGAACAAAGTTTGAATGTTGGACCATGTGCTTCTCTGAGGTGAGGCATGGCTTCAGCAGTATGAAGAGTGCTTTACTCTGTATCTAACTCGTGCTGTATTGTCTTGATGGGGCAGTATTAGAGGGAGCTTAACTTTGCATCTAACCCGTGCTGTGCCTGCCCTGGGAGTATTTGATGGGACAGTGTAGAGGGAGCTTGACTCTGTATCTAACCCGTGCTGTACGTGCCCTGGGAGTGTTTGATGGGACAGTGTAGAGGGAGCTTTACTCTGTATCTAACCCGTGCTGTACCTGCCCTGGGAGTGTTTGATGGGACAGTGTAGAGGGAGCTTTACTCTGTATCTAACCCGTGCTGTACCTGCCCTGGGAGTGTTTGATGGGATAGTGTAGAGGGAGCTTTACTCTGTATCTAACCCGTGCTGTACCTGCCCTGGGCGTGTTTGATGGGACAGTGTAGAGGAAGCTTTACTCTGTATCTAACTCATGCTGTACCTGCCCTGGGCGTGTTTGATGGGACAGTGTAGAGGGAGCTTTACTCTGTATCTAACCTGTACTCTATTGACCTGGTACTTCGTGCTGGGGAAGCATTAGAGGGAGCTTCACCCTGCATCTGGAAATGATAGACTGCAGATTGCTTGGAAACTGCTGTTGCAAAGCTGGCATGTACTGCAGCTGTCCAAGAACCCGCAAATGATGAGTGCATTCTTTCTCTCCGCTATCAGTCCCTCTTTTCTGCTGCTCCCCTTCACTGACTTCTGGACATCCATACTTTCAGGAAGGGTGAATCACATATGGTGAAACTCAATTTGAAGTCAGGATAGGGAGAAGAGATAGGAACGTAGGTACAAGAGCAGGACATTCAGACCCTCCATTTACCCGCCTTTAAAAAGAAAGAAATACTTGGACTTATATAGCACCTCAGGACGTCCCAAAGCTCTTTACATTGACGTGTATTTGCTGCTGAAATATAGTAAATGTGGAAGCCAATTTGCACATAGCAAGGTCCCACAAACAGCAGTGAGATAAATGACCAGATAATCTGTTTTTAGTCATGTTAGTTGAGGGAAAAATATTGGTCCCAGGACACCGGGGAGAACTCCTCTGCTCTTCGAATAGTGACCATGAGATCTTTTATGTCCACCTGAGAGGGCAGACAGGGCCTCGGGTTAACACCTCATCCGAAAGACGGCACCTCCGGCAGTGCCGCGCTCCCTCAGTACTGCCTTTCCGGCAGTGCAGCACTCCCTCAGTACTGCCTTTCCGACAGTGCAGCACTCCCTCAGTACTGCCCCCTCCGACAGTGCAGCGCTCCCTCAGTACTGCCCCCTCCGACAGTGCAGCACTCCCTCAGTACTGCCCCCTCCGACAGTGCAGCGCTCCCTCAGTACTCCCCCCTCCGACAGTGCAGCGCTCCCTCAGTACTGCCCCTCCGGCAGTGCAGCGCTCCCTCAGTACTGCCCCTCCGACAGTGCAGTGCTCCCTCAGTACTGCCCCTCCGGCAGTGCAGCGCTCCCTCAGTACTGCCCCTCCGACAGTGCAGCGCTCCCTCAGTACTGCCCCTCCGACAGTGCAGCGCTCCCTCAGTACTGCCCCTCCGGCAGTGCGGCGCTCCCTCAGTACTGCCCCTCCGACAGTGCAGCGCTCCCTCAGTACTGCCCCTCCGACAGTGCGGCGCTCCCTCAGTGCCGCGTTCCCTCAGTACTGCCCCTCCGACAGTGCAGCGCTCCCTCAGTACTGCCCCTCCGACAGTGCGGCGCTCCCTCAGTGCAGCGCTCCCTCAGTGCAGCGCTCCCTCAGTACTGCCCCTCCGACAGTGCAGCGCTCCCTCAGTACTGCCCCTCCGACAGTGCAGCGCTCCCTCAGTACTGCCCCTCCGACAGTGCAGCGCTCCTTGGGCACTGCACTGTATTGTCAGCATAGATTTGGTGCTCAAGTCACTGGAGTGGGACTTGAAGCCGCAACCTTCTGATTCACAGCTGACGCAATATCCCTCAATAGCCTTTCCCAACAACAATGTATTGATCTCGGTCTTGACACTTTCAGTTGTCCTCCAGCCTTTTGGGAAGTGATATGAAAGTAACACAGTAATGTGTGAAAGACATGAGTTGGATCGCAGTTGGTATATTGTGACCAATATTGGGCACCTGATTATCGAAGGGTGTAAAAGAAAGGGAAACATTTAGTGTAGGTTCGCTTGGAGCTTAAAAGAGACTTGTGGTTGAAGTTCTGAAGAGCCTTGGGAAATTGGAGCTGTTTTCCCCTGAGCTGAGAAGGTTCTATCTCTGTAACCTCCTCCAGCCCTATAAGCCTCCGAGATCTCTGCGCTCCTCCAATTCTGCCCTCTTGAGCATCCCTGATTTCAATCGCTCCACCATTGGCGGCCGTGCCTTCAGCTGCCTTGGCCCTAAGCTCTGGAATTCCCTCCCTAAACAACACTCTCTACCTTTTCGCTCCTCCTTTAAGACCTTTTGGTCACCAGTCCTAATATCGTAATGTGGCTCGGTGTCAAATATTTATCTGATTTACGCTCTTGTGAAGCGCTTTGGGACGTTTTACTACGTTAATGGCGCTGTATCAATGTTTGTTGTTGTTCTTGAAGATTCTGTTCCTGTTCACCCCCCTAGATTGCAGCCAATGCGGTTCTGGGGGACAACCTCCGCGTAAAGGCCTTGTCGTGTGTGAGCTTCCTGATCAAACTTAAAGGAAAGGTGAGAGGCACTTTGATCGTTACAAATTACACGGGGAATTGGGGATACAACAGGTTGGGAATTGGTCCTTTGACCACTAGGACCTGAGGTCAAATCCAGCCCCAGACAGACTTGCTGAAGTTCACCCCTCTCTCTCATGGCTGAGGCATTGGGTCAGACACTGACCTTTCACCCTCTGGGGCCGGAGGTCAAATCCAGCCCCAGACAGACTTGCTGAAGTTCACCCCTCTCTCTCATGGCTGAGGCATTGGGTCAGACACTGACCTTTCACCCTCTGGGACCTGAGGTCAAATTCACCTTTCTCTCATGGCTGAGGCATTGGGTCAGACACTGACCTTTCACCCTCTGGGATCTGGGGTCAAATTCACCTCTCTCTCATGGCTGAGGCATTGGGTCAGACACTGACCTTTCACTCTCTGGGATCTGGGGTCAAATTCACCTCATGGCTGAGGCATTGGGTCAGACACTGACCTTTCACCCTCTGGGATCTGGGGTCAAATTCACCTCATGGCTGAGGCATTGGGTCAGACACTGACCTTTCACCCTCTGGGATCTGGGGTCAAATTCACCTCATGGCTGAGGCATTGGGTCAGACACTGACCTTTCACCCTCTGGGATCTGGGGTCAGATTCACCTCTCATGGCTGAGGCATTGGGTCAGACACTGACCTTTCACCCTCTGGGATCTGGGGTCAAATCCAGCCCTAGACGGAAGGGATGCAGATCTCCTCTCTGCTTTGCCTGTAGGGCCTTACATGAAGTTGGTAAACATCTTAAATCTGAGGTGTGGCCCCTGCGATTCTGGGCCGAGCACGGAGTTACACAGAGCTGTGGTGCCTGGCCTGGCGGCTCACTGGCTGTCTTTGCACTGGTCGTCACCGCCATCCGGTGCCCAAAGTGGTGTAATGCAGCCAAAAGCACAGCGGCCTGATTTCAGACCGGAACTGGAAATCCACAGCAGATCCAGCTCCTCTGCTAAGAGAAAGGACAGGTTAATGTCTTGGGCATAGACCCTTTGTCAGAACTGAAAACAAGCCTCTTAAAGTGCTGCACAAAAACAAAATTACTTCGATAGCAAAATACTGCGGATGCTGGAAATCCGAAATAACAGAAAACGCTGGAAAACCTCAGCAGGCCAGGCAGCATCTGTGGAGAGAGTAACAGAGTTAACGTTTCAGGTCGAAACCCTTCTTCAGAACTGAGGAAAAAAAAGCAGGAAATGAAACGGATTAAAAAGGCCAGTTTGGGGGCTGGGAAATGGGGGAGGGGATGAAAGAACAAAAGGGAAGGTCTGAGAGGTGAGGAGACATTAAGAGATATTCAGGGCGAGACGAGATGGTAATAGGACAGGTAAAGAGACAAAGGATGGCTCTAGAAAATTGCTTCATCGGGTTAATTTTCCTGGAGCAGCCATCAGTTTTCAGAGTATTGCAGCCCAGCAGTACTGAGCAGCCTGTCTGTGTACAAGATTTTATAATTCTCATCCTGCTGTTCAAATCCCTCCATGACCTCTTTCCCTCCACCCCTACAACTCTCCGAGATCTCTGCTCTCCGCCAATTCTGACCTCTTGTGCATCTCCCCACTCCCTTCGCCCTGCCATTGGCAGCCGTGCCTTGTGCCGTCTAGGCCCTAAGCTAAGGAATCCCCTCCCTAAACCCCTCTGCCTCTACTACTCTCCTCCTTTAAGACACTGCTTACCTACCTCTTTGACCAAAGGTTTAGTCAGCGATAACACTCCTGTGAAGCGCCTTGGGGATGTTTTACTGCGCTAAAGGGGTTGTATAAATGCAAGTTGTTGTCGTGTCTGGCAGTCTCCATTGTGTTAACCTGAGTAATGCAGCCCAATACACAACCCATTATTTTACTCTTTCCCAAACAGGCTATCCTGAAACAGAAGCTGCTCCCCAGTATCCTGAACGTGCTGTACCCCATAATGTGTGCGCCCCCACCGGATGGGGAAATGGATCCCGAAGACCTTGATCTGGATGACGACATTGAGGATGAGGTGGAAGCTCAGACTCCGAAACACTTTTCTGCGCAGGTACTTGGGAGGAGAGTGTAAAAGTGGAGGTGGAAGAAAATGCCTAAATGGATCCTGTTCTGAAATGATTTTGTTCCAACGGTAGCTAGTCTGATGTCTAATAATCCACACTTCAGTAGCTTAATGTAGAGGTGGTTCAGTGGGTAGCAATCTTGACTCTGGGTTTAAATCCCATTCCAGAGACCTGAGCACAAAATCCAGGGCCGACACTCCTGGTACCAGTACTGAGGGAGTGCTACACTGACGGAGGGGCAGTACTGAGGGAGCGCTGCAGTGCCAGAGGGTGCAATATGCTGGAGGGTACACCCCACTGTCGGTAGGGCAGTACTGAGGGAGCGCTGCAATGTCGGAGGGGCAGCACTGAGGGAGAGCTGCACTGCCGGAGGGGGCAGTACTGAGGGAGCGTTGCACTGCTGGAGGGGGCAGTACTGAAGGAGCGCTGCATTGTCGGAGTTTGCAATACTGAGGGAGCGCTGCACTGCCGGAGGGTCAGTACTGAGGGAGCGCTGCACTGTCGGAGGGGCAGCACTGAGGGAGAGCTGCACTGTCGGAGGGGCAGTACTGAGGGAGCGCTGCACTGTCGGAGTGGCAGTACTGAGGCAGCGCCGCACTGTCGGAGGGGCAGTACTGAGGGAGCGCCGCACTGTCGGAGGGTCAGTACTGAGGGAGCGCTGCACTGTCGGAAGTGCCGTCTTTTGGGATGAGACGTTGAACCAAGGTCATCTACACACATGCATAAAATTTTCATTCTCCCGTAACTGTCGTTTCCAAAAAGTGGCGAGTGGTGTTCACCTAAATAAACGATGCAGACAAAACTGTTGGGAGGAGATTGTAATCAATGTAGACCGCACTTGCCTTCCAAGACAGAGAATGTGGGGAAGCCGCTGTCCTCTGGGTAGAATGATCTCACTCTCCTTACCTTGTGGTTCCTAAATGTATTTTCTGCACAGGAAACTTTGAACCATGTCTCAACTGCGGCTAATGTTTTTCTATTATTCGTTCCGGGATGTGGGTGTCGCTGGCAAGACCAGCATTTATTGCCCATCCCTAATTGCCCTCGAGAAGGTGGTGGTGAGCCGCCTTCTTGAACTGCTGCAGTCCGTGTGGTGAAGTTACTTCCACAATGCTGTTAGGGAGGGAGTTCCAGGATATTTACCCAGCGACGATGAAGGAACGGCCGATATATTTCCAAGTCAGGATGGTGTGTGACTTGGAGGGGAACTTGGAGGTGGTGGTGTTCCCATGCGCCTGCTGCCCTTGTCCTTCTAGGTGGAAGAGGTTGCGGGTTTGCGAGTTGCTGCAGTGCATCTTGTAGATGGTACACACTGCAGCCACGGTACGCCGGTGGTGGAGGGAGTGAATGCTTATATGGTGGATGGGGAGTCAATCAAGCGGGCTGCTTTGTCCTGGATGGTGTTGAGCTTCTTGAGTGTTGTTGGAGCTGCACTCATCCAGGCAAGTGGAGAGTATTCCATCACTCTCCTGACTTGTGCCTTGTAGATGGTGGAAAGGCTTTGGGGAGTCAGGAGGTGAGACACTTGCCGCAGAATACCCAGCCTCTGACCTGCTCTTGTTGCCACAGTATTTATGTGGCTGGTCCAGTTAAGTTTCTGTCAATGGTGACCTCCCAGGCTGTTGATGGTGAGGGATTCGGTGATAGTAATGCCCTTGAATATCATGGGGAGGTGGTTATCTCGCTTGTTGGAGATAGTCATTGCCTGGCACTTGTGTGGCGCGAATGTTACTTACCACTTATCAGCCCAAGCCTGAATGTTGTCCAGGTGCATGCATGCGGGCATGGACTGCTTCATTTTCTGAGTTGCGAATGGAACTGAACACTAATCATCAGCGAACATCCCCACTTCTGACCTTATGATGGAGGGAGGGTCATTGATGCAGCAGGTTAGTTCTGGAGCACAAGTATTCAGCATGATAGCCGGGATGTTGTCAGGGCCCATAGCACTTGCTGTATCCAGTGCGCTCAGCCATTTCTTGATATCACGTGGAGTGAATCGAATTGGCTGAAGACTGGCTTCTGTGATGGTGGGGACCTCGGGAGGAGGCCGATATGGATCATCCACTCGGCACTTCTGGCTGAAGATGGTTGCAAACGCTTCAGCCTTGTCTTTTGCACTCGCGTGCTGGGCTCCGCCATCATTGAGGATGGCGATATTCATGGAGCCTCCTCCTCCCGTTAGTTTCTTTAACTGTCCACCACCATTCACGACTGGATGTGGCAGGACTGCAGAGCTTTGATCTGATCCATTGATTGTGGGATCGCTGAGCCCTGTCTATAGCATGCATGTAGTCCTGTGTTGCATCTTCCCCAGGTTGGCACCTCATTTTTAGGTACGCCTGGTGCTGCTCCTGGCATGCTCTTCTACACTCCTCATTGAACCAGGGTTGGTCCCCTGGCTTGGTGGTAATGGTAAAGTGAGGGATATGCCGGGCCATGAGGTTACAGATTGTGGTTGAATACAATTCTGCTGCTGCTGATGGCCCACAGCGCCTCATGGATACCCAGTTTTGAGCTGCTAGATCTGTTCTGAATCTATCCCATTTAGCACGGTGGTAGTGCCACACAACACGATGGTGGGTGTTCTCAGTGTGAAGACGGGAATTTGTCTCCACAGTGACTGTGCGGTGGTCACTGCTACCAATACTGTCATGGACAGATGCATCTGCGACAGGTAGATTGGTGAGGACAAGGTCAAGTAGGTTTTTCCCCTCGTGTTGGTTCTCTCACCACCTGTCACAGGCCCAGACTGGCAGTTATGTCCTTCAGCTCGGTCAGTAGTGGTGGTACCGAGCCACTCTTGGTGTTGGACATTGAAGTCCCCTGCCCAGAGTGCATTCTGTGCCCTTGCTACCCTCAGTGCGATAGAAAGCACAGCTGCATTTTGAGTGTGGCCCCTAAATATGGTCGTCCTTAACTGCAACTCCAAAGTAATCGAAACATCTCAACTCCAAGTCTCTGAGGGAATGAGCCATTGTGACCGGCTGGGCTGGGAGGGCTACTCTAGATTTGGCACCAATCTAAAACGCCTGTCTCCTCTCTCTTAGGTGATCGACATGCTGGCTCTGCATTTGCCTCCAGAGAAGCTTTTTTCCCAGTTGGTGAGTTTAAACCTGACCATGATGAGTGGGCCAGGGGTTAGGAGAGGGCAGCGCCATTCAATGTCCTGAGGTACCGAATAGAAGCGGGTAGCAGCACCGAACTGCTCAGAGATCAGCACTTGGAGTGATCATGTTGGGGTCAGGGTCAGTGAAGAGGAGACAATCCAGGGGTGAGAATATCAGAGGGCAGTAGTGTGTGGGGACGGTGCGGGGAACATAAGGCAAGCGGGGAGGTTGGCCAGATAGAGTGGGACAAAGGCTGTGGAGGGATTTGAGGATGAGATTAAATTTAATAAGGGTCTCGGCAGCAGATGAGCTCAGGTAGGGGTGGAGGTGGGCAATGGTGGGTGGGATGTAGGGTTTGAAGCTCAACTCCGGGAAACCAGTGTTGATTTGTATTCGGGGGTATCTGGAGATGGCATTGTTGGTTTGGAAGGGAAGCCAGTGTTGATCTGCAGCGGCTGCATGCGGATAGCTAAGAATGGAATTGTGCTCGGGCAGTCCCACAGAGCTGGACAGTGGAGGAGAGGCCAAATTCATCCACATACCACGGAGAGGTCAGATAAAGAAAGAGGGAAGCAACACTCAAATAGTGTTTGTGACTTTGGGCAAGGCCCTCTCAGTCCTGTGCGAAGGGCAGAAGTTGGGCTGGAGAGGTTTGAACAGGCAGTTTTGAGAATAATGGGCGTGGATCTGGGAGGCAACAATTCATTCGAGGAGGTCGGAGAAGGATCGTAGGCCTGTCTCTGAGGATGGTAACTGGTCCTGATAGTTCTGTTCCCCCAAAATTAATAGCAGGGTTAGTTAGGTAAAGGAAAGGGTGGCCAGCTTCGTGGAACTGCAGCAATTGCAGTCCAACGAGCCATGCTGCTAAGTACGTATCGGGAGAGGATTACATTGACTGTGTTGCTACCATACAGTTAAATAATTACCTACCCTGGCTTCTACAAGAAGAATGGCCACTTGGGTGAGGTGCCAGAGGACCGCAGGCATTGAGGGACCGCATCCCAGCCTGAGAGCACAGTTGGGTGAGGCCAAATTCATCCATGGAGGGTAGCTGGGTGCAAAAGTAATTTGAGGCTGGGATTTGCCCCTCGGGCTGATTGCTGTTGTGGTAGAATAAATGGGGCTACTCTGACTAACTCTTCTCCAATGCCAGTCACACTCTACCTGAACTGGTTCCCTGTGTTTCCTTCCCATAGACCCCGTTGATGGAGCCAGCGCTGAGGAGTGACAATCCATATGAAAGGAAGGCTGGCCTGATGAGTATGGCTGTGTTGGCAGAGGGCTGTGCAGACCACATTCGCCAAAAGTGAGTCGGTCCAGCCTTACAAGGGTGGAGTGTGCAAGATGGTGGTTTCAGTACACAGTGTAATATGGTCTATAGACTGCAGTGTAAACACCCATCAGTACACAGTGTAATAGGGTCTATAGACTGCAGTGTAAACACCCATCAGTACACGGTGTAATAGGGTCTATAGACTGCAGTGTAAACACCCATCAGTACACAGTGTAATAGGGTCTATAGACTGCAGTGTAAACACCCATCAGTACACAGTGTAATAGGGTCTATAGACGGCAGCGTAAACACCCATCAGTACACAGTGTAATAGGGTCTATAGACTGCAGTGTAAACACCCATCAGTACACAGTGTAATAGGGTCTATAGACTGCAGTGTAAACACCCATCAGTACACAGTGTAATAGGGTCTATAGACTGCAGTGTAAACACCCATCAGTACACGGTGTAATAGGGTCTACAGAATGCAGTGTAAACACCCATCAGTACACGGTGTAATAGGGTCTATAGACTGCAGTGTAAAGACCCATCAGTACACGGTGTAATAGGGTCTATAGACTGCAGTGAAAACACCCATCAGTACACAGTGTAATAGGGTGTATAGACTGCAGTGTAAACACCCATCAGTACACAGTGTAATAGGGTCTATAGACTGCAGTGTAAACACCCATCAGTACACGGTGTAATAGGTTCTATAGACTGCAGTGTAAACACCCATCAGTACACGGTGTAATAGGGTCTATCGACTGCAGTGTAAAGACCCATCAGTACACGGTGTAATAGGGTCTATAGACTGCAGTGAAAACACCCATCAGTACACAGTGTAATAGGGTGTATAGACTGCAGTGTAAACACCCATCAGTACACAGTGTAATAGGGTCTATAGACTGCAGTGTAAACACCCATCAGTACACGGTGTAATAGGGTCGATAGACTGCAGTGTAAACACCCATCAGTACACAGTGTAATAGGGTCTATAGACAGCAGTGTAAACACCCATCAGTACACGGTGTAATAGGGTCTATAGACTGCAGTGTAAACACCCATCAGTACACGGTGTAATAGGGTCTATAGACTGCAGTGTAAACACCCATCAGTACACAGTGTAATAGGGTCTATAGACTGCAGTGTAAACACCCATCAGTACACGGTGTAATAGGGTCTATAGACTGCAGTGTAAACACCCATCAGTACACGGTGTAATAGGGTCTATAGACTGCAGTGTAAACACCCATCAGTACACGGTGTAATAGGGTGTATAGACTGCAGTGTAAACACCCATCAGTACACGGTGTAATAGGGTCTATAGACTGCAGTGTAAACACCCATCAGTACACAGTGTAATAGTGTCTATAGACTGCAGTGTAAACACCCATCAGTACACGGTGTAATAGGGTCTATAGACTGCAGTGTAAAGACCCATCAGTACACGGTGTAATAGGGTCTATAGACTGCAGTGTAAACACCCATCAGTACACAGTGTAATAGGGTCTATAGACTGCAGTGTAAACACCCATCAGTACACAGTGTAATAGGGTCTATAGACTGCAGTGTAAACACCCATCAGTACACGGTGTAATAGGGTCTATAGACTGCAGTGTAAACACCCATCAGTACACAGTGTAATAGGGTCTATAGACTGCAGTGTAAACACCCATCAGTACACGGTGTAATAGGGTCTATAGACTGCAGTGTAAACACCCATCAGTACACGGTGTAATAGGGTCTATAGACTGCAGTGTAAACACCCATCAGTACACGGTGTAATAGGGTCTATAGACTGCAGTGTAAACACCCATCAGTACACGGTGTAATAGGGTCTATAGACTGCAGTGTAAACACCCATCAGTACACAGTGTAATAGGGTCTATAGACTGCAGTGTAAACACCCATCAGTACACGGTGTAATAGGGTCTATAGACTGCAGTGTAAACACCCATCAGTACACAGTGTAATAGGGTCTATAGACTGCAGTGTAAACATCCATCAGTACACGGTGTAATAGGGTCTATAGACTGCAGTGTAAACACCCATCAGTACACGGTGTAATAGGGTCTATAGACTGCAGTGTAAACACCCATCAGTACACAGTGTAATAGGGTCTATAGACTGCAGTGTAAACACCCATCAGTACACGGTGTAATAGGGTCTATAGACTGCAGTGTAAACACCCATCAGTACACAGTGTAATAGGGTCTATAGACTGCAGTGTAAACACCCATCAGTACACGGTGTAATAGGGTCTATAGACTGCAGTGAAAACACCCATCAGTACACGGTGTAATAGGGTCTATAGACTGCAGTGTAAACACCCATCAGTACACGGTGTAATAGGGTCTATAGACTGCAGTGTAAACACCCATCAGTACACAGTGTAATAGGGTCTATAGACTGCAGTGTAAACACCCATCAGTACACGGTGTAATAGGGTCTATAGACTGCAGTGTAAACACCCATCAGTACACAGTGTAATAGGGTCTATAGACTGCAGTGTAAACACCCATCAGTACACGGTGTAATAGGGTCTATAGACTGCAGTGAAAACACCCATCAGTACACGGTGTAATAGGGTCTATAGACTGCAGTGTAAACACCCATCAGTACACGGTGTAATAGGGTCTATAGACTGCAGTGTAAACACCCATCAGTACACAGTGTAATAGGGTCTATAGACTGCAGTGTAAACACCCATCAGTACACGGTGTAATAGGGTCTATAGACTGCAGTGTAAACACCCATCAGTACACGGTGTAATAGGGTCTATAGACTGCAGTGTAAACACCCATCAGTACATGGTGTAATAAGGTCTATAGACTGCAGTGTAAACACCCATCAGTACACGGTGTAATAGGGTCTATAGACTGCAGTGTAAACACCCATCAGTACACGGTGTAATAGGGTCTATAGACTGCAGTGAAAACACCCATCAGTACACGGTGTAATAGGGTCTATAGACTGCAGTGAAAACACCCATCAGTACACAGTGTAATAGGGTCAATAGACTGCAGTGTAAACACCCATCAGTACACGGTGTAATAGGGTCTATGGACTTCAGTGTAAACACCCATCAGTACACAGTGTAATAGGGTCTATAGACTGCAGTGTAAACACCCATCAGTACACAGTGTAATAGGGTCTATAGACTGCAGTGTAAACACCCATCAGTACACGGTGTAATAGGGTCTATAGACTGCAGTGTAAACACCCATCAGTACACGGTGTAATAGGGTCTATAGACTGCAGTGTAAACACCCATCAGTACACAGTGTAATAGGGTCTATAGACTGCAGTGTAAACACCCATCAGTACACAGTGTAATAAGGTCTATAGACTGCAGTGTAAGGACCCATCAGTACACAGTGTAATAGGGTCTATAGACTGCAGTGTAAACACCCATCAGTACACGGTGTAATAGGGTCTATAGACTGCAGTGTAAACACCCATCAGTACACGGTGTAATAGGGTCTATAGACTGCAGTGTAAACACCCATCAGTACACGGTGTAATAGGGTCTATAGACTGCAGTATAAACACCCATCAGTACACAGTGTAATAGGGTCTATAGACTGCAGTGTAAACACCCATCAGTACATGGTGTAATAGGGTCTATAGACTGCAGTGTAAACACCCATCAGTACACGGTGTAATAGGGTCTATAGACTGCAGTGTAAACACCCATCAGTACACGGTGTAATATGGTCTATAGACTGCAGTGTAAACACCCATCAGTACACAGTGTAATAGGGTCTATAGACTGCAGTGTAAACACCCATCAGTACACAGTGTAATAGGGTCTATAGACTGCAGTGTAAACACCCATCAGTACACGGTGTAATAGGGTCTATAGACTGCAGTGTAAACACCCATCAGTACACGGTGTAATATGGTCTATAGACTGCAGTGTAAACACCCATCAGTACACAGTGTAATAGGGTCTATAGACTGCAGTGTAAACACCCATCAGTACACAGTGTAATAGGGTCTATAGACTGCAGTGTAAACACCCATCAGTACACGGTGTAATAGGGTCTATAGACTGCAGTGTAAACACCCATCAGTACACAGTGTAATAGGGTCTATAGACTGCAGTGTAAACACCCATCAGTACACAGTGTAATAGGGTCTATAGACTGCAGTGTAAACACCCATCAGTACACGGTGTAATAGGGTCTATAGACTGCAGTGTAAACACCCATCAGTACACGGTGTAATAGGGTCTATAGACTGCAGTGTAAACACCCATCAGTACACGGTGTAATAGGGTCTATAGACTGCAGTGTAAACACCCATCAGTACACGGTGTAATAGGGTCTATAGACTGCAGTATAGACACCCATCAGTACACGGTGTAATAGGGTCTATAGACTGCAGTGTAAACACCCATCAGTACACGGTGTAATAGGGTCTATAGACTGCAGTGTAAACACCCATCAGTACACAGTGTAATAGGGTCTATAGACTGCAGTGTAAACACCCATCAGTACACAGTGTAATAGGGTCTATAGACTGCAGTGTAAACACCCATCAGTACACGGTGTAATAGGGTCTATAGACTGCAGTGTAAACACCCATCAGTACACGGTGTAATAGGGTCTATAGACTGCAGTGTAAACACCCATCAGTACACGGTGTAATAGGATCGACAGACTGCAGTGTAAACACCCATCAGTACACGGTGTAATAGGGTCTATAGACTGCAGTGTAAACACCCATCAGTACACGGTGTAATAGGGTCTATAGACTGCAGTGTAAACACCCATCAGTACACGGTGTAATAGGGTCTATAGACTGCAGTGTAAACACCCATCAGTACACGGTGTAATAGGGTCTATAGACTGCAGTGTAAACACCCATCAGTACACGGTGTAATAGGGTCTATAGACTGCAGTGTAAACACCCATCAGTACACAGTGTAATAGGGTCTATAGACTGCAGTGTAAACACCCATCAGTACACGGTGTAATAGGGTCTATAGACTGCAGTGTAAACACCCATCAGTACATGGTGTAATAGGGTCTATAGACTGCAGTGTAAACACCCATCAGTACACAGTGTAATAGGGTCTATAGACTGCAGTGTAAACACCCATCAGTACACGGTGTAATAGGGTCTATAGACTGCAGTGTAAACACCCATCAGTACACAGTGTAATAGGGTCTATAGACTGCAGTGTAAACACCCATCAGTACACAGTGTAATAGGGTCTATAGACTGCAGTGTAAACACCCATCAGTACACAGTGTAATAGGGTCTATAGACTGCAGTGTAAACACCCATCAGTACACGGTGTAATAGGGTCTATAGACTGCAGTGTAAACACCCATCAGTACACGGTGTAATAGGTTCTATAGACTGCAGTGTAAACACCCATCAGTACACAGTGTAATAGGGTCTATAGACTGCAGTGTAAACATCCATCAGTACACGGTGTAATAGGGTCTATAGACTGCAGTGTAAACACCCATCAGTACACAGTGTAATAGGGTCTATAGACTGCAGTGTAAACATCCATCAGTACACGGTGTAATAGGGTCTATAGACTGCAGTGTAAACACCCATCAGTACACAGTGTAATAGGGTCTATAGACTGCAGTGTAAACACCCATCAGTACACGGTGTAATAGGGTCTATAGACTGCAGTGTAAACACCCATCAGTACACAGTGTAATAGGGTCTATAGACTGCAGTGTAAACACCCATCAGTACACGGTGTAATAGGGTCTATAGACTGCAGTGTAAACACCCATCAGTACACAGTGTAATAGGGTCTATAGACTGCAGTGTAAACACCCATCAGTACACAGTGTAATAGGGTCTATAGACTGCAGTGTAAACACCCATCAGTACACGGTGTAATAGGGTCTATAGACTGCAGTGTAAACACCCATCAGTACACAGTGTAATAGGGTCTATAGACTGCAGTGTAAACACCCATCAGTACACAGTGTAATAGGGTCTATAGACTGCAGTGTAAACACCCATCAGTACACAGTGTAATAGGGTCTATAGACTGCAGTGTAAACACCCATCAGTACACAGTGTAATAGGGTCTATAGACTGCAGTGTAAACACCCATCAGTACACGGTGTAATAGGGTCTATAACTATCGAGGCATCTGTGTAAACAGTAACCTGGGGAAGGTATTCTGTAGCATCATAAACAAAAGACTTATAAACTTCCTTGAGGAGCACAATGTCTTGAGTAAAAGCCAAATTGGATTCCTGCCAAACTATAGAACATCCGATCATATCTTCACCCTACAGACCCTAATTGACAAACACGTTCACAATAACAAAAGCAAAATCTACGCATGCTTTGTAGATTTCCAGAAGGCTTTCGACTCCATCTGGCATGACGGTTTATTCCTGAAACTTATCGAAAGTGGGGTAGGAGGGAAAACATATGATGTAATTAAATCAATGTATACAAACAACAAATGTGCAGTTAAAATTGGAGACAAACAAACAAAATACTTCCCACAGGGGCGGGGGGTGACGCAGGGCTCGCCAATCTCACCGACACTCTTTAATATTTACATAAATGGATTGGCAAAACTACTTGAACAATCTACAGCACCCGGCCTCACCCTATATGAATCCAAGGTTAAATTCCTCCTCTATGCAGACGACCTGGTTCTGCTGTCACCTACTAAAGAGGGGCTACAGCAAAACCTGGACCTGCTGGAGTCGTACTGCCAGACTTGGGCCCTGACAATAAATCCCCAAAAAACCAAAGTCCTTGTGTTCCAGCAAAGATCCAAACATCAGGGACCCAAAATAAATTTCACAGTAGGAACAACCAAAATTGAACAAACCACTAACTACACATACTTGGGCTTAAAAATCAGTTCTACGGGAAACTTCAAACTGGCTGTGAATGAACTGAAAGAGAAAGCAAGAAGGGCTTTCTATGCCATCAAAAAATCAATCCAAATAGAAATCCCAATTAGCATTTGGCTCAAAATTTTCAAATCAGTAATTGAACCAATTGCACTCTATGGCAGTGAGGTATGGGGACCGCTAACTCAACAAGAATTTGCAAAATGGGACAAACACCCAATTGAGATCCTACATGCAGAATTCTGTAAAAGTATCCTCCGGACTCAAAGGAAAACAGTAAACAATGCATGCAGGGCGGAACTAGGCCAATATCCATTAATAATCACTATCCAAAAAAGAGCCACCAAATTTTGGAATCACCTACAAATGAGCAATCCCCAATGCTATCACTACGACGCCCTGAAATGCCAAGAGCTGACCATAAAGAAGAATACCCTCAGTCAATTAGTCCTGGGACTCAGTGAAGTAACTACTAACAATACTAACAATAACCAGCCCCAGGACAGTGACAGGGTAACACAAAGAATTCGACCCAACACAATCGTCGCTAAGCAAAAGGAAAAATATCTGACATATTGGGCAGAAACAACAAAAACCCAAAGCAAACTCAATTGCTACTTGGCCCTAAACAGACAATACAACATAGCTGATTACCTGACCATGGTAAAGGATAACAAACTGAGAAGAACCTTGACAAGGTACAGACTTAGCGAACATAGCCTAGCGATCGAAAAAGGCAGACACAGGCAGACCAGGCTGCCAAGAGAGGACAGGATATGCTCTCACTGCAGTCAGGGAGTGGTGGAGACAGAGATGCACTTCCTCACAGCTTGTGGAAAATATCAGGGCATCAGGGAGAATTTCTACCAAAAATTCTCACAAATATGCCCTGATTTCAGAAATCTGAATGACAACCAAAAACTCCCATTCCTACTGGGAGAGGAGAGAAGCTGTATAACACTGGCGGCGCACTATGTTACAGCTTGCCATGAACAGAGGGACAACCAGTAAACTAAGAAAAAAATATATATAAACAATGCGAATGTATATTTATACACTCAGGGATATACCTGTTTATACACTGTATGAATAGAACTGCGTTTATGTGCTAAACCATAAATGTATTTTGATGCTTTGGCAACATAAGATGTAACTTATCATGCCAATAAAGCGATTTAAATTGTAAATTGTAAATTGTCTATAGACTGCAGTATAAACACCCATCAGTACACGGTGTAATAGGGTCTATAGACTGCAGTGTAAACACCCATCAGTACATGGTGTAATAGGGTCTATAGACTGCAGTGTAAACACCCATCAGTACACGGTGTAATAGGGTCTATAGACTGCAGTGTAAACACCCATCAGTACACGGCGTAATAGGGTCTATAGACTGCTGTGTAAACACCCATCAGTACACAGTGTAATAGGGTCTATAGACTGCAGTGTAAACACCCATCAGTACACAGTGTAATAGGGTGTATAGATTGCAGTGTGTCACTTCAGGGCACAGACTGTATACGAAGTATATTAAGTGCCTGTGACTCCTGTAAATCAGTGTAAATGATAGTTTGTCACTGTTTGCCTTTCAGACACCTACAGGCCATGCTGCAGTGCATATGTCAGGCCCTTGTAGACCAGAGCCAGGTGGTCCGAAATGCAGCGCTCTTTGCCCTCGGACAGTTCTCCGAGTTTCTGCAGGTATAAATAAAAGATTAAAAGTTCCAGATCATGCTCTGACGATTACAGAATGATTCTTAATTTTTTTTTTACTGTTTTCCTCTCACAAGCTGCTTTAGTTGGGAGGGCGGGTGAGTGAGATTTTTTTTTTAGTTTCATTCCTGTCTTGCATCTTGTGGTTGCTCTCTTGGGCTAGTACTGTCTCACTCTCCCTCCCTGCCACTGCCTTCTGTTTCATCCTCTCCTGTTCATTGCGCTATCTTTCTGTCGCTTGCCCACCACCTCTGGCAACCTGGTGAAAACATCTCCGCTTATTAAATCGCAACGTGCATGTCTGTTTCTTGCTGTGGCGCCTCTCTCATGTCGTCAGTAATACCATCTTGGTGTGCTTCAATGCGTTATTTCATGTCTTCCCTTCCTGCCCCACAGCCCGATATTAGTAAATATTGCGACGAGATCATGCCGCTTCTCCTGAACTACCTGGGCACAATCGACAACTCGAAGGGTGGCCACCTCTCAAAGTCGTATTACGCACTGGAGAATTTTGTGGAGAATCTGGGTAAGGCGACACTCGGTTTGTTTTGGACATTTCCTGGTCGAGACTCCGCGCTAAGTTCTGGTCCCTTTTGCAGGAGTTGGAAGACGGTTGTTACGTAGTGGGGCTTCTTCCCAAATGCTCTCTTCATGCTCGAGGCAAATAGTCGGCTTCCTATGAACTGAAACTTCACCTTGTGTGTGGATTATATGGTGAACTATTTAGTTTCATATACCATGGGGTTATACACTGGCAGCAATAAAGGATACTGCTACATGCTTTCAAACTCTCCGAAAGATGGAAAAGCACCACACTGACACTCGATGTAGCTCAGGCTAAAACTCCTCATTTGCATTTATTGTTAGATCAATTTCTGCATACACAAGAACTTGCATTTAGGTAGTGCCTTTAACGTAGAAAAAGATCCCAGTAACCATGCCCTCTTCTTCCATTGTCCAGCTGCGTGGGACTATCCTCACTTAATTCCATTCTTACCTGTTCAAAGGTGGCCAGAGCATCTCCAGCAATGGCTCCTTTTTCCATCCCCTGCACGATTATCTCCAGAGTCTCCCTGCAAAGTCATGAGTCACAACGGCACAGACGGAGGCCATTCGGCCCATCGAGTCCGTGCCGGCTCTGAGCAATCCAGTCAGTCCCATTCCTCCGCTCTATCCCTGTAGCCCTGCAAGTTTATTTCCCTCAAGTGCCTATCCAGTCTCCCCTTGAAAACATTGAGTGTCTCCGCTTCCACCACTTCCGTCGGCAGCGAGTTCCAGGTCATCACTTGCTGCGTAAACAAGTTTTTCCTCAGATCCCCCCTGTATCTCTTGCCCAAAACCTTAAATCTGTGTCCCCTAGTCCTTGTACCATCAACTAGTGGGAACAGCCTTTCCCCGTCTAGCCTATCCAAACCCGTCATAATCTTGTACACCTCTCTCAAATCACCCCGCAACCTCCTTTGTTCTAATGAAAACAAATCCAGCTTCTCCAGCCTGTCCTTGGAGCTACCCACAGGTGGGAGGAGAACACACAATACATAACATTTCCTCCCCTCTTAAATGGAAGGTCCACATTATTCCTCAACAGGTAAGTTACTTTCAATGCACTCAACGAACCTAGGGTAGAGGTAGACTGCCTCAACCCCTGACTTTACCCTGGGGTTTATTCTGCCCCAGTCTTGTGGGTAAGTCACTAAGCCTACAGATCCAAGCGTCTTGGAGGCCGCCGCTCTCTGACAGGATACCGGCGGTTATCGCTGGTTTCCACAGCAGTAGGCATTGACACAGGCCTGGGTGGAGAAGGTGCCTGTGTCAGTTGAAAGTCAGGAGTTTGCACAGGTGGAACAGTCTCTTTGACTTCCTGTGTTGGAGAAGAGCACTGTGGCAAAGGATGCTGGTTTGCGGTATCATCCGGAAACAGTTCAGGCCAACCAGCCGTTGGAGCCTCTGTGGCTGTCTCTGCTCCTAGCAACAGTTGATCTGTGTGTCTTCTCCAGACGACGTCCTCAGCAGTCTCAACCGTGTAAGACACAGGGCCCGTCTGCGCGATCACCGTAGCAGGAACCCATTTCGGTCCAGTGTTGTAGTTTCGAGCTAGGACGTGCTCTCCCGGATGAAACCGTCTCTCCTTGGCTCTTTTCTCTCTCTTTTCAACTTGAGCTTGTTGTTGACGATGGACAACCTGCTCTGCCCTTGGAGGTTTGAGTAAGTCAAAACTTGTCCGCAACTGCCTCTTCATCATGAGCGAAGCGGGGGAAGTTTTGGTTGTGGCATGCGGCTCGTTCCTGTAGGACAACAGGAAGCTGTTCAGACGTTGGTGGATTGAGCCCTGACCTTGCGATGCCTTCAAGGCGTGCTTCAAAGTTTGCACGAACCTTTCTGCCTGGCCGTTAGTAGAGGGATGATAGGGCGCAGACCTGATGTGCTGGACACCATTCACATGCAGGAAGGTTGCAAACTCCTGTGATACAAATTGTGGACGTCACTTACGAGTTGTTCCGGTGAGCCATAACGGCTGAACACCTCCCCAAGTTTCTCAATTGTTTTCTCTGCCGTGGTAGACCTCCTCACAGCGACCTCCGGCCACTTGCTACGAGCGTCTACAACCACCATAAACATCTTCTCTTCGAAAGGACCGGCGAAGTCCACATGTACTCGCTGCCACACTTCTGCAGGCCAATCCCAGGGGTGTAGGGTTGCCAGCTGTGGAACATTCCGGACCCTTTGACATGGGGAGCATGTTTTGGCTTTCTCCTCAATATTCCCATCGAGACCTGGCCACCAGAAGTAGCTTCTTGCCATTTCCTTCATCCGAACCATCCCACTGTGGCCTGTATGAAGTTGTTGCAGTATAGGTTCCCTCAGAGGTGGCGGAATGATGACACGGCGTCCCCAAAGAAGACAACCTGCCTGGATGGAGAGCTCATTTCTTTTTGAAACGTAAGGTTTCAAACTAGGAGAATCTCCTATAGCTCTCCCTCGAATGACATCGTCCATTACCTCAGACAGGACTGGATCATTGCGGGTGTACCTTCGCAACTGAACTGCAGTGACAGGTGCTCCCTCCACTTGTCTAAAGTAGAAGATCTCTATCTGACGAGGCTCTGGGGGAGTAACAGGCAAGGGTAGCCTCGAGAGACCGTCTGCGTTGCCGTGCAAGTCTGATTTGCGATATTTGATGTCGCATGTGTGTCCTGACAACAGTAAAGCCCACCTTTGCATCCTGCTTGCAGCGAGAGACGGAATTCCGGTGTGGGGCCAGAAGATTGAAGTCAATGGACGGTGGTCCGTCAGGAGTGTGAACCTTCTCCCAAACAGGTACTGATGAGATTTTCGAATTCTAAAAACGATTCCCAAGGCCTCGCGCGCGATTTGCGCATAGTTACTCCCTGCCTTGTTCAAGGTGCGTGATGCGAAGGCGATAGGTTTCTCTTCACCCGAAGGCATGATGTGGGATATGACTGCTCCCACACCATATGGTGATGCATCACATGCTAGCTGCACGGGTAGCTTTGGGTCGAAGTGTGTCAGGACCTCCGATTTCAGGAATGCTTTCTTTGCTTGGGCAAAAGCTTCGTTGCACAGTTCAGTCCATTTCCATGTTTTGCCTTGACATAGCAACTGATGTAACAGCTTCAGCAATGTTGCTAAGTCTGGAATAAACTTCCCATAGTAGTTAAGTAGCCCCAGAAATGAACGTAACTGGCTCACATTCTGGGGTGCTGGGGCCTCCACGATCGCCTTGACCTTTGACGGCGCCTTATGCAGGCCAGTAGCGTCAATCACATGCCCCAGGTACTCAGCTGAAGACTGAGAATTCACATTTGTCTTTACGAACTCTGAGTCCGTACTCTCAGTCGTTGTAGTGTCGCATCCAAGTTCAGAAGATGATCCTCATTTGTCCCAGTGACAAGGATGTCGTCCAGGTAGCACTGGACTCCTGGCAGTCCACTCAAAATCTGATCCATTGCCCTTTTGGAATAGAGCAGGGGCCGACGTAATTCCAAACGGAAGGCGGCAGTACCTGTATAGCCCCTTGTGTGTCACAATTGTCAGCAGCTCCTTTGATTTGTCATCGACATGCATTTGTAGATAAGCCTGGCATAAGTCTATTTTGCTGAACTTTTGCCCTCCGGCCAGGCCCATAAAGAGATCATCAATGAGGGGAAGAGGGTACTGTTCCGCAGACAGCACTGGGTTAATAGTCACTTTAAAATCCCCGCAGATTCGAATAGATCCATCCTTTTTCAGGACAGGAACAATGGGTGTGGCCCATTTGCTCACGCTCACTGGCTCCAGGACTCCATTCTCGACTAAGGCCTCCAAGTTAGCCTCAACTTTTGGCCTAATTGCATAGGGTACAGGTCGGGCTTTGTGAAACTTCGGCTTGCTGTCAGGTTTAATGTCCAGTCTCACGCTGATCTTTTTCATGCTCCCAAGTTCCCACCACCAGTGGGAGGAGAACACAAAATACATAACAGTTGGGCCCACGATACTTTATAAAGTATCCTTGTTTCCCCTCCTCTTGCTGATGCACATGCTGCTCTATGGTGACATGATCTACAGATATCAGGTCGTTTCCGCTCTTACGCTGGTGACACCCAGCTCTGCTGCTCCACCACCTCTCAAAACCTCTGCATTGCTTCTGTACCCTCAGACTGCTGTGTCTGAGTCTGAGCTTCCTGGAGCTGAACTGTGAGAAGACTGAAGCCATCGTCTTTGGCCCTGCCACAACCCCCGCTCCCTGGCCACCGGTCCCATCCCTCACCCTGGCTGCTCCTTCAGGAGGAACCAGACAGTTCACAACCGAACTTCATCCCTGAGTTGAACTGCAGACCCCACGAGCTCTCCATCACAAAGGCCGTCTACTCCCACCTTCGTAACATTGCCTGCCTCCACACCTAACTCAGCCCCTCTACTGCTGATGCACTTTTACGTGCCTTTCACACTGCCATTGCCTCCCACTACTCTCTGACACCCAAGGACTCCTTCCCTCCCTTAAATATTCCCTTACCTCTTCTCTCATAACCCCCTATTGCTAGTCCTACAACCAAAAGCATCGTCCCAACACTACTAAAATCCCATCACTATCCCTTCCTCAGTATTTCTGCATGCCTCCTACCTAAAATTGAATACACAGTTAAACAAACATAACAGTAATCGGCACCATTGAACGTCTCATGAAGAAAGAAAAACTTGCATTTTTACAGCACCTTTCACAACCTCGGGACGTCCCAAAGCACTTTACAGCCAATGAAGTATTGTTTGAAGTATAGTCACTGTTGTAATGTAGGAAACATGGCAGCCAATTTGCGCACAGCAAGATCCCACAAACCGCAATGAGATAATGACCAGATAATCTGCTTTTTAGTACTGTTGGTTAAGGGATAAATATTGGGCCAGGACACTGGGGATCACTCCCCTGCTCCTCTTCCAATAGTGGCTGTGGGATCTCTTACATCCACCTGAGAGGGACAGACGGGAGCCGAAAGACGGCACCTCCAACAGTGCAGCGCTCCCTCAGTACTGCACTAGGAGTGTTGGCCCTGGATTATGGGCTCAAGTCTCTGGAGTGGGGTTTGAACCCACGACCTTCTGACCCGAGGCGAGAGTGCTACCTAACTTGACATAATCACACAACTTAAACCTGAAAATACAAAACCTCGCAATAGAATTCCAATGTCAGTTATTCAATCACCGTAAATCTGTGGTCCTGATGATATGTTGTACATTAGACAGCTTAAAGCACTGTCTCCTCCAGCCTAGCATCAGCAACGGAAGTTCCACTTATTCACATAAAATGTCGATGAAAGAGAATTTCTCTAACTGGAAACCTGACCGACCCTGCCTCAAATTACTATCGATTCCCAAACATCAACTTACGTTCTATTCATTTTCAGTTTATTGATCCTAGCCTGTCTCTCGTGGCATCCCTCCTAATGACACTAATACTTGCAGGTTAAAATAGAGCTGCTGGAACTCCACAAACTTCCATCTTAATGTCCTGCAGGCTAACCTTTCACACCAGCTTAGATTTGACCAGCCCCGACAACATGCCACATAGTTTGTCAGTGGCACCTGCATGAAGTGATTGACCAGTCATTCATCCCAAGTGTACAATGGGATGTCACCAGTCCAGTCCAGTCATTGTCTTTTTAGGTGCGTCAGCATCTGGCTTTTCCTGACCAATTAACGTCTGTTTTAGGAACAGGAGGAGGCCATTCAGCCCCTCCAGCCTGTTCCGCCATTCAATTAGACCATGGCTGATCTGTGTCTTCACTCCATCTACCCGCCTTGGTTCTGTAACCCTTAATATCCTTAACCTAACACAAATCTATCAATCTCAGTATTGAGATTTTCAATTGACCTCCAGCCTCTCCAGCTTTTTGGGTGAGAGTGTTCCAGATTTCCATTACCCTTTGTGTGAAGACGTGCTTCCTGACATCACCGGTGAACGGCATAGCTCTAATTTTAAGGTTATGCCCCCTTGTTCTGGACTACACTCCCCCACTGAAATAAAGAATAGATTTGCCTTCCAAAGCTAGGCTTTATTAACTTTAAAATCTGCAGCACATCTTCCCATATCCAGTCCCAACCAAAGCTGGAAAAGAACTGAATTTAAGGTGGCCACAACACATCATGTGATCATCAACTACCAATGAGATTACAACATATATCCCAAGGCACTTAACAAACAACCAATCACAATACTTTTACTAAACAAGGAATAATCACCACATTCACCCCTCCTTTTAAAATATACTCCAACCTAAATAACCTTTACAATTTATAATTAATTATTTACAACTAAAACTATGCACAAGAATAAAACTGTTCACATGACACAATACTAAGTGAACAACAACAAATAGTAACATTGCACATAAGTATTAAGTATCTCTCAACTAAAACAATATACTATAATATTTCAACAATTTTAAAACATTACTATCAATTTAAAAGTCCATTTTCAATCGGTCGACCGGATATCTTGTTCGTGTCGACCTTCTTAACCTTGGTGAAATTCCTTGCCCTCCCACACCAGAAGGCACAGAAGTATCTTCAGTAGGAAGGCTATCCATATCCCGATTTTCAACGGTTTCCGGATTAGAAATCCCATCAGAAGGTAAACTGGGACGGTCATAAACATCTATCAAGGGCTGACTAATAGAAGTATAATTATCTGCAATCGGATTGGAAATGTTCGTAGTATCTGAAACAGCATCCACATTATCTAAATCATGACTATTGTTAATCTCCTCAGAAGAGGGCTGGCCCCCACAAGGAGCCAAGTCTTTAATTGAAACAGTACTTTCTTTCCCATCTTGGAATCGAATATGAGCATATTGGGAATTTGCCTCCAACAGCTCCACCTCCTCCACCAAAGGATCATATTTTGACAATCTAACATGGCGTCGAAGCAGCACAGGTCCCTGCATAGTAAGCCATGAAGGTACCGAATATCCCGTAGTAGATCTCCGCGGATAGTTAAAGAGCCTTTCATGGGGGGTCACATTAGTAGCCGTTGAAAGCAATGATCTAATGGAATGCAGGGCATCAGGCAGTACCATTTCCCACTGTGTATTCTTAAGGTTCCGGGATGTCAAAGCCAACATAACTGCCTTCCAGATCACCCCATTGTATCGTTCGCACTGTCCATTACTCTGGGGATTATACGGGGTAGTTCTACTAGTAGAAATTCCCCGACTCTGAAGGTATTCCTTCAACTGGGAAGACATAAAAGAACTTCCCTGATCCGAATGGATATACGCAGGCATCCCAAAGATGACAAAAAGTTGAGTCAGACATTTAATAACTGTAGCAGCTGATACATCTGCACAAGGAAAAGCAAAAGGGAACCTTGAAAACTCATCCACAACAGTAAATATATATCGGTTTTGAGTAGTTGAAGGAAGAGGCCCCTTAAAATCGACGCTCAAACGTTCAAAAGGAGAAGTAGCCTTTATAAGATGAGCTCGTTGAGGCTTAAAGAAATTCGGTTTACACCGAGCACAGATAGAACATGATGAAGTCATCCGCTTGACGTCTTCAACTGAAAAAGGCAAGTTCTTACTGCGTACAAAGTGTATCATCCTCGTAACCCCAGGATGACATAAGGCATTGTGAAGATTAATAAGCGTATCTCCGTGAATCACAGAACAATAAGCCCTCGACAGTGCATCAGCAGCAACATTATCCTTCCCCAGACGATAAACTATGTCAAAATGGTAACATGCCAACTCAATCCTCCATCTCATTATTTTATCATTTTTGATCTTTCCAAAATGTTTAACATCAAACATAAAAGGACACAGATTTTTGATCAGTTACCAACGTGAAATGTCGCCCCGATAAATAATGTCTCCATTTACGCAATGCTTCTACTATTGCGTATGCCGCTTTCTCTATTGAAGAATGTCTTTTTTCGCTATTGTTCAAAGTACGTGAGAAAAAGGCCACAGGTCTTCCATTTTGGTTCAGAGTAGCCCCAATTGCAAAATCCGAAGCATCCGTCTCGATCACAAAGGGAACCTGCTCATCAATAGAATGCACAACTGCTCCTAAAATATCCTTTTTAAAATTCTCAAAACATGTCCTGGCCTCCCATGATAGAGGATATGTCGTAACCCGAATAAGAGGCCGGATCTTCCGTGAAAAATTTGCAATCCAATTAGAATAATAAGAAAACAGTCCAACAACTCGTTGCAAAGCCTTAGAATTAGTAGGACAAGGTAAATCGATCAATGGTCGCAGACGTTCTGGATCTGGTTTAATCTTGTTTCCCGAGATAATATACCCCAATAGATTTACCTCAGTAGTCGAAAAGATACATTTCTCTTTGTTAAAAGTTAAACCAACTTTTTCCGCAGCTTGAAGGAATCTTTTTAAATTAGAATCATGCTCCACCCTTGATTTGCCACACACTGTGATGTCATCTAAATATGAAAAGGTGTCAGAGAGGGAGTTATCACTTATAAAAGCATCCATTGCCCGTTGAAAACAAGCAACACCATTAGTAACACCAAATGGTATTTGGCAAAACTGATACAGCTTTCCACCAGCCTCAAAGGCCGTATATGGTTGATCCTTCTTAACAATAGGAATCTGATGAGCACTCTTTAAATCAATAGTGCTAAAAACCTTATACTGAGATACTTTGTTGATAAGCTCATCAATCTTAGGCAAAGGGTACGCATCTAATTGAGTATACCTATTAATAGTTTGGGAATAGTCTATCACCATTCGTTTCTTGTGTCTCTCGTTAGTCGTGACAACTACCTGTGCTCGCCAAGGCGAACAACTAGGTTCAATGATTCCTTCCAATAAGAGACGTTGAACTTCAGAATTAATAAATTCTCTATCCTGACTACTATATCTTCTTGACTTGGTAGCAATTGGCTTACAATCCGACATCAAATTGGAAAAAAGTGATAATGGAGAAATAGATAAAGAGGTTAATCCACAAATAGATAAAGGTGGCTTAGTCCCTCCAAATGAAAGACTAAGAGACTCGTGTAACTGAAGCACATCATGTCCAATCAAAATATCCGCGCAGAGATTAGGCAAAACAGATAGGCGTATATCAGTATACGTATTACCTAGAAGAATCATTTTCACAAAGCAACAACCAGCTATTTGTGAAGTAAGGGTCGTCCGAGCCATACACACCTGATACGTAACAGGCGAAATTTTCAAATGTTTCTCCTTCGCAAACTGAAGACTTGTAAAACTCTCAGTACTGCCCGTATCTATAAGGGCCTTCACTTCCAACCCATTAACTTGAGCCGTAACTATAGCTTTGTTTAGGCCATGAGCAAATGCAGCAGAAATTGATGCAATAAACGCCCTATCTAAAGGCTGAATAGTCACAGAGGAGGTAGTGGAGGAAGGCCCTCCCACACCAGGAGAGGAGGAGGTAATTGAACCTGATGATTTGCACACGCGTGCATAATGACCTCTCTTGCCGCATTTACTACACACAGCCTCCCGAGCAGGACACTTCAGACGAGGGTGCCGGATATTCCCACAAAAATAACACTTCTGAATCCTAGAGGCAACAGCCGCCGAAGTAGAAACTGTTTCAGAATCTAGTAAACCACTCCCATTAAGTCCACATAATTCCTTTTCATCCGAAACTGCCGAAACCATAGTCGCAGGCCGATTAAAAAGAGCATAAGAATCCGAACTTCTCTGAGCCACATCCAATGTAGAAGCTTGCTCAAAAGCACTTTTAAGATCCAAAGTCTTATTTTCTAACAACCGCTGACGAATTGATCTAGACAGTAATCCATTAATAAAAGCATCCCGTACCGATTCTTCCTTATATTCTTCAGCCGTCACGGCCTTATAATTACAGTTAACACTAAGGCACCGAAGTGCTTGTAAATAAGTATCCAAAGATTCTCCCAGCTGCTGCCTACGGGCAGATAGAAGGTGACGTGCAAATACCTCATTCTTTGGTTTAACAAAAATCTTTTCCAATGTAGAAATAGCCACTTCATAAGTTTTACAGTCCAAAATATATTTATATACATCCGGAGCAATGTAGTTGATCAGCATATTCAGCTTATTTAGAGACTCTTGATCCAACACGCCCAAAAAGTTTTTAAATGTACAATACCAATGTTTCCATTTATCATCCACTCCCACCCAAGCAAATAGTTTCTCCTCATCTACTCTATCAACTCCTTTAACCGTCAAACACCTCAATTATATCACCCCTTAATCCTCTAAACTCAAGGGAACACAAGCCTAGTCTATGCAACGTGTCCTCATAATTGAACCCTTTTAGTCCCAGTAACATTCTGGTGAATCTGCGCTGTACACACTCCAAGGGAGAATAAATCCTCCTTGAGGTGCGGTGCCCAGAACTGAATGCAGTGCTCCAGATGTGGTCTGACCAGAGATTTAACGGGTGGACTGGTCAGTGCTCCAGATGTGGTCTGACCAGAGATTTAACAGGTGGACTGGTCAGTGCTCCAGATGTGGTCTGACCAGAGATTTAACAGGTGGACTGGTCAGTGCTCCAGATGTGGCCTGACCAGAGATTTAACAGGTGGACTGGTCAGTGCTCCAGATGGGGTCTGACCAGAGATTTAACAGGTGGTCAGTGCTCCAGATGGGGTCTGACCAGAGGTTTAATGGATGGTCAGTGCTCCAGATGGGGTCTGACCAGAGGTTTAATGGATGGTCAGTGCTCCAGATGGGGTCTGACCAGAGATTTAACAGATGGGGTCTGACCAGAGATTTAACAGGTGGTCAGTGCTCCAGATGGGGTCTGACCAGAGATTTAATGGATGGTCAGTGCTCCAGATGGGGTCTGACCAGAGGTTTAATGGATGGTCAGTGCTCCAGATGGGGTCTGACCAGAGATTTAACAGATGGGGTCTGACCAGAGATTTAACAGGTGGTCAGTGCTCCAGATGGGGTCTGACCAGAGGTTTAATGGATGGTCAGTGCTCCAGATGGGGTCTGACCAGAGGTTTAATGGATGGTCAGTGCTCCAGATGGGGTCTGACCAGAGATTTAACAGATGGGGTCTGACCAGAGATTTAACAGGTGGTCAGTGCTCCAGATGGGGTCTGACCAGAGGTTTAATGGATGGTCAGTGCTCCAGATGGGGTCTGACCAGAGATTTAACAGATGGGGTCTGACCAGAGATTTAACAGGTGGTCAGTGCTCCAGATGGGGTCTGACCAGAGATTTAATGGATGGTCAGTGCTCCAGATGGGGTCTGACCAGAGATTTAACAGATGGGGTCTGACCAGAGATTTAACAGGTGGTCAGTGCTCCAGATGGGGTCTGACCAGAGATTTAATGGATGGTCAGTGCTCCAGATGGGGTCTGACCAGAGGTTTAATGGATGGTCAGTGCTCCAGATGGGGTCTGACCAGAGATTTAACGGGTGGTCAGTGCTTAACTGCCTTTTGTTCCCGGTGCGTTGTGCAGGGAAGAAGATTGAGCCATACCTGCCCACGCTGATGGACAGGATGTTGACAGCACTGTGCTCGAGCAGCAGCAGCCGCGTGAAGGAACTGGCGGTCAGCACGATCGGCGCAATCGGTGAGCAAGGATCGCGTGCAGTCATGTTCAAATGCTCCTTCACCAAATCACAGCACAGAAGGAGGCCATTTTGGCCCATCGTGCCTGTCCCACTGTCCGATTAATCCCACTCCCCACCCCTGCTCTATCCCCATAGCCCTGCAGATTTTTCCTTTGCAAGTATTTATCCAATTCCCTTTTGAAAGTTACAATGGAATCTGCTTCCACCAACGTTTCAGGCAGCGCATTCCAGATCACAACTCGCTGCATCAAAAAATGTCTTCTCATTTTGCCTCTGGCTTTTTTGGCAATTATCTTAAATCTGTGTCCTCTAGTTACCGACCCTCCTGCCACCGGAAACAGTTGCTCCGCCTTTACTTTATCAGAACCCTTCATAATTTTGAACACCTCTATTAAAGCTCCCCTTAACCTTCTCTGCACTAAGGCGACCAACCCCAGCTTCTCCAGTCACTCCATGTAACTGAAGTCCCTCATCCCCTGGTACCATTCCATTAAATCACTTCTCCACCTTCTCTGTTCTGAGCTTCTCCAGTCTCTTCTATGCAAACAAGGGGCCTAGCACCTGTTTGAGGCCCCCCACTGCAAGATTGGTGAGCCCTGAGGAAAACCAGGCCTAGACAGGGCCTAAAAAGCAGTCCTTAAAGGGACCTCCCAACCTCACATTATAAGAACGTGGGCTGCTGCCGCTCCAGCTACCGATTGCCCTCTTGGCCACCAATTTTTTTTTTTTTCCATTCCCCCCTCCCACAAATCCTGGTCACCAATCGCCCTCCCCTTCCTCACTTACCTGAAGGCCTCTGCTAGCGTCACCTCGATTCTTAGCCACTTGCTTCATGGAAATGAGGTCCAATATCGGGTGTGTCTCGGGCCTCACCATTCCGACGCAGGGATCGTACCCCGCCCCCTCCAGCCCAGAAATGGGGCCACCTGAATTTCTAGGGTGGGGTGTTTTATACGAGCGAGGCTGCGCGTGTGAGCGACCTGGAGGTCTTGCTTTTTAGACTGAGCTGCTTTCTCTTTTTCCCCCCCCCCCCCGCCACCGCTCTTCGAATGCCGCAGCCAGCGCTGCCAAAGAGGCGCTGCTTCCGTACTTCCAAGTGGTCATCGTGCAACTCAAAGGATACTTGGTGAACACGAGCGAGGAGCTGCGTCAGGTCCAGATCCAGTCACTAGGTAAGACTTTCTTCCACGCCTTGTGCTAGCTGCGAGTGGACTTGGCTGGAGGGGTATGGGGGAGTAGCCGTGTTCGTGAGGGGATGATTCATGAGCGTCACAGAGCTGTGAATCTTCAGGCAACTCCCAAAGGGGAAAGCGATGTACCAGCGCACTTATTATTGCGGGTCCCCTTGGATAATTTGCAACATTCACGCAGGTTCTTAATATTAAGAATATATTTTAAGCATCTCTTTTTCACTTCAATGAGGGCGGGGGTTCCGCCTCCAGGGCCCACACTCCCAATGCCAGTAGAGTGAGCGCTGCACTGTTGGAGGGGCAGTACTGAGGGAGTGCCGCAATGTCGAAGGGGCAGTGCTGAGAGAGCGCTGCACTGTCATAGGGGCAGTACTGAGGGAGCGTCGCACTGTCGGAGGGGCAATACTGAGGGAGCGCCGCACTGTTGGAGGGGCAGTACTGAGGGAGCGCCGCACTGTCGGAGGGGCAGTACTGAGGGAGCGCTGCACTGTCGGAGGGGCAGTACTGAAGGAGCGCTGCACTGTCGGAGGGGCAGTACTGAGGGAGCACTGCACTGTCGAAGGGGCAGTACTGAGGGAGCGCTGCACTGTCGGAGGGGCAGTACTGAGGGAGCGCTGCACTGTTGGAGGGGCAGTACTGAGGGAGCGCTGCACTGTCGGAGGGTCAGTACTGAGGGAGCGCTGCACTGTCGCAGGGGCAGTACTGAGGGAGCACTGCACTGTCGGAGGGTCAGTACTGAGGGAGCACCGCACTGTCGGACGGGCAGTACTGAGGGAGCACCGCACTGTCGGACGGGCAGTACTGAGGGAGCACTGCACTGTCGGAGGGTCAGTACTGAGGGAGCGCCGCACTGTCGGAGGGGCAGTACTGAGGGAGCACTGCACTGTCGGAGGGGCAGTACTGAGGGAGCGCTGCACTGTCGGAGGGGCAGTACTGAGGGAGCACTGCACTGTCGGAGGGGCAGTGCTGAGGGAGCGCTGCCATGTCAGAGGTGCCGTCTTTCAGGGTGAGTGGTTAAACCGAGTGCCCTGCCTGCCCTTTCAGGTGGACATAAAGGATCCAATGGCCACAATTGGAAGACGAGCAGGGGCAGTTCTCCCCGGCGTCCAGGGGCCAATATTTATCCCTCAACCAACTTCACTTTAAAATAAAAATGATTATCTGGTCATTGCTATTGGTGGGGATCTTGCTGTGTGCAAATTGGCTGCCGTGTTTCATTCATTACAACAGTGACTGCGCTTCAAAAAGTACTACATTGGCTGTGAAGCACTTTGGGTTGTCCTGAGGTAGTGAAAGGAGCTGTATAAATGCAAGCCTTTTTCAATACCTCACTCGGTGAACTGCTCCTATCTCAAGACGACCAATTGGGACAAAGTGCTCCAGTGTCTGTGTAAACTTGTCTTTTACCTGTCGGCTCAAACACAGCTCTAGTTGTGGTTGGTGAACTGGATCAATACGCCTACCTTGCAGCTCTGCGACGCAACTTATCATCCGGCCCACAGCATTGGTGCCACATTCAGTCTGTCCAGCAGTAAATGTCCAAAGTAGCTCTTGCTGGAGCAGTCTCCGTGCGGTTCCTATTATGCACAAAACAACCCATAATTTGGACCAAAGCTACAAAATTAACTGCGGTACAGGATGCTCAGCTAATTGGGTTGAGATTTATTGTATATATCGAAGGAGCTTTTCTCTGTATCTAACCTGTGCTGTACCTGCCTTGGGAGTGTTTGATGGGACAGTGTAGAGGGAGCTTTACTCTGTATCTAACCCATGCTCTACCTGCCCTGGGAATGTTTGATGGGACAGTGCAGAGGGAGCTTTACTCTGTATCTAACCCATGCTCTACCTGCCCTGGGAATGTTTGATGGGACAGTGCAGAGGGAGCTTTACTCTGTATCTAACCCATGCTCTACCTGCCCTGGGAATGTTTGATGGGACAGTGCAGAGGGAGCTTTACTCTGTATCTAACCCGTGCTGTACCTGCCCGGGGAGCATTTGATGGGACAGTGTAGAGGGAGCTTTACTCTGTATCTAACCCATGCTCTACCTGCCCTGGGAATGTTTGATGGGACAGTGCAGAGGGAGCTTTACTCTGTATCTAACCCATGCTCTACCTGCCCTGGGAATGTTTGATGGGACAGTGTAGAGGGAGCTTTACTCTGTATCTAACCCATGCTCTACCTGCCCTGGGAATGTTTGATGGGACAGTGCAGAGGGAGCTTTACTCTGTATCTAACCCATGCTCTACCTGCCCTGGGAATGTTTGATGGGACAGTGTAGAGGGAGCTTTACTCTGTATCTAACCCATGCTCTACCTGCCCTGGGAATGTTTGATGGGACAGTGCAGAGGGAGCTTTACTCTGTATCTAACCCATGCTCTACCTGCCCTGGGAATGTTTGATGGGACAGTGCAGAGGGAGCTTTACTCTGTATCTAACCCATGCTCTACCTGCCCTGGGAGTGTTTGATGGGACAGTGTAGAGGGAGCTTTACTCTGTATCTAACCCGTGCTGTACCTGCCCTGGGAGTGTTTGATGGGACAGTGTAGAGGGAGCTTTACTCTTTATCTAACCCGTGCTGTACCTGCCCTGGGAGTGTTTGATGGGACAGTGTAGAGGGAGCTTTACTCTGTATCTAACCCGTGCTGTACCTGCCCCTGGGAGTGTTTGATGGGACAGTGTAGAGGGAGCTTTACTCTGTATCTAACCCGTGCTGTACCTGCCCTGGGAGTGTTTGATGGGACAGTGTAGAGGGAGCTTTACTCTGTATCTAACCTGTGCTGTACCTGTCCTGGGAGTGTTTCATGGGACAGTGTAGAGGGAGCTTTACTCTGTATCTAACCCGTGCTGTACCTGTCCAGCGACCATGCGGAGGACGTGAAGAATAATGACTGTACACAATACATAATTGACTCTCTTAATGTTAATAGAAAGAATGGCCCGGTAAGTAGAACTGCGAAACGGTGTTGAACAGGCTAACTGTTGTTCCTAATTACAGAAACCTTGGGGATTCTTGCTCGAACTATTGGGAAAGAAGTCTTCTTGCCCCTTTGTGAGGAATGCTGCCAACTCGGCCTGAATCTCATCGACCATGTGGATGATCCTGATTTGCGCAGGTGCACGTAAGTTTTCCTGAGGTAGCAGCGTGTTGTTAGCCTGAATTTCTAGACAGTTGCCGCCCCTCAGAGCTGCGCTCCGGCAGGCCAGACAGACCTGGTCACATCTACCATGCACCATAATCATCTCCATATTCTTCAGTAGAAACTCATAGATGCAGCACGTTCTCTCACTGCAGCATTATGATGTAGCGCACACTGTGTTCCCCTAGAAACACCTAATAAAATGCGATCTGTTATAAAGTACTTTCTCCCAGCCTTCTTATCTGACTCCCAAATGCAGAGGCTCTGCTTTTCTATCCGAGTTCCTTGTGCTCCTTCCACCTCCCAAATATGGCTGGTCTCCGCCCATTCCATCTGTTGGCGAAACCCTCGTGTGCTTTTGTTACCTCTAGACTCCACCAATCCAACGCTGCCACATTCCACCCTCCGTAAACGTCAGCTCATCCAAAAGTCGGCTGCCCCGCATCCAAACCCGCACCAAGTCCCATTCGCCCATCCCCCCCTGTGCTCGCTGACCTACATTGGCTCCCGGTTAAGCAACGCCTCGATTTCAAAATTCTCATCCTTCTGTTCAAATCCCTCCATGGTCTCGCCCCTTCCTATCTCTGTAATCTCCTTCAGCCCCACAACCACCCCCCCCGCCCCCCCCAAGATATCTGCGCTCCTCCAATTCTGCCCTCCTGTGGAACCCCGACTTCCATCGCTCCCCCAATGGCAGTGTGCCTTCAGCTGCCTAAACTCTGGAATTCCCTCCCTAAACCGCTCCGCCCCGCTCACTCTCCTCCTTTAAGATGCTCCTTGAAACCGACCTATTTGAGCAAGCTTTTGGTTGCCTATCCTAATATCGCTGCCTCGGTGTCAAAAGTTTCTGTGATTTACCCTCTTGTGAAGCACCTTGGGACATTTCACTGTGCTAAAGGCGCTATATAAATGCAAGTTGTTGCTGTTGCGGCAGCACATCATTAGCTCATAGAATGATACAGCGCAGAAGGAGCTCATTCGGCCCATCGTGCCTGTGCCGGCTCTTTGGTAGAGTTATCAAATTAGTCCCATTCCCCTGCTCTTTCCCTGTCATCCTGCACATTTTTCCCCTTCAAGTATTTATCCAATTCCCTTTAGAAAGTTATTTTGAATCTGCTTCCACCGCCCTTTCAGGCAGTGCGTTCCAGATCATCATCATTCGCTGCGTAAAATAAAATTCTCAACCTCTCCCCTCTGGTTCTTTTGCCAATAATCTTAAATCTGTGTCCTCTGGTTACTGACCCTCCTGCCAGTGGAAACAGTTTCTCCCTATTTACACCATCAAAAACCGTTCCTAATGTTGAACACCTCTATTAAATCTCCTCTTAACCTTCTCTGATCTAAAGAGAACAATCCCAGCTTCTCCAGTCTCGCCACAGCACTGAAGTCCCACATCCCTTGTGCCATTCTAGTAAATCTCCTCTGCACCCTCTCCAAGGCCTTGACCTCTTGTTTCTGATTGCAGGTACAGTCTCTTTGCTGCCCTGTCGGTGGTGATGGGTCCCAGCATGGCGCCACACCTTGAGAAGATGACCACCGTGATGCTGCTGTCCATCAAATCGACAGAAGGGGTTATGGTAAGGGTGAAAAGGACATGGCATTTGAGGATCAGGGTGATGCCCTGTGCGTCCTTTTGATCCATTGTGTTCTCACGGTTAAAACATGCTTTCTGCATTTTGAAAAAGTTTTTTGGCCTTCTTGCTGCCATCCAGCCGTTTATATAAAAAAAAAAAAAAAAAAATTTTTTTTTAAATGTTTGCCTTCCGACCTCCCCGTTTTCCTTCCGTCAAAAGGCTTGAATCGTCTCGGCTACGCATCTCTCATCGATATAAGTAATCTGTATTGCTGCTCTCCTGGCCGACCGTCCACACTCTGAACTTGAGCTCATCTGAAACTCTGCTGCCCGTATCCTAACGAGCACCAAGTCCCATTCACCCATCACCCACTGTGCGTTTTCTGACCTACATTGGCTCCTGGACCGACAACACCGCAGTTTTAAAATCCTCCATCCTCGCGTTCAAATCCCTCCATGGCCTTGCCCGCTCCCTATCTCAGTAACGTCCTTCAGCCGTAGAACCCTCCGAGATCTCTGCGTTCCTCCAATTCTGACTCTGCACACCCCAATTTTACTCACTCCACCAATGGCAGCCGTGCCTTCAGCTGCCTGGGCCCTAAGCTCTGGAATACCCTCCCTTAACCTCTCTACCGCTCTCCTCCTTAAAGACGCACCTTAAAACCTACCTCTTTCACCAAGCTATTCGTAGCCTGTCCTAACATCTTTATATGCAGCTAAGTGACAAATTTTTGTCCGATAACACTCCTGTTAAAGGCGCTGTATAAATACGAGTTGTAACTTTGGAGATGAGGTGCACGTTGCAGAGAAGAGTAGTTCTGCAGTGAGCGCCGCAGTACCCCGGCTATCGGAATCAACCTGCTTTACAAAGCCCACGATATTGACGATCTCCAAGGAGTCGAGCTTGTTTCTGTTTGAAAACCGGCCGTGCATTTATGCTCTAATCGGCAAATGCTGACGTCACCATCGCATTTCACCGCATCAGATGCTTCTGCTTCCTAATACTGGTGCAGTCCCACTGCTGTCTCCTCCCACTAACTAACCCCTGCCTTGGCATTCAGCGCACCAGAATCTTCCCCTTCCTAATACTGGTGCAGTCCCACTGCTGTCTCCTCCCACTAACTAACCCCTGCCTCAGCATTCAGCACACCAGAATCTTCCCCTTCCTAATACTGGTGCAGTCCCAGTGCTGTCTCCTCCCACTAACTAACCCCTGCCTCAGCATTCAGCACACCAGAATCTTCCCCTTCCTAATACTGGTGCAGTCCCGCTGCTGTCTCCTCCCACTAACTAACCCCTGCCTCCGCATTCAGCGCACCAGAATCTTCCCCTTCCTAATACTGGTGCAGTCCCAGTGCTGTCTCCTCCCACTAACTAACCCCTGTCTCAGCATTCAGCACACCAGAATCTTCCCCTTCCTAATACTGGTGCAGTCCCAGTGCTGTCTCCTCCCACTAACTAACCCCTGCCTCAGCATTCAGCACACCAGAATCTTCCCCTTCCTAATACTGGTGCAGTCCCAGTGCTGTCTCCTCCCACTAACTAACCCCTGCCTCAGCATTCAGCACACCAGAATCTTCCCCTTCCTAATACTGGTGCAGTCCCAGTGCTGTCTCCTCCCACTAACTAACCCCTGCCTCAGCATTCAGCGCACCAGAATCTTCCCCTTCCTAATACTGGTGCAGTCCCACTGCTGTCTCCTCCCACTAACTAACCCCTGCCTCCGCATTCAGCGCACCAGAATCTTCCCCTTCCTAATACTGGTGTCGTCCCAGTGCTGTCTCCTCCCACTAACTAACCCCTGCCTCAGCATTCAGCACACCAGAATCTTCCCCTTCCTAATACTGGTGTAGTCCCAGTGCTGCCTCCTCCCACTAACTAACCCCTGCCTCAGCATTCAGCACACCAGAATCTTCCCCTTCCTAATACTGGTGCAGTCCCAGTGCTGTCTCCTCCCACGAACTAACCCCTGTCTCCGCATTCAGCGCACCAGAATCTTCCTCTTCCTAATACTGGTGCAGTCCCAGTGCTGTCTCCTCCCACTAACTAACCCCTGCCTCAGCATTCAGCGCACCAGAATCTTCCCCTTCCTAATACTGGTGCAGTCCCAGTGCTGTCTCCTCCCACTAACTAACCCCTGCCTCAGCATTCAGCACACCAGAATCTTCCCCTTCCTAATACTGGTGTAGTCCCAGTGCTGTCTCCTCCCACTAACTAACCCCCGCTCAGCATTCAGCACACCAGAATCTTCCCATTCCTAATACTGGTGCAGTCCCAGTGCTGTCTCCTCCCACTAACTAACCCCCGCTCAGCATTCAGCACACCAGAATCTTCCCCTTCCTAATACTGGTGTAGTCCCGCTGCTGTCTCCTCCCACTAACTAACCCCTGCCTCAGCATTCAGCGCCCCAGAATCTTCCCCTTCCTAATACTGGTGTAGTCCCAGTGCTGTCTCCTCCCACTAACTAACCCCTGCCTCAGCATTCAGCGCACCAGAATCTTCCCCTTCCTAATACTGGTACAGTCCCAGTGCTGTCTCCTCCCACTAACTAACCCCTGCCTCAGCATTCAGCACACCAGAATCTTCCCCTTCCTAATACTGGTGCTCTCCCAGTGCTGTCTCTTCCCACTAACTAACCCCTGCCTCAGCATTCAGCACACCAGAATCTTCCCCTGCCTAATACTGGTGTAGTCCCAGTGCTGTCTCCTCCCACTAACTAACCCCGGGTTCAGCATTCAGCGCACCAGAATCTTCCCCTTCCTAATACTGGTACAGTCCCAGTGCTGTCTCTTCCCACTAACTAACCCCTGCCTCAGCATTCAGCACACCAGAATCTTCCCCTTCCTAATACTGGTACATTCCCAGTGCTGTCTCCTCCCACTAACTAACCCCTGCCTCAGCATTCAGCACACCAGAATCTTCCCCTTCCTAATACTGGTGTTAGTCCCAGTGCTGTCCCCTCCCACTAACTAACCCCTGCCTCGGCATTCAGCACACCAGAATCTTCCCCTTCCTAATACTGGTGCAGTCCCAGTGCTGTCTCCTCCCACTAACTAACCCCTGCCTCAGCATTCAGCACACCAGAATCTTCCCCTTCCTAATACTGGTGCAGTCCCAGTGCTGTCTCCTCCCACTAACTAACCCCTGCCTTAGCATTCAGCACACCAGAATCTTCCCCTTCCTAATACTGGTGCAGTCCCAGTGCTGTCTCCTCCCACTAACTAACCCCTGCCTCAGCATTCAGCACACCAGAATCTTCCCCTTCCTAATACTGGTGCAGTCCCACTGCTGTCTCCTCCCACTAACTAACCCCCGCTCAGCATTCAGCACACCAGAATCTTCCCCTTCCTAATACTGGTGTAGTCCCAGTGCTGTCTCCTCCCACTAACTAACCCCTGCCTTGGCATTCAGCACACCAGAATCTTCCCCTTCCTAATACTGGTACAGTCCCAGTGCTGTCTCCTCCCACTAACTAACCCCTGCCTCAGCATTCAGCACACCAGAATCTTTCCCTTCCTAATACAGTAGTGGTGCAGTCCCAGTGCTGTCTCCTCCCACTAACTAACCCCTGCCTCAGCATTCAGCACACCAGAATCTTCCCCTTCCTAATACTGGTGCAGTCCCAGTGCTGTCTCCTCTCACTAACTAACCCCTGCCTTGGCATTCAGCACACCAGAATCTTCCCCTTCCTAATACTGGTACAGTCCCAGTGCTGTCTCCTCCCACTAACTAACCCCTGCCTCAGCATTCAGCACACCAGAATCTTTCCCTTCCTAATACAGTAGTGGTGCAGTCCCAGTGCTGTCTCCTCTCACTAACTAACCCCTGCCTCAGCATTCAGCACACCAGAATCTTTCCCTTCCTAATACAGTAGTGGTGTAGTCCCAGTGCTGTCTCCTCTCACTAACTAACCCCTGCCTCAGCATTCAGCACACCAGAATCTTTCCCTTCCTAATACAGTAGTGGTGCAGTCCCAGTGCTGTCTCCTCCCACTAACTAAACCCTGCCTCGGCATTCAGCGCACCATAATCTTCCCCTTCGTAATGCTGGTGCAGTCCCAGTGCTGTCTCTTCTGTAACATTCGAACCTGACAAACCAAATACGGTTTGCAACGTAATCCTTTTATTCTGTTCGACCAATCAATGTCTTTAGGTATTAGGCATACAGAAAAATTAATGTAATTCCCTCGTTTCCCCTCTGGGTCGAGACGTAACCTCTTTCGATCCTGACTCTCTCCACAAATTGTGCAAGAAAGCTCAAGATCTTTATAGGCCTCTAGTCTCGCACACTGTCCTAGATAATTCATTATGTCTTGATAACAGTTATTGTGAACAAGAGCCCCAGGAATGAGATGGTTCCTACAAAACACCAAATGCCAACTTGTCCCACTTCCGATTACAGGAAACTTTCTGGTATCCGGCACTGACTGGACCGAGCTGGTGCTGTTATATCAAAACTGCCGTATAAACTAGCGGCAATGTTAAAACATAGAGCTTTTCAGCTCCGTGTGAATCAACAAACCCTGTTGCTTAGCAACAACTTCAAAACAGTCGGCTGCAGCTGCAAGCGTCTCTAGCTGAAGCTGTTGCTTAGCTACAGTCCTTCCAGAGCCTGACTGGGGGGGGAAAAAAAAGCAACGTGAAGTAAAAAAAACTTATAGAAAACGGCTCCTGAATTTTGCCGGTAGATAGAGCTTTCCGGACTTTTAACCTCTGGTTAAACAAAAGTTTCCTGTACCACTTTGGGCCCATCTTGTTTCACAATGTATTGCCAAAGTTTAGTCAAACAGGCACGAATCACACATCTTCCACTTTCAGCAGAAGCTAAACAGCACAGTCAACTAAAATGTACCCATACACATTAAACCCTAAAGCATCCTGGGAATGAGCACCTTTAACCATTTCATTATTTCCAGCCACAGTACAAATCCACAAGCCATTTATAAGTAAAAGGAAAGCAGAAACCTCGGTCATGTGAGATTAAACCAACGCCGAACCCTACGTCTATATGTATACACGGCTAGGGTCTCTTACACCTCTCCCTTTGCACGGGCAGTCTCCTCACACTGACTAACCCTGCCTCAGCTTTCAGTGCAGCATACCACACTTCTCTGCCTTGAACACACTGCCTTCCGCACGAGATGCCCCCCTGGGCTGGGCCCACGCCGCGAGGCGCACTAACCACCTGCTGTTGTTTTCTACGCAGGCGCATTATGACAACGACAGCAAAACGTTCTTGCTCCTGGACGACGACCTCGACGAGGACGAGTCGATTACGGAAGAGGAGGAGGATGACGACGACGCTGACATCACTGGGTGGGTTGGCGCTGCCTTCCCGAGCCGCCACTGAGTCTTGTTCCTTAGTCGGGCCTTGCTTGTGGAGAGCCTGCTTATTGACGGTTTTAGTGCTGTGGAGTTGTGATTGGTTTATCTCTTGCCTCCAGTTTCAATGGGACCGTAATTCGGTCCGGGTGGTAGTGTAAAACAGGCAGTATGCCATTGGCTGCCACATTCAGTCCCATTGATGTCAATCGAACTGAATATCGGCGGGACGTGTAACAGGTGGCCCATGCCATACCGCCCGTTTTATGCTACCGCACGACACAAATTTCTACCCCATTATTTATTTATGCTTGACTTGCTCTTCACTTCCAAGCCACTCCACAGCAGTGAGGGGAATGGGGATAGCTCAGAATGATTAGGGGGCTGTATCAGTTTTGGCCAATATAAGCATTAAAAGCATACTCTGATGAATGGTGTCTCTTTTGGCCTCTTCCATTCAAGCAGGGGGCCCCAGGCAGCATTGTTCAGGCAGCAAGACATGCATATTGAGCTGGTCCTTTGCAGAGTTGTTTTCCTCCCACCATCCTGCTCTTGATCCTACAGGGAACCTGCAATTACATTGGGAATGACCAGGCACCCCTGAGGCTGAATTTCACCCAATTAAGGCAGGGAGACTGGAGGGACCAGCAGCCAGGGCACTGACACTGAGTCTCCGTGTCTAAGCTGCCTGTCCCTTCAGTCTCCCTGCCTCAATTGGGTGAAATTCAGCCTCCGGGGCGCCTGGTCATTCCAAATGGAATTGTAGGTTCCCTGTAGGATCAAGAGCAGGATGGTGGGAGGAAAACAACCCTGCAAAGGACCATTGCACCCTGCTGGCTAAAGGAAGCACATGCTCACGAGCAGCATCTATGAGAATTGAAGGAACAGAAGGCGGGTATGAACTGAAATCCTGCTTCCCCTGCCATGTGTCGCTTGTCTTCTGCTTCCACCCGCCGACTCCCCAGAGTGAATGAGAGGGGTCACCACTCTGCTCCGGAGAACCTTATAACCCGGAGGCCTTGAGAGTAGGTTATCAGCCTGTTCTCAGTCACGGGGGGTGGGGAAAAGGGGACCAGCGGGGGAACGAACAAAGGTTATGAAATGAGCAATATTTTTGTTTAATTTTTATTTCACGTGAAATATGGTCCCCAAATTACAAAAAGGATATAGAGGCACGGAGAAGGTGCGAAACAGATTTAGCAGAGCTGAGAGCTTAAAAATAACAGGAAAGACTGAACCGGCTGGGGCTCTTTTTTTTCTAGAAAAAGAGAAGGCTGACGGGGTGACCTGATAGAGGTCTTTAACATTTTGAATGGGTAGACGTAGAGAGGATGTTTCCACTTGTGGAGGACCCAAACTAGGGGACCATAGATATAAGATGGTCACTATTGAGGGAATGCTGCACTGTCGGAGGTGTCGTCTTTCGGATGAGGCGGTAACCCCGTCTACCCTCTCGGGTGGACATGAAGATCCCATGGCACTATTTTGAAGAAGAGCAGGGGAGTTATCCCTGGTGTCCTGGCCAATAGTTATCCCTCAATCAACATCACTTTATAAAAAAAAAAAACCCCCCAGATTATGTGGTCATTCTCCCATTGCTGTTTGTAGGAGCTTGCTGTGTGCAAATTGGCTGCCGTGTTTCCGACATTACAACAGTGACTACACTTCAAAAGAACTTTATTGGCTGTAAAGCACTTTGGGACATCCTGATGCCATGAAAGTTGCTGTAGAAATACAAGTCTTTCTTTATAGGGAATTCAGGAGAAACTTCATTACCCAGAGAAAGTGGAACTCGCTACCATATGGAGTGGTTGAGGCTAATAGCATAGATGCCTTTAAGGGGAAGCTAGATAAGTACATGAGGGAGAAAGGAACAGAAGGTTATGCCGATAGGGTGGGAGGAAGCTCGTGTGGAGCATAAACCAGTTGGACCAAATGACCTGTTTCTGTGCTGTACATTCTATGTCATTGTATGATACTATTCCCTGTGTTGTGGACAGTTTCAGCGTGGAGAATGCTTACCTTGACGAGAAGGAGGATGCCTGTGACGCTCTGGGAGAAATTGCTGTCAACACTGGGTAAGGACATCAGAAAGGGCCATTCAGTCCATCCGCCCCCTTCTACCCTGTGTCCATGTACAATTATTCTAACATCCACTTTCCTGCCACACATCTGGGTATTCTGTGGCGAGTGGCTCAGCTCCCGACTCCCCAAAGCCTCTTCACCACCTGCAAGGCACAAGTCAAAAGTATGATGAATTACTCTTCACTTGCCTGATGGGTGCAGTTGCAACAGCACTCAAAGCTCGACACCATCCGGGACAAAAGCAGTCTGCTTGATTGGCAGTCCTTTAAACATCCACTCCCTCCACCACCGGCGCACCGTGTCTGTGATGTGTACCATCCACAGAACTCACCAAGGCTTCTTTGACAGCACCTCCCAAACCCGTGACATCCACCTAGAAGGACAACGGCAGCAGGCGCATGGGAACACCATCACCTCTTAAGATCCCCTCCAAGTCACACACCATCCTGATTTGGACATATATTGGCCAATCCTTCATTGTCGCTGGGTGAAAATCCTGGAACTCCCTCCCTAACAGCACTGTGGGAGTGCCTTCACCACACGGACTTCAGCGGTTCAAGAAGGCAATTCGGGATGGGCAATAAATGCTGGCCGTGCCAGCGACGCCCCCATCCCAAGAATTAATTTTTTTAAATTGATCTTTTAAGTGTTAGCCGTGGCTCAGTGGGTAGCGCACTCGCCTTTTGAGTCCGGAAGTTTTGGGTTCCCGCTCCAGAGACTTGAGCCCATAATTCAGGCCGATACTCCATTGCAGTGCTGAGAGATCACTGCACTGTCGGAGATGTCATCTTTCGGTGAGATGTTAAACTGAGGCCCTGTCTGGCATCTCAGGTGGACGTAAAAGATCCCATGGCACTATTTCAAAGAAGAGCAGGGTGAGTTCTCCACGGTGTCCTGGGCCCAACATTTATCCCTCAACCAACATCACTAAAAACAGATGATCTGGTCATGATCTCATTGCTGTTTGTGGGAGCTTGCTGTGTGCAAATTGGCTGCCACGTTTCCTACATTACAACAGTGCCTACACTTCAGAACGTCCCAAGGCGATGAAGTACTTTTGATGTCGTGAAAGACGCTGTATAAATGCAATTTCTTTTTTGAATTGTTCTCATTAACCTTGCTGTAGACTTGTAAATTTTATACCTGCATTCTCCAGTCTTCGGCTCGTTGTCCACATTAAATGGCTTGTTTACTTCCACCCCATCTACATACCGTTAATTATTTTTAAGACCCAAATCCGCCCAGATTTTTCTCCCGTGAAGATAAGTTTTAGTTGCCTGATCCTTTTTTCATTCCCTAAGGCCGGGAATCATTCCCAGCATAGCCCTGCCGAATTTGTCGGGTCAGCAGGCCGTTTGCAGACGACACAAAGCTGGGTGGGCGTGTGTGCTGTGAGGAGGATGCCGAGAAACTCCAGTATGATTTGGACAGGTTGGGTGATTGGGCAGAAGCATGGCAGATGCAGTATAATGTGGATAAATGCGAGGTTATCCACTTTGGTGGCAAAAACAGGAAGGCAGATTATTATCTGAACAGCAATAGATTGGGAGAAGGGGAAGTGCAACGAGACCTGGGTGCCCTTGTGCACCAGTCGCTGAAGGTAAGCATGCAGGTGCAGCAGGCGGTTAAGAAGGCAAATGATATGTTGGCCTTCGTAGCAAGAGGATTCAAGTACAGGAGCAAGGATGTCTTGCTGCAGTTGTACAGGGCCTTGGTGAGACTGCACCTTGAGTATTGTGTGCAGTTTTGGTCGCCTTATCTGAGGAAGGATGTTCTTGCCATGGAGGGAGTGCAGCGAAGATTCACCAGGCTGATACCTGGGATGGCAGGAATGACGTATGTGGAGAGATTGGGTCGATTGGGCTTATACTCGCTGGAGTTTAGAAGAATGAGAGGGGATCTCATTGAAACTTATAAAATTCTAACAGGACTGGACAGACTGGATGCAGGAAGGATGTTCCCGATGGCCGGGGAGTCCAGAACCAGGGGTCACAGTCTAAGGATAAGGGGTAAGCCATTTAGGACAGAGATGAGGAGGAATTTCTTCACCCAGAGAGTGGTGAACCTGTGGAATTCTCTACCACAGAAGGCAGTGGAGGCCAATTCATTAAATATATTCAAGAAGGAGTTGGAAATATTTCTTAAGGCTAAAGGGATCCAGGGATATGGGGAGAAAGCAGGGACAGGGTACTGAATTTGGATGATCAGCCATGATCTCATTGAATGGCGGAGCAGACTCGAGGGGCCGAATGGCCTACTTCTGCTCCTATCTTCTATGTTTCTATGATTTCACGTGCGTGAAAGCTCGTAAGCATTTCCCCAATTGGGGAATTGGCTGTCGCACCTTACAGAACTACACAATGGACCCTGTCCCTTTAAACAGATACTTTTGGCTTTCATTTCAGGCTACACATCAAGGAGAAGAGAGCCTCGGCTCCCGATGCCCCAGGTATATGGTTGGAGAACGAGCAGAGAACCCTCTTCAATCTATAACTGCATGAAGGATTCTGTCTCTTTCAGTAATATCCTTGCAGAGATGCAGAACAGCCAGGACCTGATTGAATGGAGGAACAGGCTCAAGGGGCTGAATGGCCTCTTTCTGTTCCTTTGTTCCGAGAACTACATGAGCGATCCTGTCCCTTTAATCACCACGACACGAGTCCCTTTAGATTGCATATGTGCAGTGCTACAAGAAGTGATCTTGTCCCTTTCGCTGCTATCTGAGCAGTAACACATGAGGGAGCCTGTCCCTTTAAATAGACACGAAGGATCCAGTCCCTTTGAATGGTATCTGAGCAGAGCCTGTCCCTATCAATAGTATCTATTCCAGAACTACACAAGGGGATTGTGACAAAGATTACGCATGAATTGCTAAAACCAGTTGTTGAAACATATTGAAGAGGGTTATCTGCTCGTTCTCTGGCCGCACATCTGGGACATTGGCAGCTGAGGCTCAGGCATAGGCTGAAAGGAAAGGCAGAAATATCTGGAATAAGCAAAGTAAAGAATCCCAAAAAGCGTACGGCGAATGGATCCTGTCCTTGTGGATAGTGGCCGTCTTTTTAAAGGAGCGGTTATGAAATGTACTCTCTCTTGTCAGACCTTTACTCTAAAGTAAGGTTTCAAGCTAAGCATGTTTTGTTTGCTTTAGGGCTGCCTTTATGCCGTATATGGAATCCTGCTTTGAAGAAATCTTTCGCATTAACGATGTGAGTATCCCGGTTTCTGAACATTCACTCTAATTCTTGCAGCTGTTCTCCCCACCCCACGACTGTTGGAATTCTGGGAAGGGCCATGACCACTGCGATCAGCTGTATGGTGTCCTTCCTGGGTAAGGGACGCAGGTGTGGCTCAATCGACCATTCAGGTGAGCAGAAGCGGCGAAGTTCCCTACGGGAAGTTCAGTGGGAGCCTCAGCCATACAATGAACTTGATCAGCATACTTGACAATCCACACAACTCCCCTCTGTGTTTAAAATCAAATCGAACACCTCTCGCTGTACTGGCGATATTGTGTTACACATTCTACTGAATGAGCCCGGGATTCCCCAGCATAGTGCAGTGCCAGTCATTGGGCTGGGAAGGTGTATAACGCACTCTTCGTCCAGTGGGGGAGACAGAGAGTCGGTCAGTGCTGCTCTCGCAAACCTGCTCGGTCAGTCATGGAGCGGCACAGGCAGATGGCCTAGGAGCAGGTTTACTGACGTGCTACACACACACAGCTGGGGGGATGGTGGGTGCCCTCGAAAACCCAGAAAAGAATGAAATCATTTTTTAATTGGGGCGTGGGGGTGAAGGAAGTTCCGGAAAAACCCGTTACTATAGCAATAACAGTTGACTTGTACAAACCTGCTGAATAGTAGCTTCACTGCTGAGAGAATGAATAATTACACATTTTCTACCAGTGCGCTGAGAGCTCAGCACAGCTCGGGTACTTTTGAAACCCCACTTAGAGTTTAAGCTGGAGGTGCCTGGCTGTCGAATAGATATCTCACCGTGATTCAAGCACTTTATCGTGCAAAGCATTCCCAAAGGTCACCTGCGCCTTGCGTTCATGAGCTACGGGCACAAGGTCTTTCTCACTCAGGCAAGAACCGGCTGAGCTCCCGATGATGCTTTGTACCAACAGCAACAGTTTGTTAAGAGAGCTGCTGTGCTAGGTGTCAGCTGTGGCTCAGTGATTATCTCTCTCGCCGCTAAATCAGAAGGTCATTGGTACGAGCCTTGTTCCAGAGACTCGAGCCCCGTAATTCAGGCTGACACTCCCAGTGCTAGTACTGAGCAAACGCTGCACTGTCGGAGGGGCAGTACTGAGGGAGCCTCTGTTGCACTGTCGGAGGGGCAGTACTGAGGGAGCACTGCACTGTCGGAGGGGCAGTACTGAGGAAGCGCTGCACTGTCGGAGGGGCAGTACTGAGGGAGCCTCTGTTGCACTGTCGGAGGGGCAATACTGAGGAAGCGCTGCACTGTCGGAGGGGCAGTACTGAGGGAGCCTCTGTTGCACTGTCGGAGGGGCAGTACTGAGGGAGCGCTGCACCGTCGGAGGGGCAGTACTGAGGGAGCACTGCACTGTCGGAGGGTCAGTACTGAGGGAGCGCTGTATTGTCGGAGGGGCAATACTGAGGGAGCACTGCACTGTCGGAGGGTCAGTACTGAGGGAGCGCTGTATTGTCGGAGGGGCAGTACTGAGGGAGCGCTGCACTGTCAGAGCGGCAGTACTGAGGGAGCGCTGCACTGTCGGAGCGGCAGTACTGAGGGAGCACTGCACTGTTGGAGGGTCAGTACTGAGGGAGCACTGCACTGTCGGAGGGGCAGTACTGAGGGAGCACTGCACTGTCGGAGGGGCAGTACTGAGGGAGCACTGCACTGTTGGAGGGTCAGTACTGAGGGAGCGCTGTATTGTCGGAGTGGCAGTACTGAGGGGGCGCTGCACTGTCGGAGTGACAGTACTGGAGCGCTGCACTGTCGGAGGGGCAGTACTGAGGGAGCGCTGCACTGTCGGAAGGGCAGTACTGAGGGAGCGCTGCACTGTCGGAGGGGCAGTACTGAGGGAGCGCTGCACTGTCGGAAGGGCAGTACTGAGGGAGTGCTGCACTGTCGGAAGGGCAGTACTGAGGGAGCGCTGCACTGTCGGAAGGGCAGTACTGAGGGAGCGCTGCACTGTCGGAGAGGCAGTACGTGAGGGAGAGTTGCACTGTCGAAATTGCCGTCTTTCAGATGAGACTATAAACCCAGGTCCACCATCTGCCCCCTCAGGTGGAATGTAAAAGATCCCACGGCCACTATTGGAAGAAAAGCAGAGGAGCTCTCCCCGGTGTCCTGGCCCAACCTTTAGCCCTGGGCCAACATCATTAAAACAGATTATCTGATCATTATTTCATTGCCGTTTGCGATCTTGCTGCGCGCAAATTGGCTGCCACGTTGCCTACATTACAACAGTGACTGCACTTCAAAAGTATTTAATTGGCTGTAAAGCGCTTTGGGACATTCTGAGGTGGTGAAAGGTGCCGTAGAAATGCAAGTACTTGTTTCTCTGCCCCTGATGTGGGTTTTGTTTTGCCCCAAGTACAGGCTCAGGTTAAAGGCTAATTCCAATGCATTGACATCTTTTGCAGTATCCACATGTCAACGTCAGGAAATCTGCCTACGAAGCCGTCGGCCAGTTCTGCTGCGCCCTTTACAAAGTCGCTCAAGAAAACCCAACAGACCAAAACTTGGAAGGTAACAGTTTCACCCTCCCCCAACAACCTTGGGAACGTTCCGCTGATACATTTTGGTAGGAAGACTGAGGAGAGGCAGTATGAACTAAATAGTACAATTTTAAAGGGGGTGCAGGAACAGAGACCTGAGGGTGTCTTTACACACATCTTTGAAGGTGGCAGAACAAGTTGAGAAGGCTGTTCCAAAAAAAAAAAAAAGCATATGGGATCCTTGGCTTTATTCATAGAGGAATAGAGTGCAAAAGCGAGGAAGTTGTTGGTAAACCTTTATAAAACATTGGTGATGCCCCAGCTGGAGTATTGTGTTCAATTCTGGATGGCGCACTTTAGGAAGGATGTCAAGGCCTTGGAGAGGGTGCAGAGGAGATTTACTAGAATGGTACCAGGGATGAGGGACTTCAGTTATGTGGAGAGACTGGAGAAGCTGGGATTGTTCGCCTTAGAGCAGAGAAGGTTAAGGGGAGATTTACTAGAATGGTACCAGGGATGAGGGACTTCAGTTATGTGGAGAAGCTGGGGTTGTTCTCCTTGGAGCAGAGAAGGTTAAGGGGAGATTTACTAGAATGGTACCGGGGATGAGCGACTTCAGTTATGTGGAGAGACTGGAGAAGCTGGGATTGTTCTCCTTAGAGCAGAGAAGGTTAAGGGGAGTTCAATATTATGAACGGTTTTGATGGTGTAAATAGGGAGAAACTGTTTCCAGTGGCAGGAGGGTCGGTAACCAGAGGACACAGATTTAAGGTGATTGGTAAAAGAACCAGAGGGGGAGATGATGAGAATTTTTGTAATGCAACGAGTTGTTGTGATCTGGAACGCACTGCCTGAAAGGGCGGTGGAAGCAGATTCAATCATAACTTTCAAAAGGTAGTTGGATAAATACTTGAAGGGGAAAATCTTGCAGGGCTAAGAGCTAAAGAGCAGGGGAGAGTGGGACTCATTGGACAGCTCTTGCAAGGAGCCGGCACTGGCACGATGGGCCGAATGGCCGCCTCCTGTGCTGTATCATTCTAGGATTCTATAAAAGGGAATTCAGGAGAAACTTCTTTACTCAGAGGGAGGGATGAGAATGTGGAACTTGCTACCACATAGTGGCTGAGGCGAATAGCATTGATACCTTTAAGGGGAAGCTGGATTAGTACATGAGGGAGTAAGGAATAGAAGAATATGCTGATAGGGTGAGATGAAGTAGAGGTGGATGGCGGCTCGTGTGGAGCATAAACACCGGCATGGACCAGTTGGGCCGAATGGCTTGTTCCTGTGCTGTAGACTCTATGGGTTAGAAATTCATCGCAGGTGCTGGTGCAAAACGGGCGGTATCTGATCGGCCGCCCGTTATACGCAGTGCCTGATATTCAGCTCCATTGCAGTCAATGCAACTGAATATCAGGCACTGCGTATAACAGGCAGATGAAACAGAGCATACTTTTACCTGCCCAAACGTAGCGAGACCCCAGGGATCGAACAGCATTCCGGCTTACGAGGATGTGTCACATGATGGTGTCAGCCGTGACTCAGTGGTCGCACTCTCACCTCGGAGTCAGAAGGTCATGGGTTCAAGTTCCCTCTCCAGAGACTTGAGCTCTATAATCCAGGCCGACACTCCCAGTGCCAGCAACTAAGTGTTTGCTGCACTGTCGGAGGTGCCATTATTTGAGATGAGACTTTAAACTGAAGCTGCGTCTGCCCTCTCAGGTGAGGGGCATAGATAGGGTAGATAGAAAGGAACTTTTCCCCTTAGTAGAGGGGTCAATCAGGGGGCATAGTTTCAAGGTAAGGGGCAGGAGGTTTAGAGGGGATTTGAGGAAAAACATTGGCCCTAGGCCAATATTTATCTCTCAGCCAACACCTAAAAGACAGATTATCTGATCATTTATTTCATTGCTGTTTGTGGGAGCTTGCTGTGCGCAAATAGGCTGCCGCGATTCCTACATTACAACAGTGACTGCCTTTCAAAAGCACTTCATTGGCTGTAAAGTGGTTTGGGACATCCTGAGGAAGTGAAAGGCGCCGTAGAAATGCAAGTTTGTCTTTCTTTCTATGATGCCATGCGATCTCTGTCTTTGGTAGGCAGAAGAATGTACGCTATATTGGACCATGGCTCCAGCTATAATCTATTAGGCAAGCTTATTAGAGTCATAGAGTTATACAGCACAGAAAGAGGCCCTTCGGCCCATCGTATCCGCGCCGGCCATCAAGCCCTGTCTAATCTAATCCCATTTTCCAGCACTTGGTCCGTAGCCTTGTATGCTATGGCGGTCTGTAGCCTTGTATACTGTGGCGTTTCAAGTGCTCATCTAAATGCTTCTTGAATGTTTTGAGGGTTCCTGCCTCTACCACCCTTTCAGGCAGTGAGTTCCAGATTCCAACCACCCTCTGGGTGAAAAAGTTTTTCCTCAAATCCCCTCTAAACCTCCTGCCCCTTACCTTGAAACTATGCCCCCTGGTTATTGACCCCTCTACTAAGGGGAAAAGTTCCTTTCTATCTACCCTATCTATGCCCCTCAAAATTTTACCACCCCACCAATTTTCGTGTCATCTGCGAACTTACTGATCATACCTCCTACATTCATATCTAAATCATTAACGTACACTACAAACAGCAAAGGACCCAGCACTGATTCCTGCGGTTCACCACTGGACACAGGCTTCTAGTCACAAAAACAACCTTCAATCATCACCCTCTGCCTCCTGCCACTAAGCCAATTTTGGATCCAATGTGCCAAGTTGCCCTGGATCCCATGGGCTCTTTATCTTCTTGACCAGTCTCCCATGCGGGACTTTGTCAAAAGCCTTACTTAAGTCCATGTAGACCACATCAACTGCACTACCCTCATCCACACACCTAGTCACCCCCTCAAAATTCAATCAAATTGGTCAGACCTGACCTCCCCCTGACAAAGCCATGCTGACTATCCTTGATTAATCCTTGCCTCTCCAAGTGGAGACTAATTCTGTCCCTCAGAATTTTTTCCAATAATTTCCCTACCACTGATGTTAAGCTCACTGGCCTGTAATTCCCTGGTTTATCCCTACTACCCTTCTTGAATAATGGTACTACGTTAGCTGTTCTCCAGTCCCTCTGGCACCTCCCCTGTGGCCAGAGAGGTTCTGAAAATTTGTGTCAGAGCCCCTGCAATCTCCTCCCTTGCCTCACACAGCAGCCTGGGATACATCTCGTCTGGGCCTGGGGATTTATCCACTTTTAAGCCCGCTAAAACCGCTAGTACCTCCTCCCTCTCAATACTAATTTGTTCAAGTATATCACAATATTCTATGTCCACATCGTCGTCCTCCATAGTGAACACAGATGCAAAATATTCATTTAAAACCTCACCTACAACTTCTGGCTCTACACACAGATTGCCACTTTGGTCCCTAATGGGCCCTACTCTTTCCTTGGTTATCCTCTTGCCCTCAATATACTTATAATACACCTTGGGATTTTCCTTTATTTTGCTCGCCAGTGTTTTTCATGCCCCCTCTTCGTTCTCCTAATTTCATTTTTAAGTACCCCCTTTCTATACACCTCTAGGGCTTCCACTGTTTTTAGTCCTTTGTATCTGCCAAAAGCCTCCCTTTTTTTCCTAATCCATTCTCATATATCCCTTGACATCCAGGGTTCCCTGGGCTTGTTGGTCCCACCCTTGACCTTTACGGGAACACGTTGGCGTTGTACTCTCTCTATTTCCTTTCTGAACGACTCCCACTGCTCTGATTTGGATTTTCCTACAAGTAGCTGATCCCAGTCCACTTTGGCCAGATCCTGCCTTATCACAGAATCACAGAAACCCCACAGTGCAGATAGAGGCCATTTCGGCCCATCGAGCCTGCACCGACACATATCCCACCCGATCCCCGTAACCCCTACATCAACACATATCCCACCCTATCCCCGTAACCCCACGTATTTAATCCCCCTAACACTAAGGGTCAATTTATCATAGCCAATCAACCTAACCCGCACATCTTTGGATCATATTAAAATCGGCCTTCCCCCAATTTAGAACCTTTATTTCCGGTCCATCCTTGTCCTTTTCCATGACTACCTTAAATCTCACCGAATTATGGTCACTGTCACCAAAGTGCTCACCTACTAACACTTCTACCACTTGCCCGGCCACATTCCCTAGAATTAGGTCCAGTACCGCCCCCTCTCTTGTAGGACTTTCTACATGCTGGCTCAGGAAGAGTCTCGTTTGCGGCCGCAGAAACCCCTATCTATTCCCCTTAAAATAGAATCCCCTATTACTATAGCTCTACCCCTCTTTTTCTTCCCGTCCTGTGCAGCAGAGCCACCCCTGGTGCCAGGAAGTTGGCTGCTGCTGCTTTCCCCTGATAAGCCATCCCCCCCCCCCCCTCCCCCCAAACAGTACTCAAAGTGGTATATCTGTTTGAGAGAGGGATGTCCACAGGGGACCCCTGCACTACCTGCCTGCGCCTAGTACTCTGTCTGTTGGTCACCCCTTCCCTTTCTACCTGTCCAACCTTTGCCTGCAGTGTGACCAACTGCTTAAACGTGTTATCCACGACTTCCTCAGCATCGCGAATGGTCCAGTATGTATCCAATCGCAGCTCCAGCGCTGCAATGCGGTCTGCCAGTAGCTGCAACTGGACACACAGGAAGTGTCCCTGAGTTCCCACATAGCGCAGGAGGAGCATGCCACGGGGCCGGGCTCTTCTGTCATGACTTACCCTTTAATTGAAATTAAATCAAATCAATCCCACCAATTACACTACAGTTAAATGGTGTATTTAAGGGCCCTGGTTTACCAACAGTCCCCGCTACACCACAGAGACCTTAAAAACTATAAACCAGAGTTAAAGTTTAAAAAGAGAGAAATACTCACCAACCAATCACTTACCTGCTTTCTGGTGACATCACACTTCGATTACTTTTTACTTCTCTCCCTCCCTCTGAGTTTGGAGATTAGTAAACCTACCTGGTCTTCGCCGCTCTTTAAAGCCTCACCGCGATTCCCGCCGCCGCTCTGAGGCCTGCCTACCTGGTCTCTGCCGCTCTTTAAAGCCTCGCCGCGATTCCCGCCGCCGCTCTTGCCTTTAGGTGACTAACCTACTGGAATTTTTTGAGGATGTAACTGGTAAAATAGATAAGGGAGAACCAGTAGATGTGGTGTATTTGGACTTTCAAAAGGCTTTCGATAAGGTCCCGCATAAGAGATTAGCGTGTAAAGTTAAGGCACATGGGATTGGGGGCAAGGTATTGACTTGGATAGAGAACTGGTTGGCGGACAGAAAGCAAATAGTTGGAATAAACGGGTCTTTTTCCGAGTGGCAGGCAGTGACTAGTGGGGTACCGCAGGGATCGGTCCTTGGACCCCAGCTATTCACAATATATATTAATGATCTAGACAAGGGAACTAGATGTAATATCTCCAAGTTTGCAGACGACACAAAGCTGGGTGGGCGTGTGTGCTGTGAGGAGGATGCCGAGAAACTCCAGGATGATTTGGACAGGTTGGGTGATTGGGCAAAAGCATGGCAGATGCAGTATAATGTGGATAAATGCGAGGTTATCCACTTTGGTGGCAAAAACAGGAAGGCAGATTATTATCTGAATGGCAATAGATTGGGAGAAGGGGAAGTGCTACGAGACCTGGGTGTCCTTGTGCACCAGTCGCTGAAGGTAAGCATGCAGGTGCAGCAGGCGGTTAAGAAGGCAAATGGTATGTTGGCCTTCGTAGCGAGAGGGTTTGAGTACTGGAACAAGGATGTCTTGCTGCAGTTGTACAGGGCCTTGGTGAGGCCATATCTTGAGTATTGTGTGCAGTTTTGGTCGCCTTATCTGAGGAAGGATGTTCTTGCCATGGAGGGAGTGCAGTGAAGATTCACCAGGCTGATACCTGGGATGGCAGGAATGACTTATGAGAAGAGATTGGGACGATTGGGCTTGTACTCGCTGGAGTTTAGAAGAATGAGGGGAGATCTCATTGAAACTTATAAAATTCTGAGAGGACTGGACAGACTAGATGCAGGAAGGATGTTCCCGATGGCGGGGGAGTCCAGAACCAGGGGTCACAGTCTAAGGATAAGGGGTAGGCCATTTAGGACAGAAATGAGGAGGAATTTCTTCACCCAGAGAGTGGTGAACCTGTGGAATTCTCTACCACAGAAGGCAGTTGAGGCCAATTCATTAAATATATTCAAGAAGGAGTTGGATATATTTCTTAAGGCTAAAGGGATCAAGGGGTATGGGGAGAAAGCAGGGACCATGTACTGAAATTGGATGATCAGCCATGATCGCATTGAATGGCGGAGCAGGCTCGAGGGGCTGAATGGCCTACTCCTGCTCCTATCTTCTATGTTTCTAAAAGCTCTCCTGGATGCACTTTAAGAATTCAGCACCCTCTAAGCCTTTCAAACTCTGACTATCCCAGTTAATATTGGGGAAGCTGAAATCTCCTATTATTACCCTATTATTTCTACACTTCTGAGATTTGCCTACATATCTGTTCCTCTACCTCCCCCTGACTGTTTGGGGGCCTATAGTACACTCCCAGCAATGTGCTTGCCCCCTTTTGTTTTTAAGTTCTACCCATATGGCCTCATTAGAGGAAGCTGCTAAGAGATCATCCATCCTTACAGCAGTGATTGACTTCTTGATTAATATTGCGACACCCCCTCTGTCTCGCCTGAAGATTCTATACCCAGGAATATTGAGCTGCCAGACCTGCCCCTCCTTCAACCATGTCTCTGATAGCAACAATATCATACTCCCATGTGTTCATCAACACCTTCCATTCATCTGCCTTACTCGCAAGACTCCTTGCAATAAAATAAATGCCGTCCAGCCATGCCATACTCCCTTGTGCTGTTAAATATTTGCATCCCCCCCTACTATAGCTCCACTCCGTATCCCATCCCCCTGCCAAGTTAGTTTAAATGTAAAGCAGATAAATGAACAGTACTCAGTACAAAGTGGAGACTTGCAGCCGTGGTAAACACTGTTAATCCCCTCAGAGTCAAAAACAGCAGAGCCACCTCCCCTGCTGCTAACTCAACGTAAAACTGATTCTTGAAGCATGGTTCGTTTTTGCTGCCCCTTATCTCTGCTGACTTCAGGCTGACTGCTGTCTTCATGCAAGATACAGTTCCAAATTCCACAACACCCGCCATTAAAACCGTAAAGGGCCCATTTCCTCCACCTCTCCTAGAGTATACTCCTTCCGATCGGACCTCAGCCCACCTGTATTTCTGTGTTCAGGTCTCGGTTCTGAGTCCGGAGGTCATGGGTTCAAGCCCCGCTCCAGGAGACCTGAGCACAAAAATCCAGGCTGACATCCAGTACTGAGGAAGCGCTGCACTGTCGGAGGGGCAGTACTAAGGGAGTGCCGCACTGTCGGAGGGGCAGTACTGAGGGAGTGCTGCACTGTCGGAGGGGCAGTACTGAGGGAGTGCCGCACTGTCGGAGGGGCAGTACTGAGGGAGCGCTGCACTGTCGGAGGGGCAGTACTGAGGGAGCGCTGCATTGTCGGAGGGGTCAGTACTGAGGGAGCGCTGCACTGTCGGAGGGGTCAGTACTGAGGGAGCGCTGCACTGTCGGAGGGGCAGTACTAAGGGAGTGCCGCACTGTCGGAGGGGCAGTACTGAGGGAGCGCTGCACTGTCGGAGGGGCAGTACTGAGGGAGGGCTGCACTGTCGGAGGGGTCAGTACTGAGGGAGCGCTGCACTGTCGGAGGGGCAGTACTGAGGGAGCGCTGCACTGTCGGAGGGGCAGTACTGAGGGAGCGCTGCACTGTCGAAGGGGCAGTACTGAGGGAGCACTGCACTGTCGGGGGGCAGTACTGAGGGGGTGCTGCGCTGTTGGAGGTGCCGTCTTAAAGATGGAACGTTAAACCAAGGCCTGCTCTCTCAGGTAGACGTGAACGATCCCATGGCCACTATTGGAAGAAGAGTAAGGGGGAGTTCTCCCCGGTGTCCTGGGGCCCAATATTTATCCCTCAATCAACATCACTAAAAAGCAGTTGATCTGATCATTATCACATTGCTGTTTATGGGAGCTTGCTGTGTGCAAATTGGCTGCCACATTTCCTACATTACAACAGTGACTACACTTCAAAAAAAGTACTTCATTGGCTGTAAAATGCTTTGGGATGTCTTGAGGTCCGTAGAAATGCAAGTCTTTTTTTAATGCAGTCTATTTTTCTCACCTCCCTCACCCGGGCTTTCTATTTTTGTATTAGCCCAATGTTCCCTTGATATAGCAGCAGCAGTAATGGTCACTGGCTTTGGGGCCTACTCACTGTCCGACAATGTGTTGTTTCTGGCTCCTGCGTCCAACCCCCACATCCAGTCCATCAGTCAGCGTCTGCTTGCACCCCTGAACTACCCCACTTTTCTGGCCCTACCTCTTCACTGCTGCTGCTGAAACTCTCGTGACTGCCCCCGCCACCCCCCCCCCCCCCCCCCAACCTCCATTTTCTTCTGTCAGCCTCGTCCTGAGCTTTTACTACTCACGTCCTACACGCCACTTCCCATTTGACCTCCACTGGCTCCCCATTTCTTAGTGCATCAACTTCAGATTCCCTGTGCTTGTCTTCAGATGCCTCCATGGTCTCGCTCTCTCCACTGCGCCACCCTCTGCCCATCCAACTCTAGTCTGTTCCCCATCATCAGAAGACGAGCTTCCAGCTATTTCCCCCGCCACTCTACATATTATTGTACAGCACAGATAGAGGCCATTTGGCCCATTGTGCCTGTGCCGGCTCCTCAAAAGAGCTATCCAATTAGTCCCATTCTTTGCCCCACCCCGTCCTTTCCCCATAGCACTGCAACATTTTCCTTTTCAAGTATATATTTAATTCCCTTTTGAAATTACTGTGGAATCTGCTTCCCTGTCGGGCAGTGCATTCCAGATCATCATGACTCACTGTGTAAAAAAGAAAATCTCCTCATCTCCCCCTCTGGTTCCATTGCCAATTATCTTAAATCTGTGTCCTCTGGTTACCAACCCTCCTGCCAGTGGAAACAGTTTCTCCCTGTCTATTCTCTCAAAACCCCTCATGATTTCTGCTCCAAGAAGAACAACCCCAGCTTCTGTAGTCTCTCCACATAACTAAAGTCCCTCATCCCTGGAACCATTCTCGTTGATGTAAGCGAAAGCGGACCAAGTGATATACAAGGTCGACGCTTAGTTGGGTACAGATGACAGACTTCGCGTGATGGTTCAAAACGATCCTTTAATTTTCACGGGCCTGGGGAGAACCTTCTGAGACCCTTCTCAGATTCGACTCCACTGATACCCTCGCAACGTTCACAATTAAACACAAAAATCATACCCTGCCCTAGCTATCAACGTCTGAATGACAAATATAAAGCATGACATTAATCACATTTCTGTTATCAGTTGGTTCCGGGACCTTCTGTGACTGCGGCCTTGGCTTAGTCTATTGCTGCAACAACCGCCCTTTGTTTCTGGCCAGATGATTTGTTCAGTAACATGTTTTCTTAAGATAACAGTTCCTGTTTTCGTAACGAGCTCAAGTTACTTTGAATACATATTTTTCCTTAACAAGCTCAAGTTACTTCTGCAAAGCAAGCAGATTGTGATTAGTGACTGTGAGACTTTCCCAACAGTTTTTAGCTGTCAGCCATTTTACGATTCGCACATTACATACTTTACTGAATACATATTTTTCCTCTACCTAGGCCCTATGTCTAACACTTAATGATATTAATTATAAATTTTAATTACTTCACTCATAAATCTCCTCTGCACCCTCTCCAAGGTCTTGACATCCTTCCTAAAGCGTGGTGCCCAGAATTGGCTACAATACTCCAGCTGAGGCCTAGCCAGTGATTTATAAAGGTTTAGCAATAACTTTTGTACTCTCTGCCTCTATTTACAAAGCCCAGGATCTCGTATGCTTTTTTAACAGCCTTCTCAACTTGTCCTGCCACCTTCAAAGACTTGTGTACATACATCCCCAGTTCTCTGTTCCTGCACCCCCTTTTAAAGTTGTACCATTCACTTTATATTGCCTCTCCTCATTCTTCCTTCCAAAACGCATTTATTCTCACTTCTCTGCATTAAATCTTATCTGCCAATTCACATCTTTTAAGACGCCTCCGTGAGACAGACTTCTTCGACTTCAGCTCCCTCTCGGACTTCCCCTCCAACTCCTGCTCGGGCCTGCCATTGGAATTGTGAAGCGCCTTGGGACGTGTCACTGCGTTAGGAATATCAGCTGGCCAGCAGGTGGTGCTGTTCACAAGCTGAGACACAGCCCTGTGTTGTGAAGGACATTTTCCCCGTGTACTACCATTCATGAGTATTCATCATCATGCAGCCTGTAAGGAACAGTCATCTCGTTCCTGAGAAAACCCTTTCACGCTGCCTTTTTCGGCACTGTGCAATCAGTGGACGAGGGGGTGTCGCGAGGTGCCTGCTTTTATTTTACCTGCTGCTTCCCACCATGGATGAAGGAACCCGATGGTAAAAAAAAAAGAAATTCCTGTCGAACAGCTTGTTTGTAGAACAGGTGTGCTGTGTCCAAGCATCGAGTCCACCGCCAAGCATACCCACATCTGTCAAAATTAACGATTGGATTTTAGCAAGTCACTGACACAACTTGCCGTTAAGTGGAGCAACTCCGACGGACGGGTCACATCGTCCGCATGCCCGATACGAGACTCCCAAAACAAGTGCTCTACTCGGAGCTCCGACACGGCAAGAGATCCCCAGGTGGGCAGAGGAAACGCTTCAAGGACACCCTCAAAGCCTCCTTGAAAAAGTGCAACATCCCCACCGACACCTGGGAATCCCTGGCCCAAGACCGCACAAAGTGGAGGAGAAGCATCCGGGAAGGCACCGAACACCTTGAGCCTCTTTGCCGGGAGCAAGCGGAAGCCAAGCGCAAGGAGCACACGTCAACCCAAGCACCCCACCCACCCGCCCCTTCAACCACCGTCTGCCCCACCTGTGACAGAGACTGTAGGTCCCGCATCGGACTCCTCAGTCACCTGTGAACTCATTTAATGTGGAAGCAAGTCATCCTCGGTTCCGAGGGACTGCCTAAGAAGGAGAAGTAGTAGAGCAAATTGCGGATAAAGCGCAGTAGGAACAGGAAGAGGCTATTCAGCCCTTCGAGCCTGTTCCCACCACTCAATCCGATCGTGGTCGATCTGTAACCTCAACTCCATTTAGCTGCCTTTGCTCCACATCCCACAATACCCTTACCCAACAAAAATCTACCGATCTCGATCTACTGGATTCCTCTCACCCTGCTGACTGTCGGCCACAACCTCCTCTTCCTGTACTGCTCTATGTGGTGTGAATGTGTTCTGGAGTAACCACACGAAACTGACGGGTAGGAAAAGACCAGCTGGTCCATCGTGCCTACCCCATACCATGACTGAATACTTCTTCCCTACCCCCACCCACCCACCCTCCACAGCCATGGGAGAGGCCAAAAACAGAGAAAAAACCCAGGGCCAGTAAGCGAAAAACCATACTGTAAATTTACTTTACGACACCCTCAGGCGAACAAAACAAGTCCAGGAGATCACATGGACCAGGCGTTGCCGATAAAGACATACCTTCTATATATTACCATCTCTGCCCCAGTCAGGAACTGGTCCGGCTCCCTTTCGAAGGCATAAGCTATCCAGATAATTCCTCCCCTCTTCCTAATGTGTCGCAGTGTCTGTAACTCGCGCTCCAGCTCGAACGCCGGAGTGACTCGAGGCACAAACATTTCCCGCAGGTGTGGTCAGTCATCCGAGAGAGTCTCGCTGCCCGCAGATTCCCACACACTGCAGTCCTGACACACTGCCTGTGCTGCCATTCGAAATGTATTTATTTATTGTATGACAGTTAGGTATTCATCTATTTCTCATGCTAACTGATTCATCCTTTAGTATTACAGGTAAATTATGATTAGCAGATGGAGTTAATTAGATTTCTTTTAGTTACTTTTATTGCCCAGTTTAGTTTATTTAGCCTGTTTTGTCTTCTGTTGATGTCCGTTTTTATATATTTATTTATTTATTTACTTACTTAAAACTGCTAGTTAGCTTTTTGCCCTTGCGTCTTATTTATCAATTCCATTTTATTTTAATGCATAGTAGTCCCTTAATCTATCATAGTTAAGTATTAAAGTTTGAATAAATAATTGAATGCTTTTCTTTCATTCCTCATTTAATTCGCTCGGGACCTCCTTCCCCTCTGCGCTAAATTCTCCCACTCGCCAGATTCCCATTCCGGAAACTCTGTTCCGTATCGACGCATACCGGGAAGAGATCACCCAATTGTCACCTTGTACGTGCACGGTGTGTCGCGTAGCCAGACAGCTCTGAAACCAACGGCAGAGGAGAGTTTATCTTTCAGAGTGAAGTCGAGCAGTCCGTCACTTGAGGAACCAGCCTAAGTAGGACTTGAGCTGCTCCTTCAAGGGCTGCAGCCGGCAAATGGAGTGTGCAAATGTCTGCTTGCTCGGGTTCCCACGCACCTTCCCCCCCCTGCCCACTCTGGTCCCAGGGCGCACAGGAGGAGGGAGCATGCCCAAGGTCCAAGTGGCACTGGTCCCCCCAGCCAATTAATTGAGTTTTGTAGAGAAAAGCGATTGCCCAGCTCCATCCCCCGCCGCCTCCCTCCTCGTGCACCCCCCACCCCGGTTCCAATGCATACATCTCGTTTCTTCATTCACTCCAGGTTTCCAGAAGTTGTTATCCGTGGTGTTCCCAAACTATCTGAAAACCATTCATGAGGAGAAGGACCGCCTGGTGGTCATGACGATTCTGGAGTCCATGAACAATGTGCTGAAGAACTGCAAAGGGGACGCGCTGAAGGAGCCAGGGCGCCTGGACGAGATCTGCAAAGCCATCCGGAACGTGCTGCAGAAAAAGGTGACGGCCAAAGCTCGTACCGAGAACCTACCTCTTAACCAAGCGTTCTGGTCACCTGTCCTGCTATCTACTTACGTGACTCGGGGTCAACATTTTGTCCCAACGCTCCTGACGAAGTCCTTTGGGACGTTTTGCTACGTTAAAGGCGCTGTAAAAATGCAAGTTGTTGCTGTTGCTCAGTGCTCACTGCATTTTGTGTCTTACAGACAACCTGCCAAGATCCGGAAAATGATGAGACCGAGTCGGACGAAGAGCAGGAGGTAGGTGGAGAGAGATTTTGCTGCGCCGAGATTATTTGGAGCAGTTCAACTTTCCCAAATGTTTACATTCATTAATTGGAACATTGAAGTCACTGAGAAAAAAATATCTTTTTCTCTCTCTCTGTTTTTAAACTCCATTCATCCCAGTTAAACTCTGCCGATCCCAAATACAATGACCTGCTATGGATGCACATTTGTTTAAAAATATCAAGCCTGCCCCACACACCACGATGGCTAGACCACCATGGCTAAACACTTCTTCCCTCGCCCCACCTTCACCTCACACACCCAACCCCCGCAACCACGTAATCTCCTGGGAGAGGGACGAAAACCTTGGTAAATTCCACTCCGACCCCCCTCAAGCGATCGAAACCAGTCCAGGAGATCACACGGATTAAATGTTACCTGTAAAGACACTTGGGACTCGATTTTGTCAATGGGGAGCTGTTGGAGGCGGGACTCCCACTTTTTGGGTTGTAGTCCCGCCTCCATCCCACACTATTTTCCCTTGATTGACCTTGTTAAGCCGGCTCAGCAGGCCAATTAAGGGACACCTGGTTACTGGTGACGTCAGCGATTGACATTTCACCTGTCAAGAGCTTTTGACAGATGAAAAATCAGCGTTTGACAGCTCTGTGAAGCTGTCAAACACTGACAATCTGTCTTCTAACTTGAGTCCTTCTATTCAGACTCAGTTAGAGATCTCTCCAGACTAGAAAGCAGAGGCTGCAGCTTTTGACACTTCAGCGGCCATTCTGCTTTCTGTGCGGGTGAGCTGAGGGCCTCCTGAGAACTGAAGGAAGGAAGCCTGCAGGAGAAAGTAAAGGTAAGTCAAACTTATTAAAACACTTTACACTTACCTCTGCACACATGCACCCATCACTCACCTGCACAACGGACATCTCAACCCCTGCAGACCGACGGTCCGCCTCGCTAACCTGGCGTGGTTCGGAGCCGTCGGACAGCCCACACTTTAGGGATTAGGCAAAAAACTGCCTGCTAACTACAGGCAGTTAATTGGCACTAATCCCCTTCCCGCCTCGGGGAGGCGACTCCCAGCACAGGTTGGATACCTGCCTCCTGGGACGTTGGCACGGAGGCGGGGTGGGGGTGGGGTGGTTTACTGCCCCCCGATTCTGCAATTTTCCCACCACTCCCGCCTCCAAACCCACCTCCTCGGGGCTTGGAAAATCAAGCCCTTACTTTCTATATGATGCAATTTCTGCCCCAGTCAGGAACCGGCACAGCTCCCTCTTGCAGGCAATACAGAGACTGCACCATCCGGCAAAGTATTCCCGAGGTGTTATTGATATTGGTTGGGAGAAGGAATGTTGGCCAGGACAGCAGGAGAACTTCCTTGAATTATAATATAACACAACGGAGATTACGTGGGCAACCCAGCAGTTTCTCTTATTGCAAAAGATGGAATATAATAGTGTATAGCCCAGAAGCCGCTGTCAGATTTATTTATAGATTAAACCCATAAGTAACAAGTCGCAGCAAGATACCCCAGCATGCAAACTGCGTGGGCCACCAGATAGTTTAGTTAGCAGGCATGATTCAGGTAAGTCCTGGTCCACGTTCTGTGGGGCCGGAGGTGATCTGGTGACTTAGAGGAGCATCTGCTGGACACTCTTCACACCAGAGGTTGCTCGGAAAAAGTCGAAGGATCCGGGAGCAGTTGTCCAGAGTGGGTTTCGCGAAGCAAGCTAGGCTGGGTTGTTTCTTGCTCCTAATTATTTGCCGTTGTATAAAATAGAAACAGAAATCTCCTTGTCTGGTCTGTCTGCGTTCTCCAACAGTTTGAGGCCTTTTCTTCCATTGATCTGTAGAATGTGGATCAGTCCATGAGAGGTAGATTGTGTGGGTTCCACGTCATGTTGGGAGTATTTAGAAAGTCGTGCGAAGAAGCTACGGCAAAGTTGTTCAAAGGAGAAAATTAAAGGAGAAGTCAGTCCAAGCAACGGGAAACCCGGGTAGAGCATTATTGCAGCGGCTATTCCAGTGCAAAGGCAGTTGGGCTGTGTTCCCGGGATGCGAGGTGAGGGCGTTGCCTGTAGCCGGCTGCCCTTTAGAGGAGGATCTGATGTTTCTTGCGAAAGTGGCAGTCCGGAAGACACAATCTGCGTCGTTATGGAAACCTGGCGCTGCGCCTCAGGGCTGCCCGTGCACTTGCCTTGGTAGAAGATGTAGCTGGCCGCGACCAGTAGCTCGGCGATCGCGAGAAAGGGATCCGGCAGGTGGAAGCTGCGCAAGCAGCGGAGGAAGTCAGGGGGGTGGCCTCCCGAGCACTGGCGAGCGAAGCGGATGTCGTCTGGATAACAACGGTATCCGTAGGAGGCGGCGATGGTCCAGCAGAGCAGCACGTAGACCCCGTTCACTAGCGGCAGCGGGTGGTTGGCAGGAGCCGGGCGGGCAAAGGCCTGGTGCTTGCCCAAGGCTGGCATTCGCTGGCATCTGGCGGTGAAGTGGGCCTCCACGGCGATCAGAGCCAGGATCAGGAAGGTGACAGCGTTGTAAGTCTCATTGAGAAAAGCGGCAAATCGCAACGATATCACCTCCTGGCTGTTTGGCAGCTGCAGGTCTGCAAACCAGCAGATGAAAAGGTAGCCTGCGGGAGGGCACAGAAAACATCCCATAGGTGTTAGATAACCGGCAAAGACACGATACTATGGCCACCTTTACCCGCTGTGCCAGTCACTCTGGCCGCTTGTCTAGTTTCTACTTCAAACGCCCCCTTTGTTCCAGTTGTTGATTCACGTACAAATCCACCTTTTGCAATCTCTCAGTTTAAACATTCAGCCCCTCAAGACTGTTCCGCCCACTTAACCATAGGAACAGGGGGAGGCCCTTCAGCCTCTCGAGACTGTTCCACCCATTCAATCATAGGATAGGAGGGGGCCATTCAGCCCCTCCAGCCTGTTCCGCCTTTCAATGATATCATGGCTGATCTGTATCTTAACTCCATCTGCCTGCCTTGGTTCCATGACTCTTAATACCCTTGCCTAACAAGTTAACAGTATATAACTGCTACGCATTTCGGGGATTGGTACAATTTTCAACTCCTTGTGCAAAAAGTCAACATCAAAACAGAAATGCTGGAAATACGCAGAAAGTCTGTCAGCACATGGTCTCTCTCGCTCTCTGATCCTCCTATTGCTCACTAGCTCTCTCGCTCTCTGCACATGATATCTCTCTCTTATATTCTATTTCTCTTTCTCTGCACATGGTCTCTCTCTGATCCTCCCATTTCTCTCTCGCTCTCTGTACGGGATCTCTCTCATTCTATTTCTCTCTCTCTGCACACGGTCTCTCTCTGATCCTCCCATTCCTCTCTCGCTCTCTGTACGTGATCTCCCTCTCATTCTATTTCTCTCTCTCTCTCTGCACACGGTCTCTCGCTGATCCTCCCATTTCTCTCTCGCTCTCTGTACGTGATCTCCCTCTCATTCTATTTCTCTCTCTCTCTGCACACGGTCTCTCTGATCCTCCCATTTCTCTCTCGCTCTCTGTACGTGATCTCTCTCTCATTCTATTTCTCTCTCTCTGCACACGGTCTCTCTGATCCTCCCATTTCTCTCTCGCTCTCTGTACGTGATCTCTCTCTCATTCTATTTCTCTCTCTGATCCTCTCATTTCTCTCTCGCTCTCTGTACGTGATCTCTCTCTCATTCTATTTCTCTCTCTCTGCACATGGTCTCTCTCTGATCCTCCCATTTCTCTCTCGCTCTCTGTACGTGATCTCTCCCTCGTTCTATTTCTCTCTCTCTGCACACGGTCTCTCTCTGATCCTCCCATTTCTCTCTCGCTCTCTGTACGTGATCTCTCTCATTCTATTTCTCTCTCTCTCTGCACACGGTCTCTCTGATCCTCCCATTTCTCTCTCGCTCTATGTACGTGATCTCTCTCTCTCTCTCTCTCTCTCTCTCTCTCTGCACACGGTCTCTCTCTGATCCTCCCATTCCTCTCTCGCTCTCTGTACGTGATCTCTCTCTCATTCTATTTCTCTCTCTCTCTCTGCACACGGTCGCTCTCTGATCCTCCCATTCCTCTCTCGCTCTCTGTACGTGATCTCTCTCATTCTATTTCTCTCTCTCTGCACACGGTCTCTCTCTGATCCTCCCATTTCTCTCTCGCTCTCTGTACGTGATCTCTCTCTCATTCTATTTCTCTCTCTCTGCACACGGTCTCTTTCTGATCCTCCCATTTCTCTCTCGCTCTCTACGTGATCTCTCTCTCATTCTATTTCTCTCTCTCTGCACACGGTCTCTCTGATCCTCCTATTTCTCTCTCGCTCTCTGTACGTGATCTCTCTCTCATTCTATTTCTCTCTCTCTCTCTGCACACGGTCTCTCTGATCCTCCCATTTCTCTCTCGCTCTCTGTGCGTGATCTCTCTCTCATTCTATTTCTCTCTCTCTGCACACGGTCTCTCTCTGATCCTCCCATTTCTCTCTCGCTCTCTGTACGTGATCTCTCTCTCATTCTATTTCTCTCTCTCTGCACACGGTCTCTCTGATCCTCCTATTTCTCTCTCGCTCTCTGTACGTGATCTCTCTCTCATTCTATTTCTCTCTCTCTCTCTGCACACGGTCTCTCTGATCCTCCCATTTCTCTCTCGCTCTCTGTACGTGATCTCTCTCTCATTCTATTTCTCTCTCTCTCTGCACACGGTCTCTCTCTGATCCTCCCATTTCTCTCTCGCTCTCTGTACGTGATCTCTCTCTCATTCTATTTCTCTCTCTCTCTGCACACGGTCTCTCTCTGATCCTCCTATTTCTCTCTTGCTCGCCTCACATTCTCTCTCTTTGTTGGTCGTGCCTTCTGTTGTCAAGGCCCTAAGCTCTGGAATTCCCTGCCTAAACCTCTCCGCCTCTCTACCTCTTTCCTCCTTTAAGACGCTCCTTAAAACCTAGCTCTTTGACCAAGCTTTTGGTCACCTGCCCTAATTTATCCTTATGTGGCTCGGTGTCAAATTTTCTGTCTTATATCGCTCCTGTGCGCAGCGCCTTGGGACGTGTTACTATGTTAAAGGCGCTATATAAATACAAGCTGTTGTTGTATGCTATTTCTCGCTCTTGCTCTTGACACATGATCTCTCTCTTATTTGCTATTTCTTTCTGACTCATAACCCAGGACACTACTTTCCTCATTTTCTTACCATTAACTACACCGAGATAAACATTCCTCTAAAGTACAGACACTCTTGTCGATGCATCAGTACTGAGAGCAACACTGTTCTGTTCCAACACCAGCTGATGAAATGCAAATAATGTTTATACACCTTTCTCCCCTTCCTGTTTTACTGCTTTGAAAGCACCCGGACAAAGACAGCCCACTCTTGGCTGGCCTCTATACCCGAGAGGATATAATCACTCGTACTAGTTCTGAGCATCTTCAACTTGGCCGTGTTACTACAGAGGGGTGCTGAGTAGAGCCACATGTTGTCATGTGGTCAAGGTAGTTGCCTGCCTTCCTGATGTGTTGTCTGGGAGACAATACCGGTCAAACGTAGAAGATAGATGCTCTCGGGCACTTCAACCCTTACTTGGGTGGCACGGTTGAAGCAGAGCATCATTTTTTCACTTTAGTGTCTTAAAAACTACCAGTTCTCCAGGCTCAGATTCCATTGGCTAATCCTCACTAGCCCAGGCTAACAAAAGTGATTTCTACCGCAGAAGTACCAAGCGCTTCAGTTTACTGCCATAGTGTTAGCTTTGTGGGGGTCACTGCAGCTTTTACTATCATACGAAACTTTCACATCGATCTAAAACTGGTGTATGCGCATCTCTGCAAAGGTTGTAGGTTCAAGTCCCAATCCAGAGACTTGAGCACAAAGTCTAGGCTGACATTCTAGTGCAGAACTGAGGGAGCGCTGCACTGTCGGAGGGGCAGTACTGAGGGAGCGCCGCACTGTCGGAGGGGCAGTACTGAGGGAGCGCCGCACTGTTGGAGGGGCAGTACTGAGGGAGCGCCGCACTGTCGGAGGGTCAGTACTGAGGGAGTGCTACACTGTCGGGCAGTACTGAGGGAGCGCTGCACTGTCGGGCAGTACTGAGGGAGTGCTGCACTGTCGGAAGGTCAGTACTGAGGGAGCGCTGCACTGTCGGAGGGTCAGTACTGAGGGAGCGCTGCACTGTCGGAGGGGCAGTACTGAGGGAGGGCTGCACTGTCGGAGGGGCAGTACTGAGGGAGGGCTGCACTGTCGGAGGGGCAGTACTGAGGGAGGGCTGCACTGTCGGAGGGGAAGTACTGAGGGAGGGCTGCACTGTCGGAGGGTCAGTACTGAGGGAGCGCTGCACAGTCGGAGGGGCAGTGCTGAGGGAGCGCTGCACTGTCGGAGGGGCAGTGCTGAGGGAGCGCTGCACTGTCGGAGGGGCAGTACTGAGGGAGCGCTGCACTGTCGGAGGGTCAGTACTGAGGGAGGGCTGCACTGTCGGAGGGGCAGTACTGAGGGAGCGTTGCACTGTCGGAGGGGCAGTACTGAGGGAGGGCTGCACTGTCGGAGGGGCAGTACTGAGGGAGCGCTGCACAGTCGGAGGGGCAGTACTGAGGGAGCGCTGCACTGTCGGAGGGGCAGTACTGAGGGAGCGCTGCACTGTCGGAGGGGCAGTACTGAGGGAGCGCTGCACTGTCGGAGGGGCAGTACTGAGGGAGCGCTGCACTGTCGGAGGGGCAGTACTGAGGGAGCGCTGCACTGTCGGAGGGGCAGTACTGAGGGAGCGCTGCACTGTCGGAGGGGCAGTACTGAGGGAGCGCTGCACTGTCGGAGGGGCAGTACTGAGGGAGCGCTGCACTGTCGGAGGGGCAGTACTGAGGGAGCGCTGCACTGTCGGAGGGGCAGTACTGAGGGAGCGCTGCACTGTCGGAGGGTCAGTACTGAGGAAGCGCTGCACTGTCGGAGGGGGCAGTACTGAGGGAGCGCTGCACTGTCGGAGGGGGCAGTACTGAGGGAGCACTGCACTGTCGGAGGGTCAGTACTGAGGGAGCGCCGCACTGTCGGTGATGCTGTATTTCAGATGAGACAATAAACTGCCCTCTCAGGTGGACATAAAAGATCCCATGGCCACTATTTCAAAGAAGAGCAGGGGGAGTTCTCCCCGGTGTCCTGACCAATATTTATCCCTCAATCAACATCACGAAAAAACAGATTATCTGATTATTATCACATTGCTGTTTGTCTTTCTATCTTTTCTTTACTTTCTTGCTTTTCTTTGTTTCTCTTTCTTTCCTTTTCTTTCTTTGCTTTCCTTTGCCTTTCTTTTCCTTTTCTTTCCTTTGCTTTTCTTTCTTTACCTTAAATCTGGGTCCTCTGGTTACTGACCTTCCTGCCACTGGAAACAGTTTCTTCTTGTTCACTCTATCAAAACCCCTTCATAAGTTTGAACACCTCTATTAAATCTCCCCTCACCTTCTCTGCTCTAAGGAGAATAATCTCAGTTTCTCTAAGTCTCTCCACATTGGATTTTGTCTGTCTCCAACCCAGAGCCCAGATACTCAAAAGATACCAAAGCGGATGAGAGTGCAGTTAGTTTTGATGCTGTACCTGTGACACTGACGTCTGTGAAGAGGAGAAGGATAATGGTCTGTCCGCTGACGGACTGTGAGAACACAGACTCTTTTGAGCAAACGAGATTGGTGGTGATCCTCAGTGCTCCAAGGCATAGTGTCCTCTCCACTAGCCCCATACTTCAAGAAAATAACTTGTATGCAAGGAAAACCTAATTTTCTAAAACATAAACAAAACTGGGAAGCAGGGTCTGAAGCCAGGTTGTTCTTGAGCGCGCTGCTTTCTGTTTTTCCTCGTCGGGTATTTGAAAGGTTTAGGATAGTGCTGTTGTAATTGGGATAGTCACCCTTCAAAGCTAGTTGCAATTGGCTGGTGAGGATGTTTTGCATTGTAACAGGAGGGCAGGTATTTGGGGTTTGCTTAAGAGCAGGTTTAACCTGTTAGAGCAGGAGTCTTCACAAACACAAAAGAATCTGCCTGTGGGGTGGATGGGGGAAGGGAGACCAGAGAATGCCGGTTCCCTGTCCATACATGTACTTTAGGGAAGGAAACTTTCCATCCTTACCTGGTCTGGCATATGTGTGACTCCAGACCCGCAGTAATGTGGTTGACTCTTAACTGCCCTCTGAAATGGCCACTAGCAAGCCACTCTGTCATATCAAAAAAACCTGCTGTGATGGACTCGAGGGCAGTTAGGGATGGGCAATAAATGTCGGCTTTGCCAGCGACGCCCATATGCCGTGAATTTTCTTTTATTCGTTCATGGGATCTGGGCGTCGCTGGCAAGGCCATCCCTAGTTGCCCTTGAGAAAGGTGGTGGTGAGCCGCTTTCTTGAACCGCTGCAGTCCGTGTGGTGATGGTACTCCCACAGTGCTGTTAAATCACAGAATCACAGAAACCCCACAGTGCAGATAGAGGCCATTTTGGCCCATCGAGCCTGCACCGACACATATCCCACCCGATCCCCGTAACCCCACGTATTTAATCCCCCTAACACTAAGGGTCAATTTATCATAGCCAAACAACCTAACCCGCACATCTTTGGACTGTGGGAGGAAACCGGAGCACCCGGAGGAAACCCACGCAAACACGGGGAGAATGTGGGAGGGAGTTCCAGGATTCTGACCCAGCGACGATGAAGGATCGGCCGATATACTTCTAAGTCAGGATGGTGTGTGACTTGGAGGTGGTGGTGTTCCCATGTGCCTGCTGCCCTTGTCTTTCTAGGTGGAAGAGGTCGCGGGTTTGGGAGGTGCTGCCGTAGAAGCCTTGGCGAGTTGGTGCAGTGCATCTTGTAGAGGGTACACACTGCAGCCACGGTATGGCGGTGGTGGAGGGAGTGAAACATAGAAACATAGAAGATAGGAGCAGGAGTAGGCCATTCGGCCCCTCGAGCCTGCTCCGTCATTTAATGAGATCATGGCTGATCATCCAAATTCAGTACCCGGTCCCTGCCTTCTCCCCATATCCCTTGATCCCTTTAGCCTCGAGAAATATATCTAACTCCTTCTTGAATATATTTAATGAATTGGCCTCAACTGCCTTCTGTGGTAGAGAATTCCACAGGTTCACCACTCTCTGGGTGAAGAAATTCCTCCTCATCTCTGTCCTAAATGGCTTGCCCCTTATCCTTATCCTGTGAATGTTTAAGGTGGTGGATGGGGAGTCAATCAAGCGGGCTGCTTTATCCTGGATGGTGTCCAGCTTCTTGAGTGTTGTTGGAGCTGCACTCATCCAGGCAAGTGGAGAGTATTCCATCACACTCCTGACTTGTGCCTTGTAGATGGGGGAAAGGTTTTGGGGAGTCAGGTGGTGAGACACTCGCTGCAGAATACCCAGCCTCTGACCTGCTCTTGTTGCCACAGTATTTATGTGGCTGGTCCAGTTAAGTTTCTGGTCAATGGTGACCCCCAGGATGTTGATGGTGGGGGATTCGGCGATGGTAATGCCATTGAATGTCATGGGGAGATGGTTAGAGTCTTGCTTGTTGGAGATGGTCATTGCCTGGCACGTCTGTGGTGCGAATGCTACCTGCCACTTATCAGCCCAAGCCTGAACGTCATCCAGGACTTGTTGCATGCGGCCATGGACTGCTTCATTATCTGTGGAGTTGCGAATGGCACTGAACACTGTACAGTCATCAGCGAACATCCCCATTTCTGACCTTATGTTGGAGGGAAGGACGTTGATGAAGCAGCTGAAGATGGTTGGGCCTAGGACACTGCCCTGAGGAATTCCTGCAGCGATGTCCTGGGGCTGTGATGATTGACCTTCAATCACCACAACCATCTTCCTTTGTGCTAGGTATGACTCCAATGAAGAAATAAAAGTGCATTTTTGGAATTGGAAGGAGTACGAGAGTAATGGTGGTGGCAGTGGTCCAGCTCTGCCTTTCAGCTCAGACCCGTTAATGACTCCCCTACCAACTGCCTCTTTAAACCTCTCTCCCCTGCACCTTCCACCCTCACCTCCAAACGCACGTGCAAGGTGTTCGTGGACTTTTTTTGTCACTAAGTTTGAGACCATCTGTTCAGCTCCCTCTGCCCTACCCCTCCCTTCCCCTTGCCCTCCAAGCCAAGGTTCCCCTCCTCCCGCCCAAATCATGAACTCGCACCTTTCTGTAGTTTCCCTCCCTCGTGCCCTCTCCGAGCTCATCTCGCCCACCTCTTGCTCCCTCCCATTAAACTGCTGACCACCCAACTTCCAATCCTCGCCCCAACGTTAGCTGATATTGTAAATGGTTCTCTCTCCTTGGTTCCTCCTCCCCCCCCCCCCCCCCAGCCATCTGCCATCATTATCCCCTTTCTCAAAAAACCCCACTGTTGACCCCTTTGTCCTCGCAAACTATCGGCCCATCTCCAACCTCCCTTTCCTCTCAAGTCCGAAGGCACAACGTCAGGTTCCACATGTACAGCGGAGCAGGCTCGAAGGGCTGTATGGCCTACTGATGCGCTATCAATTACTCATAAAAGACTGAGAGTTAAGAGAGTAACTAAAGGCTTTTATTAACAAAAGAATGAAGGTCTGCCTCGAGTGGTCGACCGGTCCAGAAATACAAAGGGCTGGGGAGCAGTCACCTTTATACTAGGACTTGTGGGAGGAGTTAGCCGAGGCATGTCCAGGCATGTACACAGTGGAATACAAACAGTGGTTTACCACATTCATCCCTTGTTTAAAATTGAGTCCGGCGGGGTGAAGTGTATTAAAAGTTAGTGTATTGGAGTCTCTCCGGAGGTCTTGTCTGGCGCTGTGATCGGCGTGGCGACGGCAGGGGTAGTGGAGCTTCCGGCGTCGAGTCCTGCGTGGGCTGTGGCACAGGCGTGTCGTCCTCGTAGATGTCGAGCGGGTCGCTGGGCCCAGGCCTGCCGTCTGCTGGGGCTGGATATCGGCTCGTGGGGGGGGGGGGTGGTAGTGAGTAGTGGGTTACTGCGGCCCCCGAGGGTGCAAGGTCTCTTATGGAGACTGTGTCCTCCCGCCCGTCCGGGTATGCAATGTAAGCATACTGGGGGTTGGCGTGGAGGAGGTCGACCCTCTCAACCACGGGGTCCGTTTTATGGGTCCTCACGTGCCTTCTCAGTAGGACCGGCCCTGGGGACGTCAGCCATGGCGGTAGCGATGTCCCCGATGTGGACTTCCTTGGGAAGACAAACATTTTCTCATGAGGGGTGGCGTTAGTGGCAGTGCAGAGCAGTGACCGAATAGAGTGGAGCGCATCGGGGAGCACATCCTGCCAGCGGGAGGTTGGAAGGCCCCTAGACTTTAAGGCTAGCAGGGCGGCCTTCCAAACTGTCGCATTTTCTCTTTCCACCTGTCCGTTCCCCCGGGGGTTGTAACTGGTGGTCCTGCTTGTGGCAATACCCCTAGTTAGCAGGTACTGACGGAGTTCGTCGCTCATAAACGATGAGCCCCGGTCGCTATGGATATAGCTGGGGAAACCGAACAGGGTGAAGAGGTCGTTCAGACATTTAATGACCGTGGCACTGGTCATGTCCGGGCAGGGGATGGCGAACGGGAAACGGGAGTACTCATCAATAATATTGAGGAAGTACACATTGCGGTCGGAGGAGGGGAGAGGCCCTTTAAAATCAACGCTCAGGCGCTCGAAGGGGCGAGTGGCTTTTATCAGGTGGGCCCTGTCTGGTCTATAAAAGTGCGGTTTGCAATAAGGCAGGTTGCGGGCCTTGATGAAGTGGAAGAACCTGGTGACCCCCAGGTGGCAGAGGTCATTGTGGAGGGCCCGCAGTCTATCGATCTGCGTGCTGGCGCAGGTGCCACGCGATAGCGCATCCGGGGGTTCATTGAGCTTCCCGGGCCGGTACAAGATCTCGTAATTGTAGGTGGAAAGTTCGATTCTCCACCTCAAGATCTTGTCATTTTTGATTTTGCCCCTCTGCTTGTTGTTAAACATGAAAGCAACTGAACGCTGGTCAGTGAGCAGGGTAAATCGTTTTCCGGCCAGGTAGTGCCTCCAATGACGCACAGCCTCCACAATCGCCTGGGCCTCCTTCTCAACAGCGGAGTGTCTGGTCTCCGGGCCTTGGAGGGTTCGTGAAAAGAAGGCCACGGGTCTCCCCGCCTGATTGAGGGTAGCGGCCAGGGCAAAGTCGGACGCGTCGCTTTCCACCTGGAAGGGGATGGATTCGTCCACTGCGTGCATGGTGGCTTTGGCAATGTCTTCCTTGATACGGTGGAAGGCTAAGCGGGCCTCTGCCGTCAAGGGAAAAGAGGTGGACTTGATCAGCGGATGGGCCTTGTCCGCATAGTAGGGGACCCACTGGGCATAATAGGAGAAAAACCCGAGGCACCTCTTCAGGGCCTTGAGGTAGTGGGGCAGTGGGAGTTCCATAAGGGGACACATCCGGTCGGGGCCGATGACTCCGTGTTCCACAACACAGCCAAGGATGGCGAGGCGGTTTGTGCAGAATATGCACTTCTCCTTGTTATATGTCAGGTTCAGGAGTTGGGCGGTGCGGAGGAATTTTTCGAGGTTTGCGTCATGGTCCTGCAAGTCACGGCCGCAGATGGTCACATTGTCCAGATATGGGAAAGTGGCCTGCAACGCATTTTGATCTACCATCCGGTCCATCTCCCTTTGGAAGACGGAGACCCCGTTGGTGACGCCAAAGGGAACCCTAAGGAAGTGATAGAGGCGGCCGTTTGCCTCAAAGGCAGTATACTGGCGGTCCTCAGGGCGGATAGGGAGCTGGTGGTACGCTGATTTCAGGTCAATGGTCGAGAAGACGCGGTACTGCGCGATCTGGTTGACCGTATCAGCTATGCGGGGGAGTGGGTAGGCGTCCAGCAGGGTGTAGCGGTTTATTGTCTGGCTGTAGTCGATGACCAGGCGCTGCTTCTCGCCGGTCTTAACGACCACAACCTGGGCTCGCCAGGGGCTGGTGCTGCCCTCAATAATCCCTTCCTTCAGGAGCCGCTCCACTTCGGTTTTAATGAAAACCCTGTCCCCGGCACTGTATCACCTGCTCTTTGTGGCGATGGGCTTACAGTCGGGGGTGAGGTTAGCAAACAGTGGGGGGCAGGGGTGACTCTGAGTGTGGAGAGGTTGCACCTGGTGCGCGACGGGCAATTTGGGAGCTGCGGACTGTGAGTGGGGGTAGGGGTCCACCGTACGCCATCGTAACACTTTTAAGGTGGCACTGAAAATCTAACCCCAGCAGGACGGCAGCGCAGAGGTCGGGCAGGATCAGAAGTTTAAAATGATCGTACACGGTCCCGTCTACTACGAGTGTCACTACGCAGTCGCCGCCAATGTCCGCCGACTGGGACTCGGAGGCCATAGAAATCCGCTGGTGCGCAGGCAGGACTGGGAGAGAGCAACGCCGCACCGTGTCGGGGTAGATGAAGCTCTCCGTGCTCCCAGAGTCAAAAAGGCAGATTGTATCGTGGCCATTTACCTTAATGTCCATTGTGGAACTGGCCAGCTGGTGCGGTCTCGCTTGGTCCAGTGTAACGGATGCCAGCGTAGGGGTCGGTGTGTCGCTGCGGGTATCAGATGAGGCGGTGTTGGGGGCCTGCTGCGTTCCGGCTGTCGTCCAAGATGGCGGCGTCCATGATCCCCATGTGGCTGGAGGCGTCCAAAATGGCTGCTGTACCGGTGGTTCGCACATGGCCGGGGAGGCCCAAGATGGCGGCCCGCATGGCCCACACGCGGCGCTGCTGGGGTTCGGGGTGGCTTTGGCCCTGCAGACGTTAGCGTAGTGTCCCTTCTTCCGGCAGCCCGAGCAGATCGCGTTTTTTGCCGGGCAGCGCGCTCTGGGGTGTTTTGCCTGGCCACAGAAGTAGCATTTCTGGCCTTGGGGCACTGCTGTCTGGCCTTGGGACACTGCTGCGGTAGTTGGGCCGTTGCTGGGGTGTGGCTGGGGTGGCACGGCGCTATGAGGCGGTCCTACCGTGTCCCAGGCTGTCATTCCCCGCGGCGTCCACGGTGCAGAGGAGTAGGCATCCATGCCCCGGTAGGCTGTATCCAATGATAGTGCGAGTTCAGAGGCCTTGTTGAGGTCGAGGTCACTCTGCTCCAACAGTCGCTGTCGGGTGTAATTGGATCTGTGGCCCGCTACAAAAGCGTCCCAGATAAGTTCCTCTGTGTACACGGCGGCCTTTACATCCTTACAACCACAGGCCCGGCCAAGCACAGACAGTGCCTGAAAGGTATTCCACGGTCGATTCCCCAGGTTGTTGTTTACGACTCCCCAGAAGGTGCCTGGCGTACACTTCGTTCACTGGGCGCGTGTACTGGTCCTTGAGGAGCTTGATAGCGTCCGCGTACGAGGTCGCGTCTTGGATGACCGAGTACACTCGGTGGTTCACTTTGGAGGTCAGGACATCCAGTTTGTCCTCGTCCGATTTGATTGCTGCGGAGGCGGTCAGGAATTTTTCGAAACACTTAAGCCAGTGAGTAAACTTGGTGGATGAGTCCGCCTCCCGATGATCTAAGTCCAGGCATGCTGGTGTGAGGATCTTCTCCATTATAAAAATTTTGTTAATAAAATTGATGCGCTATCAATTATTCATAAAAAACTGAGAGTTAAGAGAGTAACTAAAGGCTTTTATTAACAAAAGAATGAAGGTCTGCCTCGAGTGGTCGACCGGTCCAGAAATACAAAGGGCTGGGGAGCAGTCACCTTTATACTAGGACCTGTGGGAGGAGTCAGCCGAGGCATGTCCAGGCATGTACACAGTGGAATACAAACAGTGGTTTACCACACCTACTCCTGCTCCTAATTCTTATGTATGCTGTTGACACCCAGCTCGACCTCGCCACCACTACTCCCAGCCCCTCCACCGCCTCTGTGTTGTCAGACTGTTTGCCCAACATCCAGTCCTGAAAGAGCCGCAATTTCCTCCAATTGAACATTGGCAAGACCAAAGTCACTGTTTTTGGTCCTTGTCACAAACTCCGTTTCCTCACCACTGACTCCATCCCTCTCCTTGGCCACTGTTTGAGGCTGAACCAGACCATTCACAACCTCGGCGTCCTATTTGACCGTGAGCTGAGCTGCCGACCCCGTATCCTCTTCATCACCAAGACCCCCTACTTCCACCTCCATAACCTCGCCCGTCTCCACTCCTGCCTCCACTCATTTGCTGCTGAAACCCTCATCCATAACGAGAGTGTCAGCCTAGGTTATGGGCTCAAGTCTCTGAATCCACAGCCTTCGGACTCGAGCAGAGAGTTAAACGATACCTTTTGGTATGGCACTAGGTGTGTTGCCAATAATTCAGCCTTGAGTTATGGTGTATTAGGAAGTGAGTTGTGGAGAGGGGGTTTAAAATGAGATTCTCTGCTTCGATCTGCTGTACCTCTGCAGAGTGTCTATTGACACCAGTGCTGGCTAATGCGTTGCCCTGTATCAGCCAATTAGTTGGAGGCAGGGCGGGACTAGGACAGGGCTCACCGCAAACAGTCAATTTTACAACAAACTAAGTCTATTTAAACAGTGCACGACAGCAAAAAGCTTGCAGACTCTATTTAAACAGCATACTACACCAAACCGAACTCATGACTGAAACTGTAGCAACATCTCTCGATAAAACAGGATTATTTCTCCAGTGAAATACAGTGAGTGGAGGATAGCTACATACAAATTATATGTGTAAAATCAATCCCAGTCACTTCCAGCAGTGCAGTCTCCAGGACGGGGCAATTTCCCAATCGTCTCCATTCTGGCGGGGAGCAGCCGTGTCAATACATGTAGCCGTACCTCTGTCGGTCTGTTCGAGCCTGACTTGTCTTTTCCTCTCTTGCAGGCGGAGTATGACTCCATGCTGCTGGAATACGCAGGAGAGGGCATTCCCCTTCTGGCAGCTGCTGTGGGAGGGCAGATCTTTGCCCCGTACTTTGCTGGATTCCTCCCCCTGTTGCTGTGTAAAACGGTACGTGTGGCTTCAATGTGTAACTGCTGTCGGATTTCGGGTATCTGGCGGCACTGTGTCGGGACCTTATTCCACGAACAAAGAGTGAGACGGGTGAAGGTGGGCAACTGAAACCTTTCCCAGTAATCCAGTGTTGCTGGAAACCTGCTAATACTGGATGTGTATGTACGGAACAACACCTCTCAACTGCAAGCACTTGGGGAAACCAGTGTACAATAATTTAAGAACAATTAAGATAATGGGCAGCGACCGGTCGATATATAAACCCAACCAGGCCAGAAACCAAAGAATCCCACAGCCATCCAATGTTTAGACATTGCACGTGACACCTGATGCCAGTTGGAGGCTTGAAATCTCAGTCTCCCCTTCATTCCTGTAATTTGCCAGGCCTCGGCAGTGCAATAAATATATATGTCATATTACACACAAAGCACTGGGATTCATTCCAGAACTGAGAGGTTATATCTATCAGGAAAGTCTGATCAGGCTGGGGCTCTTTTCTCTAGAAAAGAGAAGGCTGAGGGGTGACCTGACAAAGCTCTTTAAAATTATGAAGGGGTTCGATAGGTTGGGCATAAAGGAGATGTTTCCTCTAGGTAAGTCCTAAATCATGGGCCCAGAAATATAAGATGATCAATAATAAATCCAATAAGGAATTCAGGAGAGTGGTGAGAATGTGGAGCTCGCTATCACAGGGAGTGGTTGAGGGGACTAGCATAGATGCATTTTAGCAGGAAGCTAGATAAGCACATGAAGGAGAAAGGAATAGAAGGATATGGTGATAGAGTTAAAGAGGGGTGGAGGAGGCTCGAGTGGAGCTGTTGTGCCTGTTTCTGTGCTGTACATTCGATGTAATTCTATGTATTACACAAAATTATAGATGGCAAGAATTGCTGGATGCTTTGAACCGCTCCGTCATTAACCTAGCTAAAGCCGATAAAAGTCCCTTCTCACTGTGAGGCTCCCCCCCCCCCCCATTGAACTTAATGACGATCGGGAAAGTGTCGGGTTTACGACCTTCTTACGAACTATTCCTGCCGGGGTCCTTTAGGGCTGCCAATTAATGGCAAAGAGGAACCCTGGTAAATACCTGGTGTTTTATGGCCCTGACACGGCACTCAGCCGTGGATATCCCAATATTTCAATGCACTAACAATGTTTGCATTGCACTATGTGTATGTTTAGAGGGTTTTAGATGTATGGTTTTGGAGGGGCCACAAAGGGTCATCCAGTAGGCTGCGGAGTCTCGCTCCGGCAGGTAGTGAATTGTTTCAGGAGGTTTTCTTTATAATTCTTTTTACGAGGTCCCAGATGCAACGTTCCCATCGCTGCGCCATTATCAGATTGACGCTCCGACCATTTGCAGCGTAAATATAACACACTGTCAGCGGTCAGCGCAAAAGGCCCGATTTAGCGTAGTTCACCACCATGGCAGCGATTTCTGGCCCATCGATACTTCCGCTGGTCAGGCACGAGGTGTGTGGCGTTTGAATCTCCCAATCATTGGAAGGTTGTTGTCCTTGGTACAAGCATGAGAATCCGAGGTGATTCCGTAGATTTACATCGTGTCTACAGCGCAGAAATGGGCCATTCGGCCCAACTAGTCTGTGCCAGCATTTATGCTCCACAGGAGCCTCCTCCCACCCCTCTTCATCTAACCCTATCAGCTCTCAGGAGTTTGTTCCAAGTAAGACCACTGACGTATAGTCACTGTAAAAAGCCAAACTCCATTTTGCTGAGATTATGGGGACCTAATTGAGGCTTTTCCTGGTAGCTGAGAGCGAACATTGGGCAGTCCTTATTTACAGACATAGCGCATTGTAAGGTTTTTATACAAACAAACCAGCTCCACTCCCAGCTTTACAAACCATTCATCTGAAACCCCCGAAACATGCACACAGTGCATTGCAAACATTGTTAGTGCACAGAAATATCTGGATATGGTAGTTGGAGTTTCGCAATGTTTGTAGTGCACAGCATGTACATGAAGGGTAGGGCAATGGAAGGACCATCTGACCCCTCAATGCATTTGTTAGTGCGTCCCCCTGTGCCATTATCCCCCAACCGCCAGTCACGGTAACCGCTTAGAGAGGCTAAAAAAAACATGTGGCTAATTTCAGCAACAACAGCGTGCAATGTTGCAGCGCCTCTCGTGTAGCAAAATGTCCCGTAGCGCTCCACGGAGGGCCAAGCCATCAACCACGATCATCTTGAGGGTGGAACAGGCTCGGAGGGGCTGAATGGCCGATGCTCCAAAATAACCGGACGGGTTAGCGGGAATGACCAAAGGGCCAGGTCAGAGGAGGTAGGTTTTAATTTAAGGAGCGGGGAGGCAGCAAGGTGGCGGGTGTTCAAAGAGAGTGTTCTAGGGACAGCTGCGGCTGAACATGGGGCATGCAAAGAAAAGCAGAGTTGGGAGAGCAGAGGGCCCATACTGGTACGCTGAGGTTACAGAGTAGGGAGGAGCGAGATGAGGACAAAGATTTTGAAATCAGTCTGTTGAGGTTTGAAATCGGCTCAATACGGCAACGCCTCTATTTTAAAATTCTCATCCTTGTTTTCAAATCCCTCCATGGCCTCGCCCCCCTCCCTATCTCTCTAACCTCCTCCAGCCCCACAACTTTGAGATCTCTGCACTCCTCCGATTCTGGCCTCTTGCGCATCCCCAATTTCCATTGGCGGCTGTGCCTTCAGCTACCTGGGCCCTAAGCTCTGGAATTGACTCCCGAAACCCCTCTGCGCCTCTCTCCTCCTTTTAAGACGCTCCTTAAAACCTACCTCTTTCACCAAGCTTTTGGTCACCTGTCCTAATATTCTCCTTATATGTCTCAGTGTCAAATTTTGTTGGATAAAACTCCTGTGAAGCGCCTTGGGGTGCTTTATTACATTAAAGGTGCTGTATAAATGCAAGTTGTTGCTGTCTGTACCATTACATAGCAATCTCCTGGCTCGAGAAAGGGTGATGTATTCACAGATGTTTCCCTCTGCGGAACCTGTTACTAATACTGACCCATTGCTTTAAAGTCAATCTTAATTCGACAGTTCAGTGGTCGCTACACCTAAATTGACTTGTACGTCCTTACTTAACAGGTTACTATTACTACACTGTGAAGGGAAATCAATCGCAGTATAACATTAGCAGACCTCCGGGCAGTCTGATTAACCCTCTCCTTACAGATACCCACAGCAGCGAGTTGTTATTAGAACATAAGAAATAAGAGCAGGAGTAGGCCATACGGCTCTTCGAACCTGTTCCGCCATTCAATAAGATCATGGCTGATCATCGCCCTCAACTCCACTTTCCTGCCCGATCTCCATATCCCTTGATTCCCCTAGAGTCCAAAAATCTATCGATTTCAGCTTTGAATATACTCAAAGACTCAGCATTCACAGCCCTCTGGGGCAGAGAATTCCAAAGATTCACAACCCTCTGAGTGAAGAAATTCCTCCTCATCTCAGTCTTAAATGGCCGACCCCTTATCCTGAGACTGTGCCACTTGGTTCTAGACACTCCATCCAGGGGAAACAACCTCTCAACATCTACCCTGTCAATCCCCTTCAGAATCTTGCATGTTTCAATGAGATCACCTCTCATTCTTCTAAACTCCAAAGAGTATAGGCCCATTCTACACAATCTCTCATCATAGGACAGCTCTCATAGAAACATAGAAAAATAGGAGCAGGAGTAGGCCATTCGGCCCTTCAAGCCTGCTCTGCCATTCAGTATGATCATGGCTGATCCTCTATCTCAATACAGTACCATATTCCCGCTCTCTCCCCATACCCCTTGACGCATTTTGCATCTAGAAATTTATCTCTTTCTTAAATATATTCAGTGACTTGGCCTCTACAGCCTTCTGTGGTAGAGAATTCCACAGGTACACCACTCTCTGGGTGAAGAAATTCCTCCTCATCTCAGTCCTGAATGTCCTACCCCGTATCCTGAGACTGCGACCCCTCGTTCTAGACCCCCCAGACAGGGGAAACATTCTCCCTGCATCCAGTCTGTCTAGCCCTGTCAGAATCTCATCCCAGGAATCAATTTAGTGAACCTTCGTTGCACCACCTCCAAGGCAAGTATATCCTTCCTTAGATGAGACCAAAACTGTGCCCAGTACTCCGGGTGTGGTCTCACCAAGGCCCTGTACAATTGTAGCAAGACTTCCTTACTCTTATACTCCAACCCCCTTGCAATAAAGGCCAACATGCCATTTGCCTTCCGTATTGCTTGCTGTACTTGCATGCTAGCTTTCTGTGTTTCTTGCACGAGGACATAGAAACATAGAAGATAGGAGCAGGAGTAGGCCATTCGGCCCCTCGAGCCTGCTCCACCATTCAATGAGATCATGGCTGATCATCCAAATTCAGTACCCTGTCCCTGCCTTCTCCCCATATCCCTTGATCCCTTTAGCATTAAGCAATATATCTAACTCCTTCTTGAATGAATTGGCCTCAACTGCCTTCTGTGGTAGAGAATTCCACAGGTTCACCACTCTCTGGGTGAAGAAATTCCTCCTCATCTCAGTCCTAAATGGCTTACCCCTTATCCTTAGACTGTGACCCCTGGTTCTGGACTCCCCGACCATCGGGAACATCCTTCCTGCATCTAGTCTGTCTAGTCCTGTTAGAATTTTATAAGTTTCAATGAGATCCCCTCTCATTGTTCTAAACTCCAGCGAGTATAAGCCCAATCGACCCAATCTCCTCTCATACGTCATTCCTGCCATCCCAGGTATCAGTCTGGTGAATCTTCGCTGCACTCCCTCCATGGCAAGAACATCCTTCCTCAGATAAGGCGACCAAAACTGCACACAATACTCAAGGTGTGGTCTCACCAAGGCCCTGTACAACTGCAGCAAGACATCCTTGTTCCTGTACTCGAATCCTCTCGCTATGAAGGCCAACATACCATTTGCCTTCTTAACCGCCTGCTGCACCTGCATGCTTACCTTCAGCGACTGGTGCACAAGGACACCCAGGTCTCGTTGCACTTCCCCTTCTCCCAATCTATTGCCGTTCAGATAATCTGCCTTCCTGTTTTTGCCACCAAAGTGGATAACCTCGCATTTATCCACATTATACTGCATCTGCCCAATCACCCAACCTGTCCAAATCATACTGGAGTTTCTCGGCATCCTCCTCACAACACACGCCCACCCAGCTTTGTGTCGTCTGCAAACTTGGAGATATTACATCTAGTTCCCTCGTCTAGATCATTAATAAATACTGTGAATAGCTGGGGTCCTAACACCGATCCCTGCGGTACCCCACTAGTCACTGCCTGCCACTCGGAAAAAGACCCGTTTATTCCAACTCTTTGCTTCCTGTCTGCCAACCAGTTCTCTATCCAAGTCAATACCTTGCCCCCAATCCCATGTGCTTTAACTTTACACGCTAATCTCTTATGCGGGACCTTATCGAAAGCCTTCTGAAAGTCCAAATACACCACATCCACTGGTTCTCCCTTATCTATTCTACCAGTTACATCCTCAAAAAAAAGCACAATTTACCTTTTGTAAATCCATGTTGACTTTGTCCGATCCTGTCACTGTGCTCAGCTATTACATCTTTTATAATGGACTCTAGCATTTTCCCCACTACCGATGTCAGGCTTACTGATCTATAAGTCCCCGTTTTCTCTCTACCACCTTTATTGAATAGTGGGGTAACATTAGCTACCCTCCAATCCATGGATACTGTTCCAGAATCTATCGAATGTTGGAAGATGACCAGCAATGCATCTACTATTTCTAGGGCCACTTCCTTAAGTACCCTAGGATGTAGATTATCAGGACACCCAAATCTCTCTGAACACCAACATTTAACAGTTTCTCACCATTTAAAAAATATTCTATTTTTCTATTCTTCTTACCAAAGTGAATAACCTCACATTTCCCCACATTATACTCCATCTGCCACCTTACTGCCCACTCACTTAGTCTATCTATATCCCTTTACAGACTCTGTGTTCTCCTCACAGCTTACTGTCCCACCTAGCTTTGTATCATCAGCAAACTTGGATACATGACACTCGGTCCCTTCATCTAAGTAATTAATATAGATTGTAAATAGCTGAGGCCCCAGCACTGATCCTTGCGGCACCCCACTAGTTACAGCCTGCCAAACTGAAAAAGATCTTTTTGTCCCTACTCTGTTTTCTGTCTGTTAACTAATCCTCAATCCATGCTGCTATATTACCCCCAAACCCCATGAGCCCTAATCTTGTGTAATAACCTTTTATGTGGCAACTTATAGAATGCCTTTTGGAAATCCAAATATACTACATCCACTGGTTCCCCTTTATCTACCCTGCTAGTTACATCCTCAAAAAACTCTAATAAATTTGTCAAACACCATTTCCCTTTCATAAAACCATGTTGACTCTGCCTGTTATGAGCTGGAATGCGCTGCCTAAAAGGAAACGGATTCAGTAGTAACTTTCAAAATGGGAATTGGACATACACTTGAAGGGAAACTATTTACAGGGCATTGGGGGGGGGGGGGGGTGGAGTGGGATTAATTGGATAGCTCTTTCAAAGAACCAGCACAGGAACGATGGGCTGAATGGCCTCCTTCTGTGCCGTTTCATTGATGTCCCTAGAACTCTGTGGGAATTGAATCTGGAGAGAATGCCACTGGACGGCATTGTGTGGGTGACACAGAATAGCTGAAGTCTTGAGAGTGACCTTTGTGATGCGCTTGATGTGTTTCTTTGTGTTTCAGAAGCCAAGCTGCACAGTGGCCGAGAAATCCTTTGCCATTGGGTCGATCGCCGAGACGGTTCAGGCAATGGGGCCAGCGACGGTGCAGTTTGTGCCCAGGCTGCTGCCGATGCTGCAGGCTGGAGCACGCGATACAGACAATGAGGTGCGCAGCAATTCCGTCTTCGGCATCGGAGTACTCGCTGAGCAAGGGAAAGAAGCCATTTTCGAGTATCCTGGACTCCGCCGCAAAAAAAACCACCCTTTCCCTTTTCAAGAGGGCTCGGTGGAATGGACCCTCCCATGTGGAGCTGGGCGACACGGAGCAGATAGACTCCCTCTCACCGGGGCTCAGTGGAACCTACCCTCCCATGTGGAGCTGAGCCCCACACATGGAGCAGATAGACTCCCTCTCACCAGGGCTCAGTGGAACCTACCCTCTCATGTGGAGCTGAGCCCCACACATGGAGCAGATAGACTCCCTCTCACCAGGGCTCAGTGGAACCTACCCTCCCATGTGGAGCTGTGCCCCACACACGGAGCAGATAGACTCCCTCTCACCGGGGCTCAGTGGAACCTACTCTCCCATGTGGAGCTGAGCACCACACATGGAGCAGATAGACTCCCTCTCAATGGGGCTCGGTGGAACCTATCCTCCCATGTGGAGCTGAGCGACACGGCGCAGATAGACTCCCTCTCACCGGGGCTCGGTGGAACCTACCCTCCCATGTGGAGCTGAGCCCCACACACGGAGCAGATTGACTCCCTCTCACCAGGGCTCGGTGGAACCTACCCTCCCATGTGGAGCTGATCAACACGGAGCAGATAGACTCCCTCTCACCGGGGCTCGGTGGAACCTACCCTCCCACGTGGAGCTGAGCGACACGGAGCAGATAGACTCCCTCTCACCGGGGCCCGGTGGAACCTACCCTCCCATGTGGAGCTGAGCGACACGGAGCAGATAGACTCCCTCTCACCGGGGCTCAGTGGAACCTAACCTCCCATGTGGAGCTGAGCCCCACACACGGAGCAGATAGACTCCCTCTCACCGGGGCTCAGTGGAACCTACCCTCCCATGTGGAGCTGAGCCCCCCACACGGAGCAGATAGACCCCCTCTCACCGGGGCTCGGTGGAACCTACCCTCCCATGTGGAGCTGAGTGACACGGAGCAGATAGACTCCCTCTCACTGGGGCTCGGTGGAACCTACCCTCCCATGTGGAGCTGAGTCCCACACACTGAGCAGATAGACTCCCTCTCACCGGGACTCGGTGGAACCTACCCTCCCATGTGGAGCTGAGCGACATGGAGCAGATAGACTCCCTCTCACCGGGGCTCAGTGGAACCTACTCTCCCACGTGGAGCTGAGCGACACGGAGCAGATAGACCCCCTCTCACCGGGGTGTGTGTGTATGTCAGGCCAGGGCAGGTGCCTGGGCTCCAGGCCATCCCACTGCCTGGGCCCAAACAGGAGCCTGCATCCCAGGCTGCCCTGGCACTCCAGCTGGAAAGTGAGGCCCGGGTTATAGGGTAGTACCGTTGCTGTTTTGACGGGGCGGGGGTCGGGGGGGGGGGGGCGATCCCCTGTTTGGCTTTGCAGTTAGTCCCTTAACACTTGTCTTCAGACACTACCCGTCTCTGCTGAGCATCCTGTCGTCCATCATAGCCCGAGAGCAAAATCGCCGAGTCGTGGACAATGTGTGTGGGGCTGTGTCCCGCATGATGATGACGAATCTTGCAGGCGTTCCCGTGGAACAGGTACTTGCGCACTTCCTCGGTATGCCCAGTCAGCCATTGCCTAGATATTGAGTGGCACAAACCCAGGTTCTCTGTCCTGCCTTGTGCTGATCCCTGCTGGGGAAGGATCTGATTGGCGTACGCGAGCTGGGGCTTCTGCCTTTGATCATCGACCCAGGGCGCCTGTGCCGGAGTAGGGTACACCACTACGATGCCCTTCCTGGTTGAACAGCCCCGCAGCACTCACCGTCTAGCCTGGCAGATGGCCACTTGGGTGAGCTGCCGGAGGAATCGTACCCCGACACAGGGCCGTGCCATCAGGAGAGCACAGGTTCAAGGAGAATGTCAGAGAGCCAACAGTTCCAAACCTGCCAACATTCTCCACCCATTGCAGTAGTTCCTGTTCATGTGAGTCCCGCAAAGTCCCCAGCATGAGAGCAGAAAAAAAGGTGGTTTTCTTAAGTCCGCTTTTCCTATCGACACTTCCTGCACTCGAGTAGTAACAGGCCCTCGGGATTTGCCACTTCCATATTTGATTGTTGCTTTGAGGCACAGTTCAGCTTTCAGACATGGGCCACGTGCGCAGTGACCTCAGCAAGGCCCGCTCTTTTTCCCACTTTCTGTCGCTCGGAAAGCTTCAGACTAGGAAGGCCCAGGCCTCGTCAGGCCACAAGAACTTACTGACCTTCTCTTGCTTTGTTTTGAAAGGTATTTCCTGTCCTGGTCCGTTCGCTTCCACTGAAGGAGGACTTTGAAGAAAATGTTACAGTGTTTAACTGCATCACCTTTATGTACAAAAACAACCCCGATCAGGTAGGGCACCCAGGCAGCAGCAAGCCTAAACCTGTCTTGGAAATTACAATTCAGATCACGTTATTATACACTTAGAAAGCTCAGTATGAATTTGCTTACTTTTGTAAAAGAAATTCGCATTTCAAGACGTGAATCATTTCTAGCCCATTAATACACGCTGTAATAGGATCTATAGACTGCAGTGTAAACACCCATCAGTACACAGTGTAATAGGGTCTGTAGACTACAGTGTAAACACCCATCAGTACATGGTGTAATAGGGTCTACAGACTGCAGTGTAAACACCCATCAGTACACAGTGTAATAGGGTCTACAGACTGCAGTGTAAACACCCATCAGTACTTGGTGTACCAGCATCAGCATATAGGTACCAACGATATAGGTAAAAACCGGGATGAGGTCCTAAAAGCTGAATATAGGGAGTTAGGAGGTAAATTAAAAAATAGGACCTCAAAGGTAGTAATCTCAGGATTGCTACCAGTGCCATGTGCTAGTCAGAGTAGAAATAGAAGGATATTTCAGATGAATATGTGGCTAGAGGAATGGTGCAAGGGGGAGGGATTCAAATTCCTGGGACATTGGAACCGGTTCTGGGGGAGGTGGAACCAGTACAAAACGGATGGTTTGTACCTGGGCGGGACCGGAACCGATGTCCTAGGATAAGTGTTTGCTAGTGCTGTGGGGGAGGGTTTAAACTAAAATGGCAGGGGGTTGGGAACCTGTGCAGGGAGACAGAGGAAAGGGAAACGAGGATAGAAGCAAAAGACAGGAAGGAGAAAAGCAGAAGTGGCAGTCATAGAGTAATCAAGGGTTTAAATAATAGTAAATAATAATTCAAAAAGGTCTAAGAGTGTTAAAAAAAACAAGCCTGAAGGCTTTGTGTCTTAATGCAAGGAGCATTTGTAATAAGGTGGATGAATTAGCTGCGCAAATAGATGTAAACGGATATGATATGATTGGGATTACGGAAATATGGCTCCAGGGTGACCAGGGCTGGGAACTCAACATCCAGGGGTATTCAGGAAAGACAGGCAAAAAGGTAAAGGAGGTGGGGTAGCATTGCTGGTTAAAGAGGAGATTAACACAATTGTAAGGAAGGATATTAGCTCTGATGATGTAGAATCTGTATGGGTAGAGCTGAGAAATACCAAGGGACAAAAAACATTAGTGGGAGTTGTATACAGACCCCCAAACAGTAATGTGGAGGTTGGGGATGGCATTAAATGAGAAATTAGAAACGTGTGCAATAAGGGCACAGCAATTATCATGGGTGACTTTAATTTACATATAGATTGGGCTAACCAAATTAGTAACAATACTGTGCAGGAGGAATTCCTGGAGTGTATACGGGATGGTTTCCTGGACCAATATGTCGAGGAACCAACTAGAGATCAGGCCATCTTAGACTACCACAGAAACCACAGAAACCCCACAGTGCAGATAGAGGCCATTTCGGCCCATCGAGCCTGCACCGACACATATCCCACCCGATCCCCATAACCCCTACACCAACACATATCCCACCCTATCCCCGTAACCCCACGTATTTAATCCCCCTAACACTAAGGGTCAATTTATCATAGCCAATCAACCTAACCCGCACATCTTTGGACTGTGGGAGGAAACCGGAGCACCCGGAGAAAACCCACGCAAACACGGGGAGAATGTGCAAACTCCACACAGACAGTCACCCGAGGCCGGATTCGAACCCAGGTCCCTGGCGCTGTGAGACAACAGTGCTAACCACTATGCCACCGTATTATGTAATGAGAAAGGAATAATTAACAATCTTGTTGTGCGAGGCCCCTTGGGGCGTAGCGATCATAATATGATAGAATTCTTCATTAAGATGGAGAGTGAAGTATTTGACTCAGAGACTGGGGTCCTGAATGTAAAAAAAGGAAACTATGATGGTATGAGACGCGAGTTGGGTAGGATTGATTGGGGAATGTTACTCAAAGGGTTGACGGTGGATAGGCAATGGCAAACATTTAAAGATCGCATAGATGAACTACAGAATTTGTTCATCCCTGTTTGACATAAAAATAAAACAAAAAAGGTGACTCAACCGTGGCTAACAAGGGAAATTAGGGATAGCATAAGATCCAAGGAGAGGACATATAAATTGGCCAGAAAAAGCAGTAAACCTGAGTATTGGGAGCAGTTTAGGATTCAACAAAGGAGGACAAAGGGATTAATTAAGAGGGGGATAATAGAGTATGAGAGTAAGCTTGCAGGGAACATAAAAACTGACTGTAAAAGCTTTTATAGATATGTGAAGAGAAAAAGATTGGCAAAGTCAAGCGTAGGTCCCTTGCAGTCAGAATCGGGGGAAATTATAATGGGGAACAAAGAAATGGCAGACCAATTAAATACATACTTTGGTTTTGTCTTCAAAAAGGAAGACACAAATAACCTCCCAGAGATGTCGGGGAACATAGGATCTAATGAGAGGGAGGAACTGAAAGAAATCAGTATTTGTAGGGAAATGGTGTTCGGGAAATTGATGGGATTGAAGGCTGATAAATCCCCAGGGCCTGATAATCTACATCCTAGGGTACTCAAGGAAGTGGCCCTAGAAATAGTAGATGCATTGCTGGTCATCTTCCAAAATTCTACAGACTCTGGAACAGTTCCCATGGATTGGAGGTTAGCTAATGTTACCCCACTATTCAAAAACGTGGTAGAGAGAAAACGGGGAATTATAGACCGGTAAGCCTGACGTCGGTTGTGGGGAAAATGCTGGAGTCCATTATAAAAGATGTAATAGCAGAGCACTTGGAAAACAGTGACAGGATCGGACAAAGTCAACATGGATTTACAAAAGGTAAATCGTGCTTGACTAATCTTCTGGAATTTTTTGAGGATGTAACTGGTAAAATAGATAAGGAGAACCAGTGAATGTGGTGTATTTGGACTTTCAGAAGGCTTTCAATAAAGTCCTGCATAAGAGATTAGCGTGTAAAGTTCAGGCACATGGAATTGGGGGCAACTCGATAGAGAACTGGTTGGCAGACAGGAAGCAAAGAGTTGGAATAAACGGATCTTTTTCCGAGTGGCAGGCAGTGACTAGTGGGGTACCGCAGGGATCGGTGCTAGGACCCCAGCTAGTCACAATATATATTAATGATCTTGACGAGGGAACTAGATGTAATATCTCCAAGTTTGCAGAAGACACAAAGCTGGGTGGGTGTGTGCTGTGAGGAGGATGCCGAGAAACTCCAGTATGATTTGGACAGGTTGGGTGATTGGGCAGAAGCATGGCAGATGCAGTATAATGTGGATAAATGCGAGGTTATCCACTTTGGTGGCAAAAACAGGAAGGCAGATTATTATCTAAACGGCAATAGATTGGGAGAAGGGGAAGTGAAACGAGACCTGAGTGTCCTTGTGCACCAGTCGCTGAAGGTAAGCATGTAGGTGCAGCAGGCGGTTAAGAAGGCAAATGGTATGTTGGCCTTTGTAGTGAGAGGGTTTGAGTACAGGAACAAGGATGTCTTGCTGCAGTTGTACAGGGCCTTGGTGAGACCACACCTGGAGTATTGTGTGCAGTTTTGGTCACGTTATCTGAGGAAGGATGTTCTTGCCATGGAGGGAGTGCAGTGAAGATTCACTAGACTGATACCTGGGATGGCAGGAATGACGTACAAGGAGAGATTGGGTCGATTGGGCTTATACTCGCTGGAGTTTAGAAGAATGAGAGGATATCTCATTGAAACTTATAAAATTCTAACAGGACTAGACAGACTAGATGCAGGAAGGATGTTCCCGATGGCGGGGGAGTCCAGAACCAGGGGTCACAGTCTAAGGATAAGGGGTGTAATAGGGTCTATAGACTGCAGTGTAAACATCCATCAGTACACAGTGTAATAGGGTCTATAGACTGCAGTGTAAACACCCATCAGTACACGGTGTAATAGGGTCTATAGGCTGCAGTGTAAACACCCATCAGTACACGGTGTAATAGGGTCTATAGGCTGCAGTGTAAACACCCATCAGTACACGGTGTAATAGGGTCTATAGGCTGCAGTGTAAACACCCATCAGTACACGGTGTAATAGGGTCTATAGACTGCAGTGTAAACACCCATCAGTACACGGTGTAATAGGGTCTATAGACTGCAGTGTAAACACCCATCAGTACACGGTGTAATAGGGTCTATAGACTGCAGTGTAAACACCCATCAGTACAAGGTGTAATAGGGTCTATAGACTGCAGTGTAAACACCCATCAGTACACAGTGTAATAGGGTCTATAGACTGCAGTGTAAACACCCATCAGTACACGGTGTAATAGGGTCTATAGACTGCAGTGTAAACACCCATCAGTACACGGTGTAATAGGGTCTATAGACTGCAGTGTAAACACCCATCAGTACACGGTGTAATAGGGTCTATAGACTGCAGTGTAAACACCCATCAGTACACGGTGTAATAGGGTCTATAGACTGCAGTGTAAACACCCATCAGTACACGGTGTAATAGTGTCTATAGACTGCAGTGTAAACACCCATCAGTACACACTAATAGGATGTCTCGGCTGTTGTGTCCGTTTGAAGCATTGCGTTTCCGATTCACAACTACCAATTTGTAACATAAAATGGAGGGTGATGAAGGAGAACATGGCTCTTGGTTGAAAGCACTCCATCTTTATTCCACTAAATCTGCTTATTAATCTTTCTGATTTGCAGGTTATTCGACATTTGCAACAATTGCTGGCTATTTTTGGTGAAGTGATCGGAACAGAACAGGTCAAAGAAGGTAAGTGTGATTCGCTTCTTAATAAGGTTTATGCCCTTTAAGTGGCTGAAAATATGCCACTTGCCTATCATACTGATGTACTGTAGGCTGTAATGAGCTCATGTGTCCACCATGTACCTCAGTAATACACTCTCATATACCAACTTGTACCTCAGTAATACACTCTCACATACCAACTTGTACCTCAGTAATACATTCTCATATACCAACTTGTACCTCAGTAATACACTCATATACCAACTTGTACCTCAGTAATACACTCTCATATACCAACTTGTACCTCAGTAATACACTCTCACATACCAACTTGTACCTCGGTAATACACTCTCATATACCAACTTGTACCTCAGTAATACACTCTCCTATACCAACTTGTACCTCCTGTAATACACTCTCATATACCAACTTGTACCTCAGTAATACACACTCCTATACCAACTTGTACCTCCAGTAATACACTCTCCTATACCAACTTGTACCTCTGTAATACACTCTCACAGACCAACTTGTACCTCTGTAATACACTCTCACATACCAACTTGTACCTCAGTAATACACTCTCACATACCAACTTGTACCTCAGTAATACACTCTCACAGACCAACTTGTACCTCAGTAATACACTCTCATATACCAACTTGTACCTCAGTAATACGCTCTCACATACCAACTTGTACCTCAGTAATACACTCTCACATACCAACTTGTACATCTGTAATACACTCTCACATACCAACTTGTACCTCAGTAATACACTCTCATATACCAACTTGTACCTCAGTAATACACTCTCACAGACCAACTTGTACCTCAGTAATACACTCTCACATACCAACTTGTACATCTGTAATACACTCTCACATACCAACTTGTACCTCAGTAATACACTCTCATATACCAACTTGTACCTCAGTAATACACTCTCACAGACCAACTTGTACCTCAGTAATACACTCTCACATACCAACTTGTACCTCAGTAATACACTCTCACATACCAACTTGTACCTCAGTAATACACTCTCGTATACCAACTTGTACCTCAGTAATACACTCTCATATACCAACTTGTACCTCAGTAATACACTCTCACATACCAACTTGTACCTCAGTAATACACTCTCACAGACCAACTTGTACCTCAGTAATACACTCTCACATACCAACTTGTACCTCAGTAATACACTCTCACATACCAACTTGTACCTCCTGTAATACACTCTCATATACCAACTTGTACCTCAGTAACACACTCTCACAGATCACAAAAACACAGAAGATAGGAGCAGGAATAGGCCATTCGGCCCCTCGAGCCCATCAACATATACCTCAATAATATACTCTCTCAGACCAATTGTACCTCAGTAATACACTCTCACATACTAACTTGCACCTCAGTAATACACACTCATATCCCAACTTGTACCTCAGTAATACACTCTCACATACCAACTTGTACCTCAGCAATACACTCTCACATACCAACTTGTACCTCAGTAATACACTTTCACAGACCAACTTGTACCTCAGTAATACACTCTCACAGACCAACTTGTACCTCAGTAATACTCTCATATACCAACTTGTACCTCAGTAATACACTCTCACATACCAACTTGTACCTCCTGTAATACACTCTCATATACCAACTTGTACCTCAGTAACACACTCTCACATACCAACTTGTACCTCAGTAATACACTCTCACATACCAACTTGTACCTCAGTAATACACTCTCATATACCAACTTGTACCTCAGTAATACACGCTCACATACCAACTTGTACCTCAGTAATACACTTTCACAGACCAACTTGTACCTCAGTAATACACTCTCATATACCAACTTGTACCTCAGTAATACACTCTCATATACCAACTTGTACCTCAGTAATACACTCTCATATACCAACTTGTACCTCAGTAATACACTCATATACCAACTTGTACCTCGGTAATACACTCTCATATACCAACTTGTACCTCAGTAATACACTCTCCTATACCAACTTGTACCTCCAGTAATACACTCTCCGATACCAACTTGTACCTCTGTAATACACTCTCACATACCAACTTGTACCTCAGTAATACACTCTCACAGACCAACTTGTACCTCAGTAATACACTCTCATATACCAACTTGTCCCTCAGTAATACGCTCTCACATACCAACTTGTACCTCAGTAATACACTCTCACAGACCAACTTGTACCTCAATAATACACTCTCACATACCAACTTGTACCTCAGTAATACACTCTCACATACCAACTTGTACCTCAGTAATACACTCTCACATACCAACTTGTACCTCAGTAATACACTCTCACATACCAACTTGTACCTCAGTAATACACTCTCACATACCAACTTGTACCTCAGTAATACACTCTCACATACCAACTTGTACCTCAGTAATACACTCTCATATACCAACTTGTACCTCAGTAATACACTCTCACATACCAACTTGTACCTCAGTAATGGTCTCTTGTGTACCATCATGTCCAGTAGTCATGCACTGTCATGTACCCATGCAGCAATAAGTGTTAAAAGATCTCCTGTATTTAATACAGAAAGCCAGAATGCCTTGGTGATGATGTTGAAGGATATCCCACAGCGATTCCCCCAGGAATTCCAGTCTGCCCTGATGGCAATTCCTCAAGAAGCTGCCCAGAAACTCTCTGCTGTGGTGTCCTCCTGAGGTATGAAGCTATTAAAGTTTTATAAGTATAAAGTTTGGAATATTGGCTCCAAGTTCCCATAGATAGGTCCTCGAGTCTGGGACCTGGGGTCAAATCCTGTTTAGACAGGGTCAGTGAAGGTCTCCTCTCTGTGTTGGGGGATGGTTGGGTCTTTCCTATTAAGTAAATATCTCCTCCCTCTGACAGATTCAGGTGCTCTCAGTACTGACCCTCTGACAGTGCAGCGATCCGACAGCGCAGCATATCATCAGTACTGATCCTCCGACAGTGCTGCGCTCCCTCAGTATTGTCCCTCCGACATTGTGGCACTCCCTCAGTACTGCCCCTCCGACAGTGCGGCGCTCCCTCAGTACTGCCCCTCCGACAGTGCAGCACCTCCTCAGTACTGACCCTCCAACAGTGCAGCGCTCCTTCAGTACTGCCCCTCCGACAGTGCAGCGCTCCCTTGGTACTGCACCTCCGACAGTGCAGCGCTCCCTCAGTACTGCACCTCCGACAGTGCAGCACATCCTCGGTACTGACCCTCCGACAGTGCAACACTCCCTCAGTACTGACCCTCCGACAGTGCAACACTCCCTCAGTACTGACCCTCTGACAGTGCAGCGCTCCCTCAGTACTGACCCTCCGACAGTGCGGCACTCCCTCAGTACTGACCCTCCGACAGTGCAGCGCTCCCTCAGTACTGACCCTCCGACCGTGCAACGCTCCCTCGGTTCTGACCCTCCGACCGTGCAACACTCCCTCGGTACTGACCCTCTGACAGTGCAGCAAATCCTCAGTTTCTGGCACCAGGGGTGTTTCTGCCCTGCATTATGTGCTTGCACCATCTTCTGACTCGGGCGAGGGTGCTGCCACGGAGCCGCGGCTGACACCATTTGGGCCGAATGGTCTGTTTCTGTGCTGTACACTCTGTAACCTGATGTTTTCTCTCTCTCCTCTCTCTAGTTCACACTTGTTGCGATTGACTTAAAGACCCAACATACCCAGTATTTCTCTGCAGTCAGACACACTACGAAGTCACGGAAAAATCCACTGTGATGGGCAGTGACTGGGAGCGTCACTGTTTGGAGCTCCCTGAGCGTGTCTCCGCGTGGAAAGTATGAAGCAAAATGGTTAATGCTCCTTTCGGGGAGGTTTTGAACAGACTTTTAACAGTTCCGAGGAACACGTTGCCACAGTTTCTTGGTTGTGTGTTTTTTTTGACCCCTGTTGCTAACAAGGGGCAATTTATTGTGTTTTCCTACCAAGGAAGGGAGTGTTTCGAGACCGATTTTGTGGAATGAAATTTTTTGTGGTTTGTGAAGATATTCTTGAGTTGAAATTAATAAAAGCCAACAAAAGAAGGTTCTGTTGGCTCTGGAGTGTTTTCTGTTATGATGTTGATCAAAGCCCTGCCTAGTACTCTTTTACTGACCCTTCTGATCCCCACACAAAAGGTCATGGGCCTCTTGGACAAACTCAAAATAGCCTGAGCCACCGAATCTGCCGTCAACTTCACTCATTAACATTTCTCTCTCTCTCTGCCTCTATTCATTCTCTCTCTCTCTCTCTCTCTCTCTCACTTTCTTTGTCTCTTCTCTCTTTTTCTCTCTCCATAGCTCTCTGTCTCTCTCTCCGTCTCTCTGTCACTGTGTCTGTGCTGTCTCTCTCCCTCTCTGTCTCTCACCAGCGCCAGCAGAGACTAAGGGAGGGAGTCACAGCACCAGCAGGGTCTGTTTCTGTGTGTATGTGTGTGTATACTAGAATTATTGAATAATGGCACAAAAGGAGGCCATTTGGCCCATCGCGTCTGTGTCGGCTCTTTTGAAGAGCCAGTCCAATTAGTCCCGCTCTTTCCCCATATCCCTGCAATTTTTTCTCCTTCAAGTATCTATCCCATTCCCTTTTGAAGGCTACTATTGAATCTGTATCCATCACGCTTTCAGGCAGTGTATTTCAAATCCTAACTACTCGCTGCTTCAAAAAGGTCCCACATAAGAGATTAGCGTGTAAAATTAAGGCACATGGGATTGGGGGCAAGGTATTGACTTGGATAGAGAACTGGTTGGCAGACAGAAAGCAAAGAGTTGGAATAAACGGGTCTTTTACCGAGTGGCAGGCAGTGACTAGTGGGGTACTGCAGGGATCGGTCCTTGGACCCCAGCTATTCACAATATATATTAATGATCTGGACGAGGGAACTAGATGTAATATCTCCAAGTTTGCAGACGACACAAAGCTGGGTGGGCGTGTGTGCTGTGAGGAGGATGCCGAGAAACTCCACTATGATTTGGACAGGTTTGGTGATTGGGCAGATGCAATATAACGTGGATAAATGCGAGGTTATCCACTTTGGCGTCAAAAACTGGAAGGCAGATTATTATCTAAATGGCAATAGATTGGGAGAAGGGGAAGTGCAACGAGACCGGGGCGTCCTTGTGCACCAGTCGCTGAAGGTAAGCATACAGGTGCAGCAGGCGGTTAAGAAGGCAAATGGTATGTTGGCCTTCGTAGCGAGAGGATTCGAGTTCAGGAACAAGGATGTCTTGCTGCAGTTGTACAGGGCCTTGGTGAGACCACACCTTGAGTATTGTGTGCCGTTTTGGTCGCCTTATCTGAGGAAGGATGTTCTTGCCATGGAGAGAGTGCAGCGAAGATTCACCAGACTGATACCTGGGATGGCAGGAATGACGTGTGAGGAGAGATTGGGTCGATTGGGCTTGTACTCGCTGGAGTTTAGAAGAATGAGAGGGGATCTCATCGAAACTTATAAAATTCTAACAGGACTAGACAGACTAGATGCTGGAAGGATGTTCCCGATGGTCAGGGAGTCCAGAACCAGGGGTCACAGTCTAAGGATAAGGGGTAAGCCATTTAGGACAGAGATGAGGAGGAATTTCTTCACCAGAGAGTGGTGAACCTGTGGAATTCTCTGCCAAAGAAGGCAGTAGAGGCCAATTCATTAAATATATTCAAGAAGGAGTTGGATATATTTCTTAAGGCTGAAGGGATCAAGGGATATGGAGAGAAGGCAGGAACAGGGTACTGAATTTGGATGATCAGCCATGATCTCATTGAATGGCGGAGCAGGCTCGAGGGGCCGAATGGCTTACTCCTGCTCCTGTTTTCTATGTTTATGTAAAAACCTTTTCCTCATGTCGCCTGTGGTTCTTTTGCCAATCACCTTAAAATTGTGCCCTCTGGTTATTGACCGTCCAGCCTGTCTGTGTCTCCGTCTGTCTGTGAGTGTGTGTGTGTGTGTATGTCTGTCTGTGTGTTTCTATAATTGTGTCTGTTTGTTTTTCCATCTGTATGTGTCTGTGTATCTGCATGTCTGTCTATCTGTGAGAGTGTGGGTGTCTGTGTGTGTCTGTCTCTCTGTGCCTGTCCTTGTGTGTGTCTGTCTCTGTTTGTGTGTGTGTGTGTGCCTGTGTCTATCTGTGTGTGTCGATCTGTATGTGTGCCTATCTGTGTCTGTGTGTCTGTCTGCCTGTGTGTCTGTCTGCCTGTGTGTGTGTCTATCTGTGTGTGGTCTATCTGCGTGTGTGTCTATCTCTGTGTCTGTGTGTCTATCAATGTGTCTGCCTGTGCCTATCCGTGTCTGTGTGTCTTATCTGTCTGTCTATCTATCTGTGTGTGTATGTCTGCCTGTGTCTATCTGTGTGTGTCTCTGCCTGTGTCTTATCTGTGTGTCTCTGCCTGTGTCTTATCTGTGTGTCTGTCTATGTGTGTGTGTGTGTCTGCCTGTGCTTATCTGTGTGTCCCGGTCTGGCTGTGTGTGTGTCCCGGTCTGCCTGTGTGTCTATCTCTGTGTCTGTGTGTCTATCAAGGTGTCTGCCTGTGCCTATCCGTGTCTGTGTGTCTGTCTGTCTCTGTCTATCTATCTGTGTGTGTATGTCTGCCTGTGCTTATCTGTGTGTGTCCCGGTCGGTCTGTGTGCGTGCCTCCCGGTCGGTCTGTGTGCGCGCCTCCCGGTCGGTCTGTGTGCGCGCCTCCCGGTCGGTCTGTGTGCGCGCCTCCCGGTCGGTCTGTGTGCGCGCCTCCCGGTCGGTCTGTGTGCGCGCCTCCCGGTCGGTCTGTGTGCGCGCCTCCCGGTCGGTCTGTGTGCGCGCCTCCCGGTCGGTCTGTGTGCGCGCCTCCCGGTCGGTCTGTGTGCGCGCCTCCCGGTCGGTCTGTGTGCGCGCCTCCCGGTCGGTCTGTGTGCGCGCCTCCCGGTCGGTCTGTGTGCGCGCCTCCCGGTCGGTCTGTGTGCGCGCCTCCCGGTCGGTCTGTGTGCGCGCCTCCCGGTCGGTCTGTGTGCGCGCCTCCCGGTCGGTCTGTGTGCGCGCCTCCCGGTCGGTCTGTGTGCGCGCCTCCCGGTCGGTCTGTGTGCGCGCCTCCCGGTCGGTCTGTGTGCGCGCCTCCCGGTCGGTCTGTGTGCGCGCCTCCCGGTCGGTCTGTGTGCGCGCCTCCCGGTCGGTCTGTGTGCGCGCCTCCCGGTCGGTCTGTGTGCGCGCCTCCCGGTCGGTCTGTGTGCGCGCCTCCCGGTCGGTCTGTGTGCGCGCCTCCCGGTCGGTCTGTGTGCGCGCCTCCCGGTCGGTCTGTGTGCGCGCCTCCCGGTCGGTCTGTGTGCGCGCCTCCCGGTCGGTCTGTGTGCGCGCCTCCCGGTCGGTCTGTGTGCGCGCCTCCCGGTCGGTCTGTGTGCGCGCCTCCCGGTCGGTCTGTGTGCGCGCCTCCCGGTCGGTCTGTGTGCGCGCCTCCCGGTCGGTCTGTGTGCGCGCCTCCCGGTCGGTCTGTGTGCGCGCCTCCCGGTCGGTCTGTGTGCGCGCCTCCCGGTCGGTCTGTGTGCGCGCCTCCCGGTCGGTCTGTGTGCGCGCCTCCCGGTCGGTCTGTGTGCGCGCCTCCCGGTCGGTCTGTGTGCGCGCCTCCCGGTCGGTCTGTGTGCGCGCCTCCCGGTCGGTCTGTGTGCGCGCCTCCCGGTCGGTCTGTGTGCGCGCCTCCCGGTCGGTCTGTGTGCGCGCCTCCCGGTCGGTCTGTGTGCGCGCCTCCCGGTCGGTCTGTGTGCGCGCCTCCCGGTCGGTCTGTCTATCTGTGTGTGTGCAGTTGCAGACCCAATCTCTGAGGCAGTGCCTCGGAACCGAGGATGACTTGCTTCCACATTAAAAATGAGTTCTCAGGTGACTGATGAGTCCAATGCGGGACCTGCAGTCTCTGTCACAGGTGGGGCAGACGGTGGTTGAAGGGGCGGGTGGGTGGGGTGCTTGGGTTGACGTGCGCTCCTTGCGCTGCCTGCGCTTGGCTTCCGCTTGCTCCCAGCGAAGAGACTCGAGGTGTTCGGCGCCTTCCCGGATGCCTCTCCTCCACTTTGTGCGGTCTTGGGCCAGGGATTCCCAGGTGTCGGTGGGGATGTTACACTTTTCCAAGGAGGCTTTGAGGGTGTCCTTGAAGCGTTTCCTCTGCCCACCTGGGGCTCTCTTGCTGTGCCGGAGCTCCGAATAGAGCGCTTGTTTTGGGAGTCTCGTATCGGGCATGCGGACAATGCGACCCGTCCATCGGAGCTGATTGAGCATGGTCAAAGCTTCGATGCTGGGGATGTTGGCCTGAGCAAGAACACTGACGTTGGTGCGCCTATCCTGCCAATGGATTTGCAGGATCTTGCGGAGGCAGCGCTGGTGGTACCTCTCCTGTGCTTTGAGGTGCCTGCTGTACATGGTCCATGTCTCTGAGGCATACAGCAGGGCGGGTATCACTGCTGCTCTGTAGACCATGAGCTTAGTGCCGGTTTGAGGTCCTGGTCTTCAAACACTCTCTTCCTCAGGCGACCGAAGGCTGCACTGGCACACTGAAGGCGGTGTTGGACTTCGTCGTCGACGTCTGCCCTTGTTGACAGTAGGCTCCCAAGGTATGAAAAGTGGTCCACATTGTCCAAGGCCTTGTCGTGGATTTTGATAATCGGGGGGGGGCGGCAGCACTGTGTGGCGGGGGGCAAGTTGGTAGAGGACCTTTGTCTTACGGATGTTTAGTGTAAGGCCCATGCTCTCGTATGCTTAGGTGAAGGTATTTATGATGGTTTGGAGTTCGACCTCCGAGTGAACGCAGACGCAAGATGGCAATACAATACTGTGCCACTAGATGGCAATACAAACCTACTTTACCGTGTCACTGCTGCAGCGAGTCTGACCATACTGTGTCTCAAACAGTGTCATGGGATGGGGGGGGGGGCGGTCGAAGGTAATTCTTACCAATAAAGACCAGCTGCTCTATGCAGTGAGGCGCCTGTGAAGTATCTTGGGACGTTGTTAGTACGTTAAAGGCGCTGTATAAATGCAAGTTGTTGCACAGAAGCTGCCGATCCAGAGGCTCGTACATTTTGTATATGTAACGTTATCCCATCCATCCATGTAGGGAAACTCTGCAGCCAATTTACGCACAGCAAGATCCCGCAAACAGCAATGTGATTATGACCAGATCATCTGTTTTTTAGTGTTGGTTGAGGGATACATATTGGCCCCAGGACACTGGGGGGAGGTCACCCCTGCCACCACCACTCCCTGCTCTTCATCCAATAATAGTGGCTGTGGGATCTTGTACATCTACCTGAGAGGACAGACAGGGCCCTTGATTTTAACATCTCAGTCCGAAAGACGACACCTCCAACAGTGCAGCACTCCCTCAGTACTGCCCCTCCGACAGTGCGGCGCTCCCTCTGTACTGCCCCTCCGACAGTGCGGCGCTCCCTCTGTACTGCCCCTCCGACAGTGCGGCGCTGCCTCAGTACTGCCCCTCCGACAGCGCGGCGCTGCCTCAGTACTGCCCCTCCGACAGCGCGGCGCTCCCTCAGTACTGCCCCTCCGACAGCGCGGCGCTCCCTCAATACTGCCCCTCCGACAGCGCGGCGCTCCCTCAGTACTGCCCCTCCGACAGCGCGGCGCTCCCTCAGTACTGCCCCTCCGACAGCGCGGCGCTCCCTCAGTACTGCCCCTCCGACAGCGCGGCGCTCCCTCAGTACTGCCCCTCCGACAGCGCGGCGCTCCCTCAGTACTGCCCCTCCGACAGCGCGGCGCTCCCTCAGTACTGCCCCTCCGACAGCGCGGCGCTCCCACAGTTTCTGGCACCAGGGGAGAGTCGGCCCTGGATTATGGGGCTCGAGTCTGTGGACCCCACGACCTCCTCACTCTGGGATAAAGAGGGGTTAGCGCTGCCTCCTCTTGCTCATCAAAAACAAACGGTCGTCTTGTTTTTGTGCGCGTGCAGCTCGCGGAGGGTTAAAGCCAGGACTGCAGAGCCAGAGAGATGTAATCGAGCGTTTCGGTGCTTCGCAGATTAATATCTCATCAAACTCTATTGTTTTTTTTTGCTTCACACCAGCCAGGGTGCTCGTGCGTTTTTTTTTCAATTAGATGTCTGCCAGACCGCGTTGCCTAGGCGATGGATCATCTCTGCTCCGTCCCCAGGGGGCGGGGGGGGCGGTGGGGAGGAGTGTGGTGGAGAGGTAGAGGCTTCCGCCTCTGACCCGCCTACTCGTTGTTGCTGGAGCGCTTTTAAACCCGTTAACTGCTCGCTGTCCCACAGCTCAGAGCCTCCCGGCCCGCCATTTTAAAACTCTGGGATCTTACTATGCACAAATTGGGTTTGGGGTGGGGAGGGGGGCTCGAACCCACAACCCTTCTGGTGTTTTCATTCACCCTGGTCCTACTCCGCAACCCCTCTGCCCCACTTCCTCCCCACTTCTCTTCCGTTCACAAGCACAAGCAGCCTTCTCTCTGCCTCCTCTGTATGCAGCAAGCAACAAGGCCCGTTGCCATGGCTACGCAGGCCTGCTTCAAATGGACATGGTTTGTGATTAGAGATCTGTAGTAGAGCGGGGTAAGGAAAAGAGGGGGGCAGCTCTCTCTCTCTCTCCCCGCTTCTCTCTCTCTCTCTCTCTCTCTCCCCCCGCTTCTCTCTCTCTCTCTCTCCGCTTCTCTCTCTCTCTCTCTCCCCGCTTCTCTCTCTCTCCCGCCTCTCTCTCTCTCTCTCTCTCTCTCTCCCCGCCTCTCTCTCTCTCTCTCCCCGCTTCTCTCTCTCTCCCCGCTTCTCTCTCTCTCTCTCTCTCTCTCTCTCTCTCTCCCCGCTTCTCTCTCTCCCCGCTTCTCTCTCTTCCCCGCTTCTCTCTCTCTCTCTCTCTCTCCCCGCTTCTCTCTCTCCCCGCTTCTCTCTCTCTCTCTCTCTCTCCCCGCTTCTCTCTCTCTCCCCGCTTCTCTCTCTCTCTCTCTCTCTCTCTCCCCGCTTCTCTCTCTCTCTCCCTCCCCGCTTCTCTCTCTCTCTCTCCCCGCTTCTCAATTCAATTCAATTCAATTCAATTCAATTCAAATGCTTTATTGGCATGAAAGTTTACAGAGAACCATATTGCCAAAGCTTACATAGCAAAAAGGTACAGTTTTCCAACATTCTGTAGGTGTCAATCGATTTGACATTTGTTGGGTACATACAATATTACTTTTAAACAATATTAATTTTAAACAGTCTTTCTACTTCATTTGGTACGTTCAATATTAATTTTAAACAGTCTTACTTTTAAACAGTCCTCAGGTTGTGACATGTTGTTACATATTTGGCCCCAAGGTATGGTCTGTCTCCTTCTCCCAGGACTAATCTCAATTTTGACAGGTCATCCAGTTCCTTGAAATCTGGGGTTGTTTGGCTTAGCTTGTTGAATAATATGTTTCTTGATGTGTTGAATTTTTCGCATTTTAGGAGGAAATGCATTTCTGTTTCAACCTCGCCGGCCAGACATTGATCGCATATTCTATTCTCTCTAGGCTGCCAGGATTTCTTGTATCTGCCTTTTTCAATTTCCAGTTGGTGGTCGCTTAGTCTGTACCTGGTGAGGGTCTGTCTCTGTTTTGTGTCTCTGATGGTCGTGAGGTAGTCTGCCAGTTTATATTCTCTTTTTAGGGCCCGGTAACATTCTAATCTGCTTTGGCTTTCGGTTATTTTGTTCCAATGTTCCAGGTAGGCTTCTTTGCATTGTTTAATGATTTGGTTCACTCGGATTGGTGTTTGGACGGCTGTGTTGGTCTGGGGCTGGTCAGGGTCCGGCTGAGTACTTAGTTTCAGTAGCAGCTGACTCAGGGGACTCTTTTCTGGGTTTAGCTCTTGGGTCTGAAAGGCTTTGAAATGAAGGGTGTCTGGGGAGCTAGATTTGAGGTGATTTAGGAAGTTTAGTGCTCGTTTTTGGATGTTTATTATCAGTGGGTATCTGCCTAGTTCGGCTCTGCATGCATTTGTTGGCGTTTTTCTTTGGGTGCGAAGGATGCTTCGGCAGAATTCTGCATGTAGGGCTTCTATTGTGTGTTTTTCCCATTTAGTGTAGCTTTGGTGATTTAGCGGGCCCCATACTTCACTACCGTACAGTGCAATGGGCAGGATTATGCTGTCAAATATTTTGAGCCAGATTTTGATTGGGATTTGGATGTTGTAGAATTTTCTTTTTATTGCATATAGGGCTCTTCGGGCTTTTTCTTTTAGTGCATTCACTGCTATGCTGAAGCTCCCTGATGCTGTAATAGTTAGACCAAGGTAGGTGTAGCTCATAGTGTGTCCTATAGTGGTATCACTGAGGGTAAACTGGTATTTGGTTTCCTGACATCTGGGCCTTTTTTGAAAAATCATGATGTTGGTTTTCTTTAGATTTACTGTTAGAGCCCAATTTTGGCAGTATTTGTCGAGTAGGTCTAGTTGTTGCTGTAATCCCTGTTCTGTGGGGGACAGCAGAACCAGGTCGTCCGCATAGAACAGGGATTTCACTTCTCCATCAAGGAGATGGAGACCTGGTGACTCGCTTTGCTCCAGCATGTCTGCTAATTCATTTATGTATATGTTGAACAGGGTCGGGCTCAAATTGCAGCCCTGCCGGACGCCTCTTCTCTGGGTGAAGAAATCGGTGCGTTTGTCTCCAATTTTGACCCCGCATTTGTTTTTCAGATACATTGATTTAATAAGGTCATAGACTTTGTCCCCTATTCCACACTGAAGAAGTTTATAATAGAGCCCTTCGTGCCATATAGAGTCAAAGGCTTTCTTGAAGTCGATGAAACAGGCGAATATTTTCCCATTTTTTGTTTGGTGTATATGTTTTTCAATGGCATTTTTGCATTCGTGGTCAAACCATTTCTTATTTTTATTTTGTCTTTTGTGACGCTTCCTCTTCTGTTTCACGAGGTCGGCTTTTACAGCTGCCTCATGGAAGATCATATTTATATCCTCTATGGCCATGTTTACACCATCTCTGGTGATCTCATATAGATTTTCTTTAAATTTAGAAATTTTACTTGTGAGATCAGGTGAATTTAGTGCTGTGATGAATTTATCTCCACTGTCTGGGGCCCATCTGTATGTCTGGTTTATTTTATGTAGCTTACTGGGTTCCTTTTTTGTGTCTGTAGTTTGGGCAGAAAGTTTAAGGTACACATTTATTTGGTTATGGTCTGAGAGGGGGGATTGCTGCCTGACAGTGAATGCGTTGATATCGCAGGGGTCCAGGTCAGTGATTGTATAATCCACCACACTAGACCCAAGAGTTGAGGAATATGTGAGTCTCCCTAAGGAGTCCCCTCTGAACCTACCGTTAACTATGTACAGGCCTAAGGCTCGGCAGAGTTGCACTACCTCCCTACCGCTTTTATTTATTTCACAATCGAGGTTGTTCCGGTTTGCGATGGCTGGTGTGACATATAGAGGGGTCTGGCCAAACACATGGTTGTTGCCCTGTGGGTCTATGAAGTCAGGTTCACATCCGGTCCTTGCATTTAGGTCCCCACATAGTAGCACCTTTCCTTGGGCCTGGAAATGGCTGATTTCCATGTGGAGAGTGTCAAATATCTCCTCTTCAAAATATGGCGATTCTATTGGAGGTATGTAGATCGCACATAAGTAAACATCGTTTTTTGCTATTCCTATATTTTTATCTAATTTTAGCCATACGTGTGATTTTCCCTGTTTTATCGGTGAGATGTGTTTGTTCAGTTCTCCTTTATACCACACCAGGATTCCCCCGGAGGTTCTGCCCTTGCGTGTCTTAGTGTTCTTTACTGAGGGCACAATGATTTCATGGTACATTGGAGGACAGTGGGTCGGCATGTCCTTTTGGCACCATGTTTCTGTTAACACAATTATATCAATGTCTTTTATAGCTTTTAGGAATTCAGGGTCTGTACTCTTCATCCCAAAAGTTGAGGAGCGGAGACCCTGGATATTCCAGCAGCTTATGTGGAAAGAACGCATTTATATAGTTCAAAAAAAACGAAATAAAATGGACCTATTTTGTGGGATGAGTGTGGAAACACTATTTTCTGTAATGCTAAATGATGATTTAGTATAAATTTCATGAGGCATGCACATATAGCTATCTAATAATAGTAATAATAATGATAAGATAACAATAATGATAAAGATAAATAACAATATTAATAATTTAGTGCATTCCTCTCCGGCTTTCTATCAGGCTGTTCATCATCGTCATGATCTTTCTCAGTTCTTGGTCTACAGTCTGTGGTCTAGAGGGGGGTCTTGGGTCAGGTATAAAAGCACGGTTCTGTTGTTGGTTTTGTATAGGGGGGTGGGGGACATTGGTGGTCCTGTTTGGGTTACGGCTCCCAATGGTAGAGGGGGTGGGAGGGCTGCGTCTTTTGGCAGTGTTTATGAGGTTTCTTGCGAAGACCCACATCCGCTGTTTGAGTAGATGTATTTCGTCATAGAGGTCCCTTGTGTTGATGTTTGGATGATGGGCCAGGTAGACGTTGGGGAAGACAGAACATCTCGTGTCGATCTCCCTGTTGGTGTTGTGGATTATATAGGCTGGGGTGTCCTTTCTGGGCAGTAGTGTGGAGATCACGATCCGCGCCTCGGGGAATTCCTTGCTGGCCTTTTCCGCCATCCTGCTCACCGCCCTAGCAGTGCCTTCCTGTCGGGTGCGTAGGTCGTTTGTGCCTGTGTGGATCACAAGCCATTTGGGGCTTCCAAGGGATTCTTTGTTCAGGATCTTCATTGCATGGTCTGTGTTGCTGCACCATTTTTTCAGGACTTGATGACCTGGGAACAGCCTCTGGGGGTCCAGAAACTTTCCGTTGGAGTCGGTCAGCAGGACCGCCTGAGGGGCTGGTTTTTCAGACTGGGTAGCAGTAGTCTGGGCAGGACTCGACTGATGGCTGGTTGTTGGTTGGGTTTCTGGGATATGTTGTGTGGCAGGAGCAGGGTTTGAGGCTTTCGGTGTGTCCTCGTGTGGGGGGGCATCTGACGGGTTCTGTGTCCCTGTGTGTGAGGACTGGGTAGCGGTAGTCTGGGCAGGACTCGACTGAGGGCTGGTTGTTGGCTGGGTTTCTGGGATAAGCTGTGTGGCAGGAGTGGGGTTTGTGGCTTTCGGTGTGTCCTCGTGTGGGGTGGCATCCGACGGGTTCTCTGTCCTTGTGTGTGTTGTTTTTTGGACCTTAAGAGGTTTGTGTTGCCTGCTGAGCCTTTCTACGGCCTCCATCGTTTTGTTTAGCTGGGTATGGAGTTCTTTGATCTTATTTCTTTGTTCCTCTACGGTCTTTCTCAGCTTGTGGATGGTGGACTCGTTTTCCGTTTTCAGCTGTTTGAGTTCCTCCGTCCAGTTCTTGGCCTGTGTTTCTCTGTATTCGTTGAATTCGAGTTCTAGTTTGGACAGACTCTCTTTCAGCAGTTTGTTTGCGTTGAGAGGTGTGGGAGGGGTGGAGATGGTCAGGGAGGTGTGTGTCTCTGCTGGACTCTCTTCTTCCTCCGCTTGGCTCTCATCATCCTCTGTTCGACTCTCTTTTGCCTCCTGTCCATTGGTCCTATTTGTGTCTGCCTTAGTTTTCAACTGGGGGAATTCCTTTTCGAAGGAGTCCAGATTTTCTACATTCCCCTGTATCATGATCTTTCCTTTTTTGTTGTAGTAGCTTATGGTTAGCAGGGGGTCATCTTTATCTAGATTTCCATCTTTACATATTTTCAGTCTGCCTCCACTGCCAATACCTTCGCTGGAGACGTATGCGTAGTATTTTTGTAAAGTCTCCTTCCATGAGGGAACGGAGTCGGTGTAGAATATGAGGTTGTTCTTCGTCTTAATCCCTTTGTGTGTGGTATAGTCAACGTAGAGGACCTCTGGGTTACTTTTTAGTGTTATGTCCTTGTGTTTTTCCTTTGCTTTATTTTTTGTGCATTGCTCAGGATATTTCATTTCCCTGCTCATTGTAGTCGTTTGTTTTGTCTCAGGCAGATAACTTTTTTTCTCTTTTTTGTGTCGTGTTCCACCTTATCCCACTTTTAGGTCCAAAATTGAGAGTTTTTCAGGGGTTCATCTTTGATATAGCTGCTCTTAAAAGTTTCTCTCTCTCTCTCTCACAGGTTCCTGGTTCGGGTTGTTTATCGTTTCTCTCGGGTTTCTTTTCCTTTTTTCTCGCGGGTTTGTTGTTCTTTTTCTAGGTTAATTAAATTTAGGTAGATCTAGGTAAAGCTTTTTTCCTCCGGACCCGGAGTTTTCCTCTCTCTCCTCGCGTCGGTCTCAGGCTGTTTCTGCCCTGGTCCCAGCCTCTCGGATCGGCTGTGCTGTCCCGGCCCGGTGTTTGTCCGAGTTTCTCCGACCCCGGAGTTTCTCGGGTTTCAGGCCTCGGGCTTGCTCGCTCTCCGGGCTTCTGCCCTGGTCCCAGCCTCTCGTATCGGCTGTGCTGTCCCGGCCCGGTGTTTGTCCGAGTTTCTCCGACCCCGGAGTTTCTCGGTTTCAGGCCCCGGGCTTGCTCTCTCTCCGGGCTTCTGCCCTGGTCCCAGCCCCTCGGCTCGGCTGTGCAGTCCCGGCCCGGCCCGGTGTTTGTCCGAGTTTCTCCGACCTCGGAGTTTCTCGGGTTTCAGGCCCTGGGCTTGCTCGCTCTCCAGGCCCGACAGTCCCGACCC
>NC_140990.1:14654082-14855929 GCF_052327205.1 Somniosus microcephalus | reverse complement strand
GCCAAATTAAAGATACATTAACAAAGTCAAAACCCTAACTTACAAACAACATATAACTAGCCTGATTTGTACGATGCAACTATCCTTCGCCCACTGCGTTTTGCTGGAGGAATGATCCTGTTTTATCGGGAGACTTTGCTGCAGTTCCAGGCCCGAGTTCTGACTGCTCTCGTTGGTGGAGTCGCGGTTTGAATAGACTCGATTTGCCGCAAGGCGGGCTGTGTTTGCCGGAAGGCGGGCTCTCGGTCATCCATCACCAGTTTGTGTCTTTCTCTCCCCAGTCGATGTTCTCAGTAAGGGTTTCGGTGAATGCTCCATCTGCTTGGAGGAGCTGGACCCGGGCTGTACCATCGCCAGACTCCCCTGTCTCTGCATATACCACAAGGGGTAAGTGGAAAGGTTTACTCTCCCCTCTTGTGCCCTCCGCCCGCCCCCCTCTTGTCCCCTCCGCCCGCCCCCCTCTTGTGCCCTCCGCCCGCCCCCCCCTCTTGTGCCCTCCGCCCGCCCCCCCTCTTGTGCCCTCCGCCCGCCCCCCCTCTTGTGCCCTCCGCCCGCCCCCCCTCTTGTGCCCTCCGCCCGCCCCCCTCTTGTGCCCTCCGCCCGCCCCCCTCTTGTGCCCTCCGCCCGCCCCCCTCTTGTGCCCTCCGCCCGCCCCCCTCTTGTGCCCTCCGCCCGCCCCCCTCTTGTGCCCTCCGCCCGCCCCCCTCTTGTGCCCTCCGCCCGCCCCCCTCTTGTGCCCTCCGCCCGCCCCCCTCTTGTGCCCTCCGCCCGCCCCCTCTTGTGCCCTCCGCCCGCCCCCTCTTGTGCCCTCCGCCCGCCCCCTCTTGTGCCCTCCGCCCGCCCCCTCTTGTGCCCTCCGCCCGCCCCCTCTTGTGCCCTCCGCCCGCCCCCCTCTTGTGCCCTCCGCCCGCCCCCCTCTTGTGCCCTCCGCCCGCCCCCCTCTTGTGCCCACCGCCCGCCCCCCTCTTGTGCCCTCCGCCCGCCCCCCTCTTGTGCCCTCCGCCCGCCCCCCTCTTGTGCCCTCCGCCCGCCCCCTCTTGTGCCCTCCGCCCGCCCCCCTCTTGTGCCCTCCGCCCGCCCCCCTCTTGTGCCCTCCGCCCGCCCCCCTCTTGTGCCCTCCGCCCGCCCCCCTCTTGTGCCCTCCGCCCGCCCCCCTCTTGTGCCCTCCGCCCGCCCCCCTCTTGTGCCCTCCGCCCGCCCCCCTCTTGTGCCCTCCGCCCGCCCCCCTCTTGTGCCCTCCGCCCGCCCCCCTCTTGTGCCCTCCGCCCGCCCCCCTCTTGTGCCCTCCGCCCGCCCCCCTCTTGTGCCCTCCGCCCGCCCCCCTCTTGTGCCCTCCGCCCGCCCCCCTCTTGTGCCCTCCGCCCGCCCCCCTCTTGTGCCCTCCGCCCGCCCCCCTCTTGTGCCCTCCGCCCGCCCCCCTCTTGTGCCCTCCGCCCGCCCCCCTCTTGTGCCCTCCGCCCGCCCCCCTCTTGTGCCCTCCGCCCGCCCCCCTCTTGTGCCCTCCGCCCGCCCCCCTCTTGTGCCCTCCGCCCGCCCCCCTCTTGTGCCCTCCGCCCGCCCCCCTCTTGTGCCCTCCGCCCGCCCCCCTCTTGTGCCCTCCGCCCGCCCCCCTCTTGTGCCCTCCGCCCGCCCCCCTCTTGTGCCCTCCGCCCGCCCCCCTCTTGTGCCCTCCGCCCGCCCCCCTCTTGTGCCCTCCGCCCGCCCCCTCTTGTGCCCTCCGCCCGCCCCCCTCGTGCCCTCCGCCCGCCCCCCCGTGCCCTCCGCCCGCCCCCCCCGTGCCCTCCGCCCGCCCCCCCCGTGCCCTCCGCCCGCCCCCCCGTGCCCTCCGCCCGCCCCCCTCTCGTGCCGCCCGCCCGCCCCCCTCTCGTGCCGCCCGCCCGCCCCCCGCTCTCTCTCTCTCACCGGCTCTGCCCTCTCGCTCTCTACTAATTTTTCTCCCTTTTTCACTTCTTGCAGGTGCATTGAATCCTGGAGTAAAGTCAAACCCGTCTGTCCTGAACATCCCTTTGACTGAAACTGTCGGATCATCCAATCCCGGTGAGGCTGGAATCTAATCGGGGGTTCGGGGATTATATATATAGAATAGCAGATACGCGGGAGGTAGTTACAGGCTGGAATCTAACCGAGGGGTTCGGGGTGTTTATATATAGAATAACAGATACCCGGGAGAGAGTTACAGGCTGGAATCTAATCGAGGGGTTTCTGGGGGTTTATATATAGAATAACAGATACCCGGGAGTGAGTTACAGGCTGGAATCTAATCGAGGTGTTCGGGGGGTTTATATATAGAATAACAGATACCCGGGAGTGAGTTACAGGCTGGAATCTAATCGAAGGGTTCGGGGGCGTTTATATATAAAATAACAGATACCCGGGAGTGAGTTACAGACTGGAATCTAATCGAGGGGTTTGGGTGGTTTATATATAGAATAACAGATACCCGGGAGTGAGTTACAGGCTGGAATCTAATCGAAGGGTTCGGGGGCGTTTATATATAGAATAACAGATACCCGGGAGTGAGTTACAGACTGGAATCTAATCGAGGGGTTCGGGTGGTTTATATATAGAATAACAGATACCCGGGAGTGAGTTACAGACTGGAATCGAATCGAAGGGTTCGGGGGGTTTATATATAGAATAACAGATACCCGGGAGTGAGTTACAGACTGGAATCTAATCGAGGGGTTCGGGTGGTTTATATATAGAATAACAGATACCCGGGAGTGAGTTACAGACTGGAATCTAATCGAGGGGTTCGGGGGGTTTATATATAGAATAACAGATACCCGGGAATGAGTTACAGACTGGAATCTAATCGAGGGGTTCGGGGGGTTTATATATAGAATAACAGATACCCGGGAGTGAGTTACAGACTGTGATCTAATCGAGGGGTTCGGGGGGTTTATATATAGAATAACAGATACCCGGGAGTGAGTTACAGGCTGGAATCTAATCGAAGGGTTCGGGGGCGTTTATGTGGAATAACAGATACCCGGGATAACAACAGAAAATGCTGGAAAAACTCAGCAGGCCAGGCAACATCTGTGGAGAGAGAAATAGTCAACGTTTCGGGTCGAAACCCTTCTGCAGAAGGCTGTAAAGTGCCTAATCGGAAGATGAGGTGCTGTTCCTCGAGTTTACGGTGAGCTTCCGTGGAACAATGCACGAGGCCGCAGACGGTGAGGTCTGAGTGGGAATGGAGCGGTGAATTTCAATGACAGGCGACCAGAAGCTCGGGGTCCCCCTCACAGACTGAACGGAGGATGTAACTGGTAAAATAGATAAGGGAGTACCAGTGGATGTGGTGTATTTGGACTTTCAGAAGGCTTTCAATAAGGTCCCGCATAAGAGATTAGCGTGCAAAATTAAGGCACATGGGATTGGGGGCAAGGTATTGACTTAGATAGAGAACTGGTTGGCAGATAGAAAGCAAAGAGTTGGAATAAACGGGTCGTTTTCCGAGTGGCAGGCAGTGACTAGTGGGGTACCGCAAGGATCGGTCCTAGGACCCTAGCTGTTCACAATATATATTAATGATCTGGACTGTAGTGTATGTACCTTTAAGAGCCCCTGTGTACTGTAATACCGGTAGTGACCACTCGGGTACATAAGCCTGTATAGCGTCTTGTATCTTTTAGTTCACCTCCAGACTGGTCAGTAAACACCTGTTAAACCAACTCCTGCATTCCGTGTCTCCATTAACACACGGATACAACAGTGGCAACAAATTGGAAACGGACTTACCTGCAATTCGGCAGCACCTCAAGGAGATCAATTCCTCAGACGAAGGTCAAAGAAAAAAAACAAAAACTGTGGTTTCACCAGCTAGCCGGGCTGGTGGCAGGTACTGCACTAATCCTTCCTGGGCGGCGGGCTGGGGCTCGATCGGGTGGCTCTGCAGCGGGGCCGAGCAGCGAGTCGGAAGGCGAAGGCAAACAGAGACGGAGGGTGGAGCACTCGGGAGATGGCCGGCGCTGCAAAGCAGGTCGGCATTCGGACCAAGCAGAGGGAGGGAAAAGTCCCAGAGAGTCCGGCAGGAACGAGTCTCCAACTATTAAAAATATCTGTGTAAATAAAAAACCGCGGAGAACAGCGTTGTCAGCAGCGGCAGCGGCGGGAAAGCGCGGGAGGCACCATTTTTCTCGGCAGGGAAGAAAGGAAAGCGCGGGAGGCGCCATTTTTGATTTTCAGGATGCCTAAGACTGGCAATATTACTGCTTTCGATAGTGATATAGAGGATTGGACCACATGTGGAAAGAGTGGAGGTATATTGCACAGCGAATGAAGTAGAGGATGATAAAAAGGCATCGGTACTTCTAAATCTGATGGGCGCAAGGACATACGGGCTGTTACGAAACTTAATCACTCCAGCCAAACCGATGGACAAGAATTTTAAGGAGATTGTTGATGCCCGACAGGAGCACTTAAACCCAACACCGCTGCTGATAGCGGAACGATTCAAATTCTTCAGGAGGAATCAGCACAAGAATGAAAGTAACGCTGATTACCTCACCGAATTAAGAAAGCTGTCAAAGCACTGCCAATTCGGGGCAGGACTGGCAGGTTCTCTACGAGACAAATTCGTCTGCGGTCTCCTAAGTGAAGGAACACAGAAATGGCTACTTTCTGAGAAAGATTTGACACTGGACAAGGCTTTCAGTGTGGCTGTATCATACGAAGCAGCAGCAAGAGGAGCTGCAGAGATACAGCAAAAGCCACAGGACTTCGGCACCCATGAAATGACACGGGGTTTCGAGAGATGTTATCGCTGCGGCAGATCCACCCATGACCAGAGGGACTGCTGGTTCAAGGACAAAGCATGCAGGCAATGCGGAAAGATGGGACACATTGCACGTGTATGCTGATCTGGAAACAAAAAATCCACTGACAGAAAAAAAATCAATAAGGAAAAGTACAGAAAGGTACAAATGATGACGGACAGTAGCTCCGAAGACCAGAAGAGCGATAGCGACTCCGGAAACAAGAGACTAGGCTGCCTCAAATTACATAATGTAATTGCCAAAGAAGATTACCAGACCATTTGGGTTACCCTCACGATAGCGGGGTCCCCAATTAAAATGGAGCTAGATGCAGGATCAGCTCTGACCGTCATAAGTCGACGGGATTACGAGCGGCTATTTCCGCATATACCTCTGAAAGACACATCCATTATCTTGAAGACATATACGGGACAGAAAGTATACCCCAGAGGGAAAATAAAGGTGCCTGTTGTATACAACGGCAAGGAAATACAGAAGTTGTATTTATACGTTCTGCAAGATGGTGGTCCACCGTTGTTGGGACGTGAATGGATCAGGAAGATACGTTTAGACTGGCACTCCATTCAGGCACTGACGGTGACCAGTAAGGAAAAAAATGATGATGTCATACCTGAACGATTAAAAGACATCTTGGCTACCGCCAAAGAGGTGTTTCAACAGGAACTAGGAACCTTGAAAGGCGTCACCGCCTCAATAAAAGTGGAAGATGCGGCAATTCCCAAGTTTTTTAAGGCAAGGCCGGTGCCATACGCAATTCGCCCAGCAGTCACAGATCACAGAAACCCCACAGCGCAGATAGAGGCTATTTCGGCCCATCGAGCCTGCACCGACACATATCCCACCCGATCCCCGTAACCCCTACATATATCCCACCCTATCCCCGTAACCCCACGTATTTAATCCCCCTAACACTAAGGGTCAATTTATCATAGCCAATCAACCTAACCGCACATCTTTGGACTGTGGGAGGAAACTGGAGCACCCGGAGGAAACCCACGCAAACACTGGGAGAATGTGCAAACTCCACACAGGCGGTCACCCGAGGCCGGATTCAAACCCGGGTCCCTGGCGCTGTGAGGCAGTCGAGGCAGAGCTGGAGAATTTGGAAAAAGCAGGCATGTTATCCAAGGTAGATTGGAGCGAGTGGGCAACACCCATCGTCCCGGTCATGAAGAAAATGTTGAATAATGATAAATCTGAAGAACAGAGAAAAGTTCGCATCTGTGGGGACTTCAAGGTGACTGTGAACCCGGCCCTTCACACGATACAGTATCCTCTTCCCAGGATAGAAGATATTTTCGCCTCACTATCCAGAGGGAAACGTTTCACCAAAATTGACTTGGCACAGGCATATCTACAGATGGAGGTTGAGGAGGCCTCTAAAAAGTATCTCACGATAAACACACACAAAGGCCTGTACCAGTACAATCGACTGGTTTTCGGAGTAGCATCCGCTCCAGCTATCTGGCAAATAGCTATGGAGCAAGTCCTGCAAGGGATTCCGGGGAATGGCAGACCAATTAAACTCATACTTTGGTTCTGTATTCACAAAGGAGGACACAAATAACCTCCCAGGAATATCGGCAAACATAGGGACTAATGAGAGGGAGGAGCTGACAGAAATTAGTATCTCTAGGGATATGGTGTTGGGTAAGTTGAGGGGACTGAAGGCCGACAAATCCCCGGGGCCTGATAAACTACATCCTAGGGTACTTAAGGAGGTGGCCCTGGAGATAGCAGATGCTCTAAGGATCATCCGGAACTCCATTGACTCGGGAACAGTACCCGTGGATTGGAGGGTAGCTAATGTTACCCCAATATTTAAAAAGGGGGGTAGAGAGAAAGCAGGGAATTATAGACCAGTAAGCCTTACATCGGTTGTGGGCAAAATGCTAGAGTCCATTATTAAGGATAAAATAGCGGAGCACTTGACAAATGGGGAAAGGATCGGACAGAGTCAACATGGATTTACAAAGGGTAAATCGTGTTTGACTAATCTGCTGGAATTTTTTGAGGAAGTAACTGGTAAAATAGATGGGGGAGAGCCAGTGGATGTGGTGTACCTTGACTTCCAGAAAGCCTTCGATAAGGTTCCACACAAAAGATTATCATGCAAAATTAAGGCTCATGGGATTGGGGGCAAAGTATTAACGTGGATAGAGAACTGGCTGGCGGATAGAAAACAGAGAGTTGGAATAAACGGCTCGTTTTCGGAGTGGCAGGCAGTGACCAGCGGGGTGCCGCAAGGATCTGTCCTGGGACCCCAGCTGTTCACAATATATATAAATGATCTGGATCAGGGAATTGGATGCAATATTTCCAAATTCGCTGACGACACTAAACTAGGAGGAGGGGTGGGCTCTGATGAGGATGTCAGGAGGCTACAGTGCGATTTGGACAGGTTGGGGGAATGGGCAGATACGTGGCAGATGCACTATAATGTGGATAAATGCGAGGTTATCCACTTTGGGGGTAAAAACAGGAGGGTAGATTATTATCTAAATGGCAATAGATTGGGAGATGGGGAAGTGCAGAGGGACCTGGGTGTTCTTGTGCACCAGTCACTGAAGGAGAGCATGCAGGTGCAACAGGCGATCAAGAAGGCAAATGGTATGTTGGCCTTCATATCAAGGGGGTTCGAGTATAGGAATAGGGATACCTTACTACAGCTGTACAAGGTGCTGGTGAGACCGCATCTGGAGTATTGTGTACAGTTTTGGTCGCCCCATCTGCGGAAGGATGTTCTTGCCATGGAGGGAGTGCAACGGCGATTCACCAGGCTGATACCTGGAATGGCGGGAATGACCTACGAAGAGAGATTAAATAGTTTGGGCTTGTACTCACTGGAGTTTAGAAGATTGAGAGGGGATCTCATCGAAACATATAAAATTATGGCAGGCCTGGACAGGCTGAATTCAGAGAGAATGTTTCCAATGGCCGGGGAGCACAGAACCAGGGGCCACAGTCTAAAAATAGCGGGCAAATCATTTAAAACAGAGATGAGGAAGAATTTCTTCACTCAAAGAGTGGTGAGCCTGTGGAATTCCCTGCCACAGAGGGCTGTGAAGGCTAATTCAATAAATATTTTCAAGAGAGAATTGGATATATTTCTGAAGGCTAAGGGGATTAAGGGTTACGGAGAAAAGGCGGGGACGGGGTACTGAACTGGTAAGATCAGCTATGATCTCAGACGAAGATCAGCCATGATCTCATTGAATGGCGGAGCAGGCTCGAAGGGCCGAATGGCCTACTCCTGTTCCTATCTCTATGTTTCTACCTAGACGACATCCTTGTAACAGGAGAAAACGACAACGAGCACCTTGCCAATTTGGAGCAGGTGCTCACTAGGCTGAGAGAACAGGGCCTACGAGCAAATCGCCCCAAGTGCGAATTTTTCCAGAAACAAATATCATATTATGGCCATATAATTAACGAAGAAGGCTTGCATAAGTCACCTGAAAAAATTGAAGCGGTCATAAAAGCCCCAGCACCTGAAAATGTCTCACAATTAAGGTCGTTCCTGGGATTGATAAATTTTTACCGAACTTGTCAACTGTTCTGCACCCTCTTAACACACTGCTACAAACGGGAGTAATTTGGAAATGGAGCGAAGACTGTAAACGTGCCTTCCATAAATGCAAAGGCTTGATCACATCCAAGGAAGTGTTGGCTCATTACAACCCATCACTGCCAATCAGACTGGTGTGCGATGCATCCCCTTACGGCGTAGGAGCGGTATTATCGCATAGATTCCCTGATGGCTCGGAGCGGCCGATAGCTTTTGCGTCACGCTCATTGAACTCAGCTGAGCGTAACTATGCCCAGATCGACAGGGAAGCACTCAGCCTGGTGTGGGGAGTGAAGAAATTCAACCATTACCTACACGGACAAAAATTTACCTTGTTGACTGACCATCAACCCCTCGTCTCCATATTCAACCCTAAAAAGGGTGTTCCCATTATGACAGCGCAAAGGCTACAGAGGTGGTCCCTTTTCCTAGGGGCACACCAATATGACATAGAATACAAAGGATCAAAACAGCATGGGAATGCTGACGGTTTATCGCGCCTACCGTTGCCAACGGTAGAAGAGGCACCTACAGTGGACCTAGTAGAATGTCTACCAGTAACAAATTCTACCATTGAAAAGGAAACGAGAAATGACCCGACTCTCTCATGAGTCTACGATTTAACGGTGAAGGGATGGCCAGCCCATGGCGAACCACTGTTGCCAGCATTCTCGCAAAGAAGAGAACAGCTGTCAGTGTGCCGAGGAACATTGATGTGTGGATCCAGAGTGGTGATTCCACCCAAACTCCAGGATAAAATGCTAAAGGAGCTTCACGAGGGGCATCTGGGTGGAGTGAAAATGACGAACCTAGCCAGAGCGTTTGTGTGGTGGCCAGGTATCGATGGAGACATCGAAGAAATGACCAAGAGCTGTCTAGGATGCCAGAAGGTCCAAAACGCCCCACCACAAGCCCCTCTACATCCATGGGAGTGGCCCTCATCTCCATGGCAAAGGGTACATATCGACTTTGCTGGTCCATTTATGGACTCAATGTTCTTAATCGCGGTTGATGCACACTCCAAGTGGCCGGAGGTAATAAAGATGTCCTCCACCACCACGGAAAAAACCATCACAGTATTAAGGACCATATTTGCGAGGAATGGGCTGCCTGAATAGATCTGTTCTGATAATGGACTGCAACTTGTGTCCGAAGAATTCAGGAAGGTCTTAAAAAAACAATGGGGTTAAGCACTACACGTCCGCCCCATACCATCCCGCCACCAATGGATTAGCTGAAAGGTTTGTCCAGACCTTCAAGAAGGCCATGGATAATGAAGACATAAATCTACAACATAAGGTAGATAACTTCTTGTGTTGCATTCCTGTATGCAAACGTGGTTACAAACCAAACTCCCGCCATGATGTTTTTCAATAGAAGACTAAGATGCCGTCTGGATTTGATCAAGCCAAACATCAGAAGGGACGTAGAGAACCGGCAATTTCAAGGCATGAATGAAAGGCCAACTAGAACCTTCCAGATAGGTCAACAAGTTTTGGCCCGGGACTACCGTACCGAGAAATGGCAGCCTGGAACTATTTGCACACGACTAGGACCGCTGATGTATACCGTGGACATCGGTGAAAGCATAATAAGGCGCCATGCTGACCAAACCAAATCAAGGGACAACCTACACCACAACTCTATACGCCTAATGATGAAGCAGAGATACCCATAGTATCTACCTCCGATCCGGTGATACTGGAACCAGATGAACCCGACACTGGCATTCAAGCCGAATCGACCTTGCCAAAAGAACCTACTACACCACCGAGGCGTTATCCGGACCGAGTCAGGAAGCCTCCAGAGAGACTGACTTATAATTGATTAACTGCAGCAAATGTGTAGATTATTGTTCTTGTAAACACGTTAATTAATGATTACTTAAAATGTTATGTACTAATTGTCTAAAAGGGGAGGAATTGTAGTGTATGTACCTTTTTAAGAGCCCCTGTGTACTGTGATACCGGTAGTGACCACTCGGGTATATAAGCCTGTACAGCGTCTTGTATCTTTTAGTTCACCTCCAGACTTTGTTCAGTAAACACCTGTTAAACCAACTCCTGCATTCCGTGTCTCCATTAACACACGGATACAACATGGACGAAGGAATTGGATGAAATATCTCCAAATTTGCAGACGACACAAAGCTGGGTGGGAGGGTATGCTGTGAGGAGGATATCATGAAACTCCAGTACGATTTGGACAGGTTGGGTGATTGGGCAGAAACATGGCAAATGCACGATAATGTGGATAAATGTGAGGTTATCCACTTTGGTGGCAAAAACAGGAAGGCAGATTATTATTTGAATGGCAATAGATTGGGAGAAGGGGAAGTGCAGAGAGACCTGGGTGTTCTTGTGCACCAGTCGCTGAAGGTAACCATGCAGATGCAGCAGGCGGTTGAGAAGGCAAATGGTATGTTGGCCTTCGTAGCAAGAGGGTTCGAGTACATAAGAACATAAGAAATAGGAGCAGGAGTAGGCCAATCGGCCCCTCGAGCCTGCTCCGCCATTCAATAAGATCATGGCTGATCTGATCCTAACCGCCAATCCACTATCACAGAACCATCTCCTGAATCTAACAGAATTAGACACACGAAATAGGAGCAGGATCAGGCTACACGGCCCCTGGGCCTGCTCCGCTACCCACAGGGCCATGACCGATCCGAACCTAGACTCATGTCCAAATTCCTGCCCGCTCCCCGTAACCCTTAATTCCCTTTACTTCTAGGAAACTGTCTATTTCTGTTTTAAATTTATGTAATGATGTAGCTTCTACAGCTTTTTGGGGCAGCATATTCCATGGACCTACCACCCTCTGAGTGAAGTAGTTCCTCCTCATCTCAGTTTTGAAAGAGCAGCCCCTTATTCTAAGACTATGCCCCCTAGTTCTAGTTTCACCCATCATCGGGAACATCCTCCCCGCATCCACCCGATCAAGCCCCTTCACAATCTTATATGTTTCAATAAGATCGCCTCTCATTCTTCTGAACTCCAATGAGTAGAGTCCCAATCTACTCAACCTCTCCTCATATGTCCATCCCCTCATCCCAGGGATTAACCGAGTGAACCTTCTTTGTACTGACTCGAGAGCAAGTATGTCCTTTCTTAAGTATGGACACCAAAACTGTACGCAGTATTCCAGGTGCGGTCTCACCAATACCTTGTACAACTGAAGCAATACCTCCCTATTTTTATATTCTATCCCCCTAGCAATGAAAGCCAACATTCCATTGGCCTTCTTAATCACTTGCTGCACCTGCATACTAACCTTTTGAGTTTCGTGCACCAGGACCCCCAGATCCCTTTGTACTTCAGTACTTTCCAGTATCTTGCCATTAAGATAATAACTTGCTCTACGATTTTTCCTGCCAAAGTGCATAACCTCACACTTTCCAGGAACAAGGATGTCTTGCTGCAGTTGTACAGGGCCTTGGTGAGACTGCACCTTGTGTATTGTGTGCAGTTTTGGTCGCCTTATCTGAGGAAGGATGTTCTTTCCATGGAAGGACTGCGGCGAAGATTCACCAGACTGATACCTGGGATGGCAGGAATGACGTATGAGGAGAGATTGTGTCGATTGGGCTTATACTCGCTGGAGTTTAGAAGAATGAGAGGGGATCTCATCGAAACTTATAAAATTCTAACAGGACTGGACAGACTAGATACAGGAAGGATGTTCCCGATGGTCGGGGAGTCCAGAACCAGGGGTCACAGTCTAAGGATAAGGGGTAAGCCATTTAGGACAGAGATGAGGAGGAATTTCTTCACCCAGAGAGTGGTGAACCTGTGGAATTCTCTACCACAGAAGGCAGTTGAGGCCAAGTCATTAAATATATTCAAGAAGGAGTTGGATATATTTCTTAAGGCTAAAGGGATCAAGGGATAGGGGGAGAAGGCAGGGACAAGGTACTGAATTTGGATGATCAGCCATGATCGCATTGAATGGCGGAGCAGGCTCGAGGGGCCGAATGGCCGACTCCTGCTCCTATCTTCTATGTTTCTATGTTCCGCAAAGCGGTCACCCAATCTGCGTTTGGTCTCCCCAATGTAGAGGAGACCACATCGTGAGCAGCGAATACAGTATACTAGATTGCAAGAAGTACCCGGGAGTGAGTTACAGGCTGGAACCTAATCGAGGGGTTCGGGGGGTTTATATATAGAATAACAGATACCCGGGAGTGAGTTACAGGCTGGAATCTAATCGAGGGGTTCGGGGGGTTTATATATAGAATAACAGATACCCGGGAGTGAGTTACAGACTGGAATCTAATCGGGGGTTCGGGGGGTTTATATATAGAATAACAGATACCCGGGAGTGAGTTACAGGCTGGAATCTAATCGAGGGGTTTGGGGGGGTTTATATATAGAATAACAGATACCCGGGAGAGAGTTACAGGCTGGAATCTAATCGAGGGGTTCGGGGGGATTATATATAGAATAACAGATACCCGGGAGTGAGTTACAGGCTGGAATCTAATCGAGGGGTTCGGAGGGTTTATATATAGAATAACAGATACCCGGGAGTGAGTTACAGACTGGAATCTAATCGAGGGGTTCGGGGGGTTTATATATAGAATAACAGATACCCAGGAGTGAGTTACAGGCTGGAATCGGTTCGGGTGGTTTATATGTAGAATAACAGATACCCGGGAGTGAGTTACAGGCTGGAATCTAATCGAGGGGTTTGGGGGGTTTATATATAGAATAACAGATACCCGGGAGAGAGTTACAGGCTGGAATCTAATCAAGGGGTTCGGGTGGTTTATATGTAGAATAACAGATACCCGGGAGTGAGTTACAGGCTGGAATCTAATCGAGGGGTTTGGGGGGTTTATATATAGAATAACAGATACCCGGAAGAGAGTTACAGGCTGGGATATAAACAAGTTCGTTGCGGGTTGAAGCGAGATGATTCGACTCTTCGCGCTCCACACGTCTACAAATTTCTAACCACCTGTTCTTCTCTTTCAGACAAAGATTCCCAATTGGGGATTCAGTGGAACCAGTCCGACTGTTTCAACGCTCCTTTATAGCGACTGTATTTTCTGCCCCCGGGGAGGGGATGTGGGAAGCTTGAGATGACGAGCGGGAGCTGATCGGTTTCCAGAAAACCCACGTGCTCTCTTCCAACCCCAGACATCGCAGTGGAGGCGTTTCGGGTTCACCGGCGGTGGGGACCTCTTTCCATCCCCCACCCCACCCCACCCCTCCCAAGCGTTACTTGTACGCTTACCGAGTTACTTCCCCCTCCCATCTCTCTGGGCTGTGACTCCCCGTCGCAGGACCACAGCCTGCGGGAGCTCCTTGACTTATTTTGCTATCTTTTGAATCTTTCTCTAACTTTGTCAATCTCTGGGATTTTTCATTGCCCCCACCACCCCCCAGGAGAGTCCCAGGGATCGCCCCAAAAGGGTGTTGGCTTTTTTTCTCCCCACTTCTGTTAGTTGTAAAAAAAAAATATCGGCTGTTCGACTGGGTGAGGCCGTTGGGGGTGGGAGGTCATGTGATTTAGACAGCTGGGAATCCGGCCAATCAGAGTTGGGAACCCTGTTACCCCAAAAAACAAAAAGAAAATACTGCAGATGCTGGAAATCTGAAATAAAAACAGAAAATGCTGGAGATACTCAGCAGGCCAGGCAGCATCTGTGAAAAGAGAAACAGAGTTAACGTTTCGGGTCGAAACCCTTCTACAGAAGTGAGAGAAAAGGCAGGAAATGACCTGCTGAGTTTTTCCAGCATTTTCTGTGAAGAGAGAAACAGAGTTAACGTTTCAGGTCGATGACCTTTCGTCAGAACTGGGGGGGAAAAAAGCAGGAAATGGGACAGATTTTTAAGCAAATGTCGGGGCAGGGAAAGCGGGGAGGGGATGAAAGAACAAAAGGGAAGGTCTGTGATAGGGTGGAAGGCAGGAGTGATTCACAGAATCACAGAAACCCCACAATGCAGATAGAGGCCATTTCGGCCCATCGAACCTGCACCGACACATATCCCACCCGATCCCCATAACACCTACACCAACACATATCCCACCCGATCCCCATAACACCTACACCAACACATATCCCACCCGATCCCCGTAACCCCACGTATTTAATCCCCCTAACACTAAGGGTCAATTTATCATAGCCAATCAACCTAACCCGCACATCTTTGGACATTAAGAGATTAAGAGATATTCAAGGCGAGATGAGATGGTAACGGGACAGGTTAAGAAGTAAAAGATGGCTCTAGAGGAAGTGTAAATTGCACTGGCAGAATGAAAGACAGCTGCCCTGTGGGGGAGAAGGGAAGACACAAATAAAAGGTGTGGATAAAAAATATATATAGGATAGGGGCCGAGGTTATGATCTGAAATTGTTGTTAACCCTTGTGCTGGGCGACACTGTTGCCCCACCCCCTGGGGAGCCTGTATCTGGATTGGATGGTCGGGGGGGGGGGGGGGGCTGCTGTGTGGTGGTCACATTGTCTAAATCCCCCCCCAGGGGACCTCCCTGCCTCAGCTGATGATGTACCGTTTCTGGGCTCTGCGATTTATTTATTAATTATTATTATTATTCATGAGGGAGGGAGGCGCCCATCGCAGCAGGAGGGGGGGTTTAATTTCTCAGCCACCCCACCTCCTGCCCCTTCCTCGAATGGCGCCGTCTCTGGGGTCATTGCCCTCTCTCTGGTGGGTATGTGCTAGTGGTGTATAGAAGATAGGAGCAGGTTTCGGCCCCTCGAGCCTGCTCCGCCATTCAATGAGATCATGGCTGATCATCCAAACTCAGTACCCTGTCCCTGCCTTCTCCCCATATCCCTTGATCCCTTTAGCCTTAAGATGTATGATGTATGCCGATAGAGAGACGGGTTTGATGTTTACTGCTGATCTGTCACCTCGACTCCTATTTAAAAGCTTTCGCTGAATATCCCTCGATACCCTCACCCTAACAGAAATCAATCCGTCTCAGCCATGAAACTTCCAATCGATCCACAGCCTCTTTGAGGGGAGAGAGATCCAGATTCCCACTAACCCTTTCTGTGAAGAAGCACTTCCCGACATCACCCCTGAATGGCCTGGCTCTAATTTTAAGGTGATTCCCCCTTGTTCTGGACTTGCCCCCCTCAACCTCACAAGAGTAAATAGTTTCTCTCTACCCTATCGAATCCTTTAATCACCTTAAATGCCTTCATTAAATCACCCCTCAACCTTCTAAACACATTGGAAACTTTCCAGTCTGAAACCGATAGATGAGAGTGTTTGATGGGACAGTGTAGAGGGAGCTTTACTCTGTATCTAACCCGTGCTGTACCTGCCCTGGGAGTGTTTGATGGGACAGTGTAGAGGGAGCTTTACTCTGTATCTAACCCGTGCTGTACCTGCCCTGGGAGTGTTTGATGGGACAGTGTCGAGGGAGCTTTACTCTGTATCTAACCCGTGCTGTACCTGCCCTGGGAGTGTTTGATGGGACAGTGTAGAGAGAGCTTTACTCTGTATCTAACCCGTGCTGTACCTACCCTGGGAGTGTTTGACGGGACAGTGTAGAGAGAGCTTTACTCTGTATCTAACCCGTGCTGTACCTGCTCTGGGAGTGTTTGATGGGACAGTGTAGAGGGAGCTTTACTCTGTATCTAACCCGTGCTGTACCTACCCTGGGAGTGTTTGACGGGACAGTGTAGAGGGAGCTTTAATCTGTATCTAACCCGTGCTGTACCTGCCCTGGGAGTGTTTGATGGGACAGTGTAGAGGGAGCTTTACTCTGTATCTAACCCGTGCTGTACCTGCCCTGGGAGTGTTTGATGGGACAGTGTAGAGAGAGCTTTACTCTGTATCTAACCCGTGCTGTACCTGCCCTGGGAGTGTTTGATGGGACAGTGTAGAGAGAGCTTTACTCTGTATCTAACCCGTGCTGTACCTGCTCTGGGAGTGTTTGATGGGACAGTGTAGAGGGAGCTTTACTCTGTATCTAACCCGTGCTGTACCTACCCTGGGAGTGTTTGACGGGACAGTGTAGAGGGAGCTTTAATCTGTATCTAACCCGTGCTGTACCTGCCCTGGGAGTGTTTGATGGGACAATGTCGAGGGAGCTTTACTCTGTATCTAACCCGTGCTGTACCTGCTCTGGGAGTGTTTGATGGGACAGTGTAGAGGGAGCTTTACTCTGTATCTAACACGTGCTGTACCTGCCCTGGGAGTGTTTGATGGGACAGTGTAGAGGGAGCTTTACTCTGTATCTAACCCGTGCTGTACCTGCCCTGGGAGTGTTTGATGGGACAGTGTAGAGGGAGCTTTACTCTGTATCTAACCCGTGCTGTACCTGCTCTGGGAGTGTTTGATGGGACAGTGTAGAGGGAGCTTTACTCTGTATCTAACCCGTGCTGTACCTACCCTGGGAGTGTTTGACGGGACAGTGTAGAGGGAGCTTTAATCTGTATCTAACCCGTGCTGTACCTGCCCTGGGAGTGTTTGATGGGACAGTGTAGAGGGAGCTTTACTCTGTATCTAACCCGTGCTGTACCTGCCCTGGGAGTGTTTGACGGGACAGTGTAGAGGGAGCTTTAATCTGTATCTAACCCGTGCTGTACCTGCCCTGGGAGTGTTTGATGGGACAGTGTCGAGGGAGCTTTACTCTGTATCTAACCCGTGCTGTACCTGCTCTGGGAGTGTTTGATGGGACAGTGTAGAGGGAGCTTTACTCTGTATCTAACACGTGCTGTACCTGCTCTGGGAGTGTTTGATGGGACAGTGTAGAGGGAGCTTTACTCTGTATCTAACCCGTGCTGTACCTGCCCTGGGAGTGTTTGATGGAAAAGTGTAGAGGGAGCTTTACTCTGTATCTAACTCGTGCTGTACCTGCCCTGGGAGTGTTTGATGGGACAGTGTAGAGAGAGCTTTACTCTGTATCTAACCCATGCTGTACCTGCCATGGGAGTGTTTGATGGGACAGTGCAGAGGGAGCTTTACTCTGTATCTAACCCGTGCTGTAGCTGCCCTGGGAGTGTTTGATGGAACAGTGTAGAGGGAGCTTTACTCTGTATCTAACCCGTGTTTGGTGCTGACGGTCTGAACACTGATGTACTGCTGATTGTGCCGCTCAATCTTTAATGACTTTCCTGTCTCTCTTGAAGTCAGGCATTTCATCATCTCGCTCATGGACCTCTGTGTGTCGCTGCCTGAGCCCCGAGTCCTGTTCTGTGCAGCAGGGTCACGGCACGGAGTGTCTCGACCTGGTCTCCCTTTGCCCCGGTGTGAGGAGTGCAAGTCGTGCCTTAACCAAAAATTCCCTGGTCTAAGTTTGTGAATTTTCAGTTTTTGTAAATACAAATTTTATAATAAAGTATCTTGAGTGTATCATGTGTGAATTGTCTGACTTCACAGAATCTTAAAGCACAGAAGGAGGCCGTTGGGCCCATCTCTTCGATAGATTAGTGCCGCTCCCCCTGCTCTTTCTCCATAGCCCAGCAATATTTGTCCTTTTAAAATATTTATCCGATTCCCTTTTGAAAGTTACTATCGAATCTGCGTCCACCGCCCTTTCAGGCAGCGCGGTGCAGATCACAACTCCCCGAGTAAAAAAACATTTCTCATCTTCCCCCCATGATCCTTCGCCACTGGTAACAGTTTCTCGCTATCGACTCTATCAAAACCCTTCATGATTTTGAACACCTCTATCAAATCTCCTCGTAACCTTCTCTGCTCTAAGGAGAACCCCAGCTTCTCCAGTCTCTCTCCATCCCCGATACCATTCCAGTAAATCTAGCCATGTAGCGATCAAAACTCTCTCTCTCTCTCTCTCTCCCCATAGCCCTGTATCAATCCCAACCTAATTCCACTGCCCCGCTCTCTCCCCATAGCCCTGTATCAATCCCAAACCAATCCCACTGCCCCGCTCTCTCCCCATAGCCCTGTATCAATCCCAAACCAATCCCACTGCCCCGCTCTCTCCCCATAGCCCTGTATCAATCCCAAACCAATCCCACTGACCCGCTCTTTCCCCACAGCCCTGTATCAATTCCAAACCAATCCCACTGTCCCATTCTCTCCCCATAGCCCTGTATCAGTCCCAAACTAATCCTACTGCCCCGCTCTCTCCCCATAGCCCTGTATCAATTCCAAACCAATCCCACTGTCCCACTCTCTCCCCATAGCCCTGTATCAATCCCAAACTAATCCTACTGCCCCGCTCTCTCCCCATAGCCCTGTATCAATTCCAAACCAATCCCACTGTCCCATTCTCTCCCCATAGCCCTGTATCAATCCCAAACTAATCCTACTGCCCCGCTCTCTCCCCATAGCCCTGTATCAATCCCAAACTAATCCCACAGCCCCGCTCTCTCCCCATAGTCCTTCATCTTCCTCTGCTTCAGATATTTATCCCATTTTCCTTCATTTATTCTCGGGATGTGGGGCAAGTCTGGCATTTATTGCCCATCCCTAGTTGCCCTGAGAAGGTGGTGGTGGGCCTTCGCCTTGAACCGCTGGCCGTGATTTCATCCCACCGACTGGCTCACTCGTCCACTTCAGACAGCAGTTAAGAGTCAGCCATGTTGGTGTGGGACTGGAGTCACGCACACAGGCCGGGCTGGGGAAGGATGGCAGGTTCCCCGCAGGTAGTTGGTGAACCAGTTGTTTTTTTTTTAAGACAATCCAACAGCTTCATGGTCACTTTTACTGATCCTGGCTTTTTATTTCCAGAGTTTTAAACCTGAATTCAAATTCTCAAACTGCCATGGTGAGATTTGGACTCTCATATCTCGGCATTACTAATCTAGGCCTCTAGTGCTGGTCCAGTAACGTGACCACTACACTACAGTACCCCATTAAACTCCGCTGATCCACCTGTAGACAGCAAGGAACGCAGGTTGACGTCAATCATATGAACAACGTGCATTTACTAAAAACAGCGCTTTTAACGTGGTAAAACGTCCTCAAGATGCTTCACAGGAGCGTAAATCAGGTAAAATTTGACACCGAACCACATCAGGAGATATTTGGACAGGTGACCAAAGGCTTGGTCAAAGAGGTAGGTTGTAAGGAGCGTCTTAAAGGAGGAGGGAGAGGTTTGGGGAGGAAATTCCAGAGCTTAGGGCCCAGGCAGCTGAAGGCACGACCGCCAATGGTGGAGCGATTAAAATCGTGGATGCCGCGAGAGGCCAGAATTGGCGGAGCGCTGAGATCATGGGAGGGTTGTAGGGCTGGAGGAAGTTACAGAGGCCACGGAGGGATTTGAACACCAGGATGAGAATTTTAAAAATCGAGGTGTTGCCGGACCGGGAGCCAATGTAGGTCAGCGAGCACAGGGGGTGATGGGCGAACGGGACTTGGTGCGAGTTAGGACACGGGCAGCTGAGTTTTGGATCACCACAAGTTTACGGAGGGTGGAACATGGAAGTCCGGCCAGGAGTGCGTTGGAATAGTCAAGTCCAGAGTGACAAAGGCATGGCTGAGGGATTCAGCAGCAGAGTGATTAGTTTGGGAATGATGCAGGGCTATGGGACGAGAGGAAGAGCGGTAAAGTGGAGAGTTTGAGTTATATTTTTATTTTAGAATCCAGTATGTACACTTTTTGATTTAACAGCTCATTTTATTTTCGATCCTCAGCATTTAAAGTGTTTCTCAGTGGAAGATTCCCAATAGTTGTCCCCATCCAGGACAAAGCAGCCCACTTGATTGGCACCCCAACCACCACCTTAAACATTCCTCCCTCCACCACCGGCGTACCGTGGCTGCAGTGTGTACCATCTACAAGATGCACTGCAGCAACTCACCAAGGCTTCTTCGGCAGCACCTCCCAAACCCGCGACCTCTTCCACCTAGAAGGACAAGGGCAGCAGGCGCATGGGAACACCACCACCTCCAAGTTCCACACCATCCTGACTTGGAAATAATCATCATTCCTTCATCGTTGCTGGGTCCTCAGAGAAGGCATCGATACTTGCAAAGCTTTTCTTAAGGCTAAAGGGATCAAGGGGTATGGGGAGAAAGCAGGGACAGGGTACTGAATTTGAATGATCAGCCATGATCGCATTGAATGGCGGAGCAGGCTCGAGGGGCCGAATGGCCTACTCCTGCTCCTATCTTCCATGTTTCTATGGGTCAAAATCCTGGAACTCCCTCCCTAACAGCATTGTGGGAGTACCTTCACCACACGGACTGCAGTCGTTCAAGAAGGTGGCTCACCACCACCTTCTCGAGGGCAATTAGGGATGGGCAATAAATGCTGGCCATGCCAGCGGCGCCCACATCCCATAAACGAATTTTAAAAAAGTTACAGTTTAGTTTTATTTTGAATTCTGCGTATTTACATTTTATAATATAAATTTTAGTATTTGAAGTTTATTCATATTTCAAATAGTTAGTTAATTTTCTATTAAAATCTCAGCATTGGCAGATTAGTATAAATTCATGTGATTTTTTTTATTTCATAGAATGATAGAATAGTACAGCACAGAAGGAGGTCCATTCGGCCCATCGAGTCTGCGCCGGCTCTTTCGAAGAGCAATCCAGTTAGTCCCACTCCCCGGCTCTTTCCCAATATCCTTGCAATTTTTTCTCCTCCAAGTATTTATCCAATTCCCTTTTGAAAGCGGCGATTGAATCTGTATCCACCGCCCTTTCGGGCAGTGCATTCCAAATTCTAACCACTCACTGCGTAAAAAAGTGTTTCCTCACGTCGCCTCTGGTTCTTTTGCCAAACACCTTAAATCTGTGTCCTCGTGCTACCGATCCTTCAGCCATTGGAAACAGTTTCTCCTTATTTACTCTGTTAAAACCCTTAACGATTTTGAACACATCTATCAAATCTCCTCTTAACCTTCTCTGCTCCAAGGAGAACAATCCCAGTTTCTCCAGTCTCTCCACATCACTGAAGTCCCTCATCCCTGGTACCATTCTAGTAAATCTCCCCTTAACCTTCTCTGCTCCAAGGAGAACAACCCCAGCTTCTCCAGTCTCTCCACATCACTGAAGTCCCTCATCCCTGGTACCATTCTAGTAAATCTCCCCTTAACCTTCTCTGCTCCAAGGAGAACAACCCCAGCTTCTCCAGTCTCTCCACATCACTGAAGTCCCTCATCCCTGGTACCATTCTAGTAAATCTCCCCTTAACCTTCTCTGCTCCAGGGAGAACAATCCCAGCTTCTCCAGTCTCTCCACATCACTGAAGTCCCGCATCCCCGGTATCATTCTAGTAATTCTCCCCTTAACCTTCTCTGCTCTAAGGAGAACAACCCCAGCTTCTCCAGTCTCTCCACATTAACTGAAGTCCCTCATCCCCGGTACCATTCTAGTAAATCTCCCCTTAACCTTCTCTGCTCCAAGGAGAACAATCCCAGCTTCTCCAGTCTCTCCACATAACTGAAGTCCCTCATCCCTGGTACCATTCTAGTAAATCTCCCCTTAACCTTCTCTGCTCCAGGGAGAACAATCCCAGCTTCTCCAGTCTCTCCACATCACTGAAGTCCCTCATCCCTGGTACCATTCTAGTAAATCTCCCCTTAACCTTCTCTGCCCCAAGGAGAACAATCCCAGCTTCTCCAGTCTCTCCACATCACTGAAGTCCCTCATCCCTGGTACCATTCTAGTAAATCTCCCCTTAACCTTCTCTGCTCCAAGGAGAACAATCCCAGCTTCTCCAGTCTCTCCACATAACTGAAGTCCCTCATCCCTGGTACCATTCTAGTAAATCTCCCCTTAACCTTCTCTGCTCCAGGGAGAACAATCCCAGCTTCTCCAGTCTCTCCACATCACTGAAGTCCCTCATCCCTGGTACCATTCTAGTAAATCTCCCCTTAACCTTCTCTGCTCTAAGAAGAACAACCCCAGCTTCTCCAGTCTCTCCACATAACTGAAGTTCCTCATCCCTGGTACCATTCTAGTAAATCTCCCCTTAACCTTCTCTGCTCCAAGAAGAACAACCCCAGCTTCTCCAGTCTCTCCACATCACTGAAGTCCCTCATCCCTGGTACCATTCTAGTAAATCTCCCCTTAACCTTCTCTGCTCCAAGGAGAACAATCCCAGTTTCTCCAGTCTCTCCACATCACTGAAGTCCCTCATCCCTGGTACCATTCTAGTAAATCTCCTCTTAACCTTCTCTGTTCCAAGGAGAACAATCCCAGTTTCTCCAGTCTCTCCACATCACTGAAGTCCCTCATCCCTGGTACCATTCTAGTAAATCTCCTCTTAACCTTCTCTGCTCCAAGGAGAACAATCCCAGTTTCTCCAGTCTCTCCACATCATTGAAGCCCCTCATCCCTGGTACTATTCTAGTAAATCTCCTCTGCACCCTCTCCAAGGCCTTGCCATTCTTCCTAAAGTTTTAGTATTTAGAGTTTATTTTATTTAATATTCTCAGTATTTAGAGTTTATTTTATTTAAAATTCTCAGGCCTAGAAATTCGGTTGGTAGTGCCAGTGATTAGCGCCTAAAGAGCCCGAGAATTGGGGCGTTACCCAATTTTCGGGCGGGCGCAGTGAATATAGCGCCACCTCCCATATTGAGTATCCTTTTAGCGCCGGCGCTAACTCTTTGCGCGCGCCCGCGGGCGCAGGCAGATCATGACGTCATTTCAGTGTGCAATGCCTTTTTGGCGCCCCGGACCGGATATTCGGTAGCGTCCGCAACCTTTCCACCTGGCGCTATTAGTGACAGTTGGATGGAGCGTTCCCAGGCCCTTCTCGGACTCGGGGAGCGCTATTTAAAGGGGACAGCACTAGAATAAAAGCTGCAGCCATTTGGGCTGGCCATTCTGATCGTTGCTGGAGAGAGTTGCTGACCTTCTGTTGGACAGTACTTTTCTCATTGAGCCTTCGGAGGCACTGGCACTGGCAGCTTGAGGGCCCGGCTCCCGAGCTGGTGATGCAACATCTGAAAGCAGGGAGGTGGAAGAGTGGCTTTAGCAAAAGGACAGCTTGGCAGCAAGGGATGCCAGATTGCGGCAAGGCTATGACATGGGTCCACAGTGAGAAAGCATGCTGGCGGGGGAACAAGTGGAAGGAGACAGTTGTAAAAGGTGAGAACCTTACCATCGCTGTCGACAATGGGGTCGGCAGTTGCAGTGGTTACAGGACCACTCAGACGTCCTCCAAGAATCTGGTGGACTCTCTCCTCGAGATCCGTGAGAGTGACCACTTGTGGAGGTCCTCCACCGGTGCAAAGCTGGTCTTTGCCAATCCTCGCCAGCTTGGACTGCAGGGGAAAGGAGGGGAAGTTATGTTACCTGATGCCCTGAGTGGTCATCTCATGCCCCCCATGGTGCAAGAGCCCTTACATGACGCCTTGAGTCAAATGTGCATGTGTGTGCCCAGAAAGGGCCATGGGTGCTTGCTGGCAGATGGCCAATGGGGCACAGGCCACCCTGTAGCCATAAAGTCAGGTGCAAATGAAGGGATGCTGAAGTTTGCAGAAACAACACTCACCCTCACGACCCGAGTGAGGCTGTTGAATTTCTTTCTGCATTGGTCAGGGCTCCTGGTCACCGTGCTGCTGGAGTTGACCCTCTGGCATACATCCCTCCAAGCTCGTCGGTAGTCCTTATGATTCGGCCTCCTGCCATTGTCTGGGTAGAGAACATCTCGCTGGCGCGCCACTGCGGCCACCAATTGCTCCAGAGCCTCATTGGTGAAGCGCTCTGCTCTCTGTCTCACCTTCTCCATCTGGTCCAAGTTTTTAGCACCAGAGAAGGGCCTGCGCCGAATCTGAGGCCTGCAAGGCGAAGAGTGTGGATGCTGAAGCTGACTGACCCACCCCTTTAAGAGCTGGCCGGCGACTGGAAGTCTTGTGGTCATCGGTAATTGAGAGCACCTGCGCTGCGCCCGTTCACTCCGATATTGGGTTGCGCCGGAAGCTTAGCGCCTTAGGAGTCCCGTGTAACGCCTGAATTTGCGCCTCAATCACCTTTAGGGGCGATGTAACCCAATATCGCGCCAGGTGGCGATAAGTTGCATCTGGCTATAAACTTTGCGCTGCGCCAATTCTAATGCCCCAAGCGGGGCTATACCCAAATTCTAGGCCTCAGTATTTAGAGTTTATTTTATTTAATATCCTCAGTATTTAGAGTTTATTTTATTTAAAATTCTCAGTATTTAGAGTTTATTTTAGACAGGCTAAGTGAGTGGGCAGAAATTTGGCAGATGGAATATAATGTTGGAAAGCGTGAGCTTATGCACTTTGGCAGAAAAAATCAAAGAGCAAGTTATTATCGAAATGGAGAGAAACTGCAAAGTGCTACAGTACAAAGGGATCTGGGGGTCCTGGTGCATGAAACACAGAAGGTTAGTATGCAGGTACAGCAGGTGATCAGGAAGACCAATGGAACCTTGGCTTTTATTGCAAGGGGGATGGAGTATAATAGCAGGGAAGTCTTGCTTCAGTTATACAGGGTACTGGTGAGGCCACACCTGGAATACTGCGTACAGTTTTGGTTTCCATATTTAAGAAAAGATATACTTGCTCTCGAGGCAGTTCAGAGAAGGTTCACTCGGTTGATTCCGGAGATGAGGGGGTTGACTTATGAGGAAAGGTTGAGTAGGTTGGGCCTCTACTCATTGGAATTCAGAAGAATGAGAGGCGATCTTATCGAAACATATAAGATTGTGAGGTGGCTTGATCGGGTGGATGCGGGGAGGATGTTTCCACTGATGGGTGGGACTAGAACTAGGGGGCATAATCTTAGAATAAGGGGCTGCCGTTTCAAAACTGAGATGAGGAGAAACTTCTTCACTCAGAGGGTAGTAAATCTATGGAATTTGCTACCTCAGAGAGCTGTGGAAGCTGCGACATTAAATAAATTTAAAACGGAGATAGACAGATTCCTAGCTGATAAGGGAATTAGGGGTTACGGGGAGCGGGCAGGGAAGTGGACGTGAGTCTAGGTTCGGATCAGCCATGATCCTTTTGAATGGTGGAGCAGGCCTGAGGGGCCGTATGGCCTACTCCTGCTCCTACTTCTTATGTTCTTATGTTTATTTAATATTCTCAGTATTTAGAGTTTATTTTAGTTAAAATTTTTAGTATTTAGAGTTCATTTGATTTAAAATTCTTAGTATTTAGAGATTTTTTTTAAAATTCTTAGTATTTAGAGTTTATTTAATTTAAAATTCTCAGTATTTAGAGTTTATTTTATTTACACTTCTTAGTATTTCGAGTTTATTTTATTTAAAATTCTCAGTATTTCGAGTTTATTTTATTTAAAATTCTCAGTATTTCGAGTTTATTTTATTTAATATTCTCAGTATTTCGAGATTATTTTATTTAAAATTCCCAGTATTTAGAGTTTATTTTATTTTAAATTCTCAGTATTTAGAATTTATTTTAATTAAAATTTTCGGTATTTAGAGTTTATTTTATTTAAAATTCTCTGTATTTCGACTTTATTTTATTTAAAATTCTCAGTATTCAGTGTTTATTTTATTTAAAATTCTCAGTATTTAGAGTTTATTTTATTTAAAATTCTCTGTATTTAGAGTTTATTTTATTTAACATTCTCAGTATTTAGTTTATTTTATTTACACTTCTCAGTATTTAGAATTTATTTTATTTAAAATTCTCAGTATTTAGAGTTTATTTTATTAAAAATTCTCAGTATTTAGCGTTTATTTTAGTTAAAATTCTCAATATTTAGAATTTATTCTATTAAAAATTCTCAATATTTAGAATTTATTTTATTTAAAATTTTAAATATTTAGAATTTATTTTATTTAATGTTCTTAATATTTAGAGTTTATTTTATTTAAAATTGTTAATATTTAGAGTTTATTTAATTTAATATTCTCAGTATTTAGAGTTTATATTACTTAAAATTCTCAGTATTTAGAGTTTATTTTATTTAAAATTCTTAGTATTTAGAATTTATTTCATTTAAAATTCTCAGTATTTAGAATTAATTTTATTTAAAATTGTTAATATTTTGAATTTATTTTATTCTCAGTATTTAGAATTTACAACTGGTTCTTCTGCCAATCACCTTAAATCTGTGTCCTCTGGTTATTGACCCCCCGACGACTGAAAACAGTTTCACGTTATTTATTCTATCAAAACCCCTTCATGATTTTGAGCGCCTCTATTAAATCTCCTCTTAACCTTGTCCCCTGTAAAAATGGATGCCTGAGACACAGCGATTCACCATAACTCTCTGCTTTCTGCCCCTTTGCCAATTTAGTATCCATGCTACCACTGCCCCCCTTTCATCCCATGGACTTGTGCTAGTAAATCTATTATGTGGTAGATTACACAGGATGTACGGCACAGAAACAGGCAATTCGGCCCAACCAGTCCATGCCGGCGTTTATGCTCCACTCGAGCCTCCTCCCGTTTTTCCTCATCTAAATCTATCGGCATAACCCTCGATTCCCTTCTCCCTCATATGTCTGTCCAGACTCCCCTTGAATGCATCTATGCTATTTGCCTCGACCACTCCCTGTGGCAGCGAGTTCCACATTCTCACCACTCTCTGGGTAAAGAAGTTTTTCCTGAATTCCCTATTGGATTTGTTAGTGACTCTCTTATATTGATGGCCTCCAGTTATGTTCCTCCCCACAAGTGGAAACATTCTCTCTGTATCCAATCTATCAAAACCTTTCATAATTTTAAAGCCCTCTATCAGGTGACCCCTCAGCCTTCTCTTTTCAAGAGAAAAGAGCCCCAGCCTGTTCAGTCTTTCCTGATAGTTATAATCTCTCAGTTTTGGTATCATCCATGTGAATCTTTTTTACACTTTCTCCAGTATCTATGTGTCATTTTTGTAATACTGTATAGTGACCAGAGCTGTGCAGAGCTCTCAGTGTGATATGGAGACCAGAACTGTACACAGTACTCCCAGTGTGATATGGAGACCAGAACTGTGCACAGAGCTCTCAGTGTGATATGGAGACCAGAACTGTACACAGTGCTCCAAGTGTGATATGGAGACCAGAACTGTGCACAGTGCTCCCAGTGTGATATGGAGACCAGAACTGTGCAGAGTGCTCCAAGTGTGATATGGAGACCAGAACTGTGCGCAGTGCTCCAAGTGTGATATGGAGACCAGAACTGTGCACAGTGCTCCCAGTGTGATATGGAGACCAGAACTGTGCACAGTGCTCCCAGTGTGATATGGAGACCAGAACTGTGCACAGTGCTCCCAGTGTGATATGGAGACCAGAACTGTGCACAGTGCTCCCAGTGTGATATGGAGACCAGAACTGTGCACAGTGCTCCCAGTGTGATATGGAGACCAGAACTGTGCACAGTGCTCCCAGTGTGATATGGAGACCAGAACTGTACACAGTGCTCCCAGTGTGATATGGAGGCCAGAACTGCACACAGTGCCCCAAGTGTGATATGGAGACCAGAACTGTGCACAGTGCTCCCAGTGTGATATGGAGACCAGAACTGTGCACTGTGCTCCAAGTGTGATATGGAGACCAGAACTGTGCACAGTGCTCCAAGTGTGATATGGAGACCAGAACTGTGCGCAGTGCTCCAAGTGTGATATGGAGACCAGAACTGTGCACAGTGCTCCCAGTGTGATATGGAGACCAGAACTGTGCACAGTGCTCCAAGTGTGATATGGAGACCAGAACTGTGCACAGTGCTCCCAGTGTGATATGGAGACCAGAACTGTGCACAGTGCTCCCAGTGTGATATGGAGACCAGAACTGTGCACAGTGCTCCCAGTGTGATATGGAGACCAGAACTGTGCACAGTGCTCCAAGTGTGATATGGAGACCAGAACTGTGCACAGTGCTCCCAGTGTGATATGGAGACCAGAACTGTATGCAGTGCTCCAAGTGTGATATGGAGACCAGAACTGTACACAGTGCTCCCAGTGTGATATGGAGACCAGAACTGTGCACCGTGCTCCAAGTGTGATATGGAGACCAGAACTGTGCACAGTGCTCCCAGTGTGATATGGAGACCAGAACTGTATGCAGTGCTCCAAGTGTGATATGGAGACCAGAACTGCACACAGTGCTCCAAGTGTGATATGGAGACCAGAACTGTACACAGTGCTCCAAGTGTGATATGGAGACCAGAAGTGTGCACAGTGCTCCTAGTGTGATATGGAGACCAGAACTGTGCACAGTGCTCCAAGTGTGATATGGAGACCAGAACTGTGCACAGTGCTCCTAGTGTGATATGGAGACCAGAACTGTGCACAGTGCTCCAAGTGTAGCCTAACCAAATTCTCAGTACTTAAGAGTTTATCGCTCTGTTTAAGCAATGCTCTCAGATACTCGGAATTCTCTTGAACACTAAGGGAATCGAGGGATATGGGGATAGTGCAAGAAAGTGGGGTTGAGGTCAAAGACCAGCCATGATCTTATTGAAAGGGGGAGCAGGCGCGAGCGGCCTACTGCTGCTCCTACCTGTTATGTTCGTACGGTGTTTAAACATTTCACTCGACAGTCAATAACACAAGTCAGCTTTAAAACAATGTTAGACCATTTATTGAGGATATAAGACATTGCAAACAAATAGCTCTTCCTGCACTGTAGGGTAGCTCAGGTGGAGTTAGCCTGACAACAATGTCGCACAGCTAATTGGGGGGTGGGGGGGAGTGCGGCAGTGCGTTGCCACCGGTGTGGATTCTGCCGGGCGCTCACCACAGCTCGCAGGTCTCCCGCTCGATGGTTTGGACGATGGGCTCTCGGCTGGACTCGTGGCTCACCTCGCAGGAGTAGCGTGAGTGGGCGCCCCACTGGTCGGCGGGTAGGGTCAGGTAGCTGCTCCAGCTGTAGCTGCCGTCCTCCTGCGGCGCCGCCTCCGCCGTGCCGGCGCTCTGCCCGCTCTCCGCCTCCTCGCCGTCCAGCATCCAGCGGGCACGCAGGTAGCCCGGGTAGAAGCCACTGACCAGGCAGCTGAGTGTGATGCTGGCGCTGGCGCTAGCAAGCTGCTCTCTCGATGGCGGGTACAGTTGGACAGAGGGCGCCGAGAGCGGATGGCCTGCAGGTGGGACGAAAGAGCAGGCGTTAGTCAGGCCCCGATATGAAAACAACGACATTGCCACCCTGCTAGACTGTTAATCAGCAACATGAATCCTTCCACAGCTTTGCGCCATCCTCCAAGTTTGATATGGAGACTAGAACTGTGCACCGTCCTCACAGTGTGATATGGAGACCAGAACTGTGCACCGTCCTCACAGTGTGATATGGAGACCAGAACTGTGCACCGTCCTCACAGTGTGATATGCAGATCAGAACTGTACACAGTGCTCCAAGTGTGATATGGAGACCAGAACTGTGCACAGTGCTCCCAGTGTGATATGGAGACCAGAACTGTGCACAGTGCGCCAAGTGTGATATGGAGACCAGAACTGTACACAGTGCTCCCAGTGTGATATGGAGACCAGAACTGTGCACAGTGCTCCAAGTGTGATATGGAGACCAGAACTGTGCACAGTGCTCCAAGTGTGATATGGAGACCAGAACTGTGCACAGTGCTCCAAGTGTGATATGGAGACCAGAACTGTGCACAGTGCTCCCAGTGTGATATGGAGACCAGAACTGTGCACAGTGCTCCAAGTGTGATATGGAGACCAGAACTGTAGACAGTGCTCCAAGTGTGATATGGAGACCAGAACTGTGCACAGTGCTCCAAGTGTGATATGGAGACCAGAACTGTACACAGTGCTCCAAGTGTGATATGGAGACCAGAACTGTACACAGTACTCCAAGTGTGATATGGAGACCAGAACTGTACACAGTGCTCCAAGTGTGATATGGAGACCAGAACTGTGCACAGTGCTCCAAGTGTGATATGGAGACCAGAACTGTGCACAGTGCTCCAAGTGTGATATGGAGACCAGAACTGTGCACAGTGTTCCAAGTGTGATATGGAGACCAGAACTGTACACAGTGCTCCAAATGTGATATAGAGACCAGAATCATAGAAAGTTACATGCTCTTGTATTCTATGCCACGGCTAATAAAGGCAAGCATTCCGTATGCCTTCTTAATCACCTTATCTACCTGGCCAGCTACCTTCAGGGATCTGTGGACATGCACTCCAAGGTCCCTTTGTTCCTCTACACTACTCAGTGTCCTACCATTTAATGTGTATTCCATTCCTTGCTGGCCCTCCCCAAATGCATTACCTCCCACTTCTCTGGATTGAATCCCATTTGCCACTGTTCTGCCCACCTGACCAATTTATTGATATCTTCCTGCAGTCTACAACTTCCTTCTTCAGTATCAACCACACAGCCGATTTTAGTATCATCTGCAAACTTCTTAATCATACCCTCTATATTCAAGTCTAGATCGTTGATATATACCACAAAAAGCAAGGGACCCAGTATTGAGCCCTGTGGAACCCCAATGGAAACAGCCTTCCAGTCATAAAAACACCCATCAACCATTACCCTCTGCTTCCTGTCTCCGAGCCAGTTTGACAATCCAACTTGACACTTTGCCCTGGATCCCATGGGCTTTTAACTTCGTGACCAGTCTGTCATGTGGAACCTTATCAAAAGCCTTGCTAAAGCCCATATACGCTACATCAAATGCACTACCCTCACCTACCCTCCTTGTTACCTCCTCAAAAAATTCAATCAAGTTTGTCAGACACGACCTTCCCTTAACAAATCCGTGCTGACTATCCTTGATTAAGCCGTGTCTTTCTAAAAGAAGATTTATCCTGTCCTTCAGAATTCTTTCCAATAATTTTCCCACCACCGAGGTTAGGCTGACTGGCCTGTAATTACTTGATCTATCCTTCCTTCCTTTTTAAACAAGAGTACCACATTAGCAGTCCTCCAGTCCTCCGGCACCACACCTGAAGCCAGAGAGGATTGAAAAATGATGGTCAGGGCCTCTGCTATTTCCTCTTTTTCTTCGCTTAACAGCCTGGGACACATTTCATCCGGGCCTGGGGATTTATCCACTTTTAAAGCTGCTAAACCCCTTAATACTTCCTCTCTCACTATGTTTATTTCATCTAATATTTCACACTCCTCCACCCTGATAGAAATGTCTGCTTCGCCCCTCTCCTTTGTTAAAACAGACGCAAAGTATTCATTAAGAACCCTACCGACATCTCCCGCCTCCACACACAGATTACCCTCATGATCTCTAATAGGCCTTTTTTTAGTTATCCTCTTACTCTTAATATATTTATGAAACATCTTTGGGTTTTCCTTGATTTTACTTGCCAAGAATTTTTCATGCTCTCTCTTTGCTTTCCTAATATCCTTTTGCGTGCTCCAAGTGTGGTCTTCCTACGGTTGTGTATAAGTTGGTAGATACGACAGTAGGGTAGAGGTTACTCACTGGGTATAAGCAGGTGGACTCCACTGCCGAAGTGGAACTGGTTGTTGTAAAGCATGGCACAGAAGTAGGCCCCGGTGTCAGCCTTGGCCACGCTGCTCACGCTCAGGAGGTAGGTGTTGTTCGTCAGCTCCCTGGAGGGCTGGAAGCGCTCGGTGATGCCCGTGCCCCGGTTGATGCTGCCACTCGCCCAGTGGGTGAGCACCCACTCCGGCCTCTGCCCGCTCCGCAGCCGGTACCAGAAGCCGCCGTAGTCTTTGATGTTCAGCTTCTCCACCTGACAGGACAGGGTCACGGTCCCTCCCGCGGAAACCGAGGCCGACAGCGGCTGTTGGAGGACGGGGTTCGGCCGGGCGCCTGGAGGATGGGGGGAGCGGGGCGAAAGAAGGACAAGACATTATCCAGGACTCTGGACGCAACGGGAATAAAGAACAGAAAAGGAAGGAAGGTAGGAAGGAAGGAGAAAGTAAAAAAAAAAGAAAGAAAGAGAGATAGAAAGAAATAGAGAGAACGGCTGAAATGGAGAAAGAAAGAGAGAGAGAGAGAGAAAACAACAGCAACTTGTATTTATAGCAACTTTAACATAGTAAAATGTCCCAAGACGCTTCACAGGAGCGATTATCAAACAAAATTTCACACCAAGCCATATTAAGAGATATTGGGCCAGAGTTTGCTGCCATTTATCAGTGAGGTTAGTGGCGCGCACCGTTATTTCTTACTATTTATTACTTCAGGCGAGGGGCAGACGCCCGGTTAAGCGCCAATATCCAAAAGTTGCCGTCCTGGAATGTGGGCAAGGCCGGCATTTATTGCCCATCCCATTTGCGCCGGCCTCTCCGTTGGCTTGGCGACCGCGGCATCCCACCCTTGGCCTCCCCGTTTTAAAAAATAAGGAATTGCTGTATTGTCCCATTAACTGCCCGTTGAACGCGCCGCGGAAAGTTAACACTTGTCATTACAAGCCTAAGTACCCTGTTCGCGACGTGATCAGTGTTAATGACCGCCAGTCAACCTCTCTGACACCGAAAACTAACTACTACAAGTGGGGAGTCTCGTATGACATATGAGGAGAGATTGGGTCGATTGGGCTTGTACTCGCTGGAGTTTAGAAGAATGAGAGGGGATCTCATTGAAACTTATAACATTCTAACAGGACTGGACAGACTAGATGCAGGAAGGATGTTCCCAATGGCGGGGGAGTCCAGAACCAGGGGTCACAGCCTAAGGATAAGGGGTAAGCCATTTAGGACTGAGATGAGGAGGAATTTCTTCACCCAGAGAGTGGTGAACCTGTGGAATTCTCTACCACAGACGGCAGTTGAGGCCAATTCATTAAATATATTCAAGAAGGAGTTGGATATATTTCTTAAGGCTAAAGGGATGAAGGGATATGGGGAGAAGGCAGGGACCGGGTACTGAATTTGGATGATCAGCCATGATTGCATTGAATGGCGGAGCAGGCTCGAGGGGCCGAATGGCCTACTCCTGCTCCTATCTTCTATGTTTCTATGTTCCTTCAGGAGGTGAGATTTTGCAGGGCGATTTAAAAAAAATGTCAAATTGTAAATTTAAACAAAAAAATTCTTACTTTTCCTTTCTGTCTCAGTTCTCTCTCTCTCTCTCTCTCTCTCTCTCTCTTAATCCAATCTTTCTTTCCCTCTTTTTATTTCTCTTTCTCCACCTGATTTGGCATTTTCATCGCGTCTACAGCACAGAAACAGGCCATTCGGCCCAACTGCTCCACACGAGCCTCCTCCCACCCTCTCTTCACCTCACCCCATCAACATAACCTTCTATTCCCTTTCTCCCTCATGTGTTTTTCTCCAGCCTCCTCTTAAATGCCTTTACACTATTCGCCTCGACCACTCCCTGTGGCAGCGAGTTCCACATCCTCGCCACTCTCTGGGTAAAGAAGTTTCTCCTGAATTCCCTATTGGATTTATTAGTGACTAACATAGAAGATAGGAGCAGGAGTAGGCCATTCGACCCCTCGAGCCTGCTGCGCCATTTAATGAGATCATGGCTGATCATCCAAATTCAGTACCCGGTCCCTGCCTTCTCCCCATATCCCCTGATCCCTTTAGCCTTAAGAAATATATCCAACTCCTTCTTGAATATATTTAATGAACTGGCCTCCACCGCCCTCTGTGGCAGAGAATTCCACAGGTTCACCACTCTCTGGGTGAAGAAATTCCTCCTCATCTCTGTCCTTAATGGCCTACCCCTTTGAAATGAAGAATAGATTTGCCTTTCTAATCTAGGCTTTATTAACTTAAAAATCCTGTAGCACATCTTTCAACACCCAGTCCCAACTAAAGGCTGGAAAGAACTGAATTTAAGATGGCCACCACAAATCACATGACATCAACTACCAATGAGATTACAGCATATATCCCAAGGCAGGAAACAAACAACCAATCACAATACTTCTTACTAAACATAAAGAATAATCACCACACCCTTATCCTTAGACTGTGACCCCTGGTTCTGGACTCCCCCGACCATCGGGAACATCCTTCCTGCATCTAGTCTGTCCAGTCCTGTTAGAATTTTATAAGTTTCAATGAGATCCTACCCTAAATTGATGGCACCTTGGTTTTGGACTCTTCCCCCACACGAGTGGAAACGTCTTCTCTACGTCTACCCTATTGGAACCCCTTTCCGAATTTTAAAATCCTCTCGCAGGTCACTCCTCAGCCTTCTCTTTTCAAGAGAAAAGAGGCCCAGGCCCGGTTCAACCTTTCTAGAATTGTACTCTACACCCTCCGCTGTTTATGCGCTTACACACACACAGACACACAATCCCCGGCGATCTAACTGTGCCCGTGCCCTGTTATATACAGTTTGCTTTACACAAGCAGCCTCTTAGCTTCTGATATCCAGCTGCCAGGCTGCGTTCAACTGTCCCAATGCAACCGCGATCATCTCAACAGTTCAAGCACTTTGAAGAACGAGGGCTTTTTTCTACACTCTACGCTTATAGGAAATTAATATATTTTCTAACTTCTTCTCAAAACAAATAAATAGCAACTCATTAAGGGCAATTAAAAAAAAATGTCAGTTCAATTTACACAGTGAACATCCAAAAGCAATCAACAATACCTTACATAGAAACATAGAAGATAGGAGCAGGAGTTGGCCATTCGGCCCCTCAAGTCTGCTCCGCCATTCAATGAGATCATGGCTGATCATCCAAATTCAGTACCCGGTCCCTGCTTCCTCCCCATATCCCTTGATCCCTTTAGCCTTAAGAAATATATCTAACTCCTTCTTGAATATATTTAATGAATTGGCCTCAACCGCCTTCTGTGGTAGAGAATTCCACAGGTTCACCACTCTCTGGGTGAAGAAATTCCTCCGCATCTCTGTCCTAAATGGCTTACCCCTTATCCTTAGACTGTGACCCCTGGTTCTGGACTCCCCGACCATCGGGAACATCCTTCCTGCATCTAGTCTGTCCAGTCCTGCCAGAATTTTATAAGTTTCAATGAGATCCCTCTCATTCTTCCAAACTCTTACATTCATACAACGCCTTTAACATAGTAAAACGTCGCTTAGTAGTAGCATTATCACACCAAATTTGACCCTAAGCCGCATAAGGAGATATTAGGATAGGGACTTGGTTAAGAACATAAGAACCAGGAGCAGGAGCAGGAGTAGGCCAATCGGTCCCTCGAGCCTGCTCCGCCATTCAATAAGATCATGGCTGATCCAATCTTGGCCTCAACTCCATTTCCCTGCCCGCTCCCCATAACCCTTGACTCCCTTATCGTTCAAAAATTTGTCTATCTCCACCTTAAATACATTCAATGACCCAGCCTCCACAGCTCTCTGGGCTAGAGAATTCCACAGATTCACCACCCTAAGAAGTAGGCGTTAAGGAGCGTCTTAAAGGAGAGAGAGAGGCGGAGAGGTTTAGGGAGGGAATGCCGGAGTTTAGGTGTGGTCAACCGTGCCAAAGGCTGAGAAGGACGAGGAGGGATAGTTACACAGGATTACATAGGCTATACGGCACAGAAACAGGCCATTCGGCCCAACCAGTCCATGCCGGAGTTTATGCTCCACTCGAGCCTCCTCCCGTCTTTCCTCATCTAACTTTATCAGCGTAACCCTCGATTCCCTTCTCCCTCCTATCCTTGTCCAGCCTCCCCTTAAATGCATCTACGTTATTCGCCTCAACCACTCCCTGTGGCAGCGAGTTCCCCATTCTCACCACTCTCTGGGTAAAGAAGTTTCTCCTGAATTCCCCATTGGATTTATTAGTGACTATCTTATATAAAATTGGAGGGGTTCAAACATGGAGTTGCGGGAAAGATTAAAAAATATAGTTTCTGTTAGCAGACGAAATTGAAAAAAAGGAAAGAGAGAACAACAACAACTTGTATTTATATAGCTCCTTTAACGTAGTAAAACGTCCCAAGGTGCTTCACAGGAGCGATTATTGAACAAAATTTGACACCGAGTCACACGAGGAGATATTGGGCCAGAGTTTGCTGCCATATAACGCTGAGGTTAATGGCGCTCACCGTTATTTCTGGGTAAATGGTGCAGCAACTTCAGGCGAGGGCAGATGCCCGGTTAAACGCCAATATCCAAAGGTTGCCCATCCCATTTGCGCCGGATTCTCCGCTGGCTTTGCGAACACGGCATCCTGCCCTTAGCGGCGGCCCCCCCCTCCGTTTTTTTAAGGAATTGCTGTATTGTCCCACTAACTGCCCGTTGAACTCGCCGCGGAAAGTTAGCTCTTGTCATCACTAGCGTAAGTACCCTGTTAACGACGTGATAAGTACGAATTACTGCCAACCCGTCTTTCGGATGAGACGTTAAACCGAGTCCCCGTCTGCTCTCTCAGCTGGACGTAAAACATCCCACGGCCACTATTTCGAAGAAGAGTAGGGGGGAGTTATCCCTGGTGTCCTGGCCAATATTTATCCCTCAACCAACATAACAAAAACATGATCTGGTCATTATCACGTTGCTGTTTGTGGGAGCTTGCTGTGCGCAAATTGGCTGCCGCGTTTCCCACATTACAACAGTGACTGCACTTTGTTGGCTGTAAAGCACTTTGAGACGTTCGGTGGTCGTGAAAGGCACGATATAAATGCAAGTCTTTCTTTCTTTTTCCAATCAACCCCTCTGACACCGAAAACTAACAATTACAAATGCGGAGTCTCGTTCCTTCAGGTATTGACATTTTGCGGGTAGATTTTTAAAATGTCAAATTGTAAATTTAAACAAAAAAAAAATTCTTACTTGTCCTTTCTGTCTCTTTTCTCTCTTAATCCAATCTTTCATTTTTTCTCTTTCTGTACCTGATTTGACATTGAATTCACCCCCTTTAATTCACCCTCCTTCTCAGTCCTTCCTCTGTTTATTTCCCAATCCTTCAATCTGCTTGGTTAAGGAGATACCCGGTTGTCCTTTTCACTCAGATCCCAGATGCCCTGTTTCCCTCACTGTGCGGTTAGGAGCTGAAGAGTGCAGGGGCATCTCTAACTAACGGCAGACACCATTCGATGCTCTACCACAGCCAATTCTGGCCCTTTAGGACCGGTGACCAAAGGGTCGCTCAAAGAGGTTGGGTTTTAAGGAGTGACTTAAAGGAGGAGAGCAAGGTGGCGAGGCGGAGAGGTTCAGGGAGGGATTTCCGGAGCTCAGGACCTCGGCAGCTGAAGGCACGGCCACCAATGGTGGAGCGATGGAAATCGGGGCTGGTCAAGCGGCCAGAATTGGAGGAGTGCGGAGATCTCAGAGGGTTGTGGGGCTGGAGGAGGTTAGAGAGAGAGGGAGGGTTGTGGGGCTGGAGGAGGTTAGAGAGAGAGGGAGGGTTGTGGGGCTGGAGGAGGTTACAGAGATAGGGAGGGGGGGTGGCGAGGGATTTGAACACGAGGATGAGAATTTTAAATGCGAGGTGTTGCCGGACCGGGAGCCAATGTAGGTCAGCGAGCACAGGGGAGGGTGATGGGTGAACGGGACTCGCTGCGAGTTAGGACACGGGGGCAGCAGAGTTTGGGATGAGCTCAATTTTACGGAGGGCGGAAGATGGAAGGCCAGCCAGGAGTGCGTTGGAATAGTCGAGTCCGGAGGTAAAAAAAGGCCTGGATGAGCTGAGGCAGGGATGGAGACGGGCGATGTTGCGGAGGTGGAAATAGGCAGTCTTGGTGATGGCAAGAATTTAGGGTTGGAAGGAGAAATAAACAGAAAGAAAGAGAGAGAAAAAAAAAGAAGAGAAAGATAGAGTCAGAAAGAGAGAAAGAAAGCAAATAACTTGCATTTATATAGCAATCTCCACATCCTCAGGACATCCCAAAGCACTTTACAGCCCATGCATTACTTTTGAAGTGTAGTCACTGTTGTAATGTAGGAAATGCGGCAGCCAATTTGCACACAGCAAGATCCCACAAACAGCAATGTGATAATGGCCAGATCATCTGTTCTTTAGTGATGTTGGTTGAGGGATAAATATTGGCCCCATGACACTAGGGAGAACTCCTCCCTGCTCTTCTTCCAATTGTGGCTGTCAGATCTTTTATGTCCACCTGAAAGGGCAGACAGAGGCTTTGGGTTTACTGCCTTATCCAAAAGACTGCAACTTCAACAGTGCAGCGCTCCCTCAGTACTGCCCCTCCGACAGTGCAGCGCTCCCTCAGTACTGCCCCTCCGACAGTGCAGCGCTCCCTCAGTACTGCCCCTCCGACAGTGCAGCGCTCCCTCAGTACTGCCCCTCCGACAGTGCAGCGCTCCCTCAGTACTGACCCTCCGACAGTGCAGCGCTCCCTCAGTACTGACCCTCCGACAGTGCAGCGCTCCCTCAGTACTGACCCTCCGACAGTGCAGCGCTCCCTCAGTACTGCCCCTCCGACAGTGCAGCACTCCCGCAGTACTGCCCCTCCGACAGTGCAGCGCTCCCTCAGTACTGACCCTCCGACAGTGCAGTGCTCCCTCAGTACTGACCCTCCGACAGTGCAGTGCTCCCTCAGTACTGCCCCTCCGACAGTGCAGTGCTCCCTCAGTACTGACCCTCCGACAGTGCAGCGCTCCCTCAGTACTGACCCTCCAACAGTGCAGTGCTCACTCAGTACTGCCCCTCCGACAGTGCAGCGCTCCCTCAGTACTGCCCCTCCGACAGTGCAGCGCTCCCTCAGTACTGTCCCTCCGACAGTGCAGCGCTCCCTCAGTACTGCCCCTCCGACAGTGCAGTGCTCCCTCAGTACTGACCCTCCGACAGTGCAGTGCTCCCTCAGTACTGTCCCTCCGACAGTGCAGCGCTCCCTCAGTACTGCCCCTCCGACAGTGCAGTGCTCCCTCAGTACTGCCCCTCCGACAGTGCAGTGCTCCCCCAGTACTGCCCCTCCGACAGTGCAGTGCTCCCTCAGTACTGCCCCTCCGACAGTGCAGCGCTCCCTCAGTTACTGGCAACCGAGGGAGTGCCGATCCCTGGATTATGGAGCTCGCGTCTCTGGAGTGCGGGGGCTCGGAACACGACCTTCTGACTTGGATAGCGACTGAGTTCCGGCTACCACCCAAGATCCCTGCATATCACAGCCTGTGTCTTTACATTGCTCAACAGATCAACCATCAAACAGGTACCAAACAGCCACTGACCTGTGAGACACAAGAGGAAGATGAAGATCCTATGCATTGCCTCCATCGCTGGACTCCGTTGCTTGATTGCTGAGCCTGCCTCAGCTCCTTGCTCTTATAGGGGCCGAGGGTTGGTAGGTTGGGCTTGCATTGAAGCAGGTCTTTGCATAATATTCAAACAGGACCACTCGGACGACCCCAAGATGCAAATGGTTACGTTCCGAACTTTCATTGGCCGAGGGGAGGCTTGGAATGGTTTGTGACGTTAGTTCAGGGGGCAGGGTTCCACACAGCGAGAGGGACAGCTGGCCAACTCACCCATTCACGGGATGTGGACTTCGCTGGCAAGGCCAGCATGTATTGCCCATCCCTAGTTGCCCTCGAGAAGGTGGTGGTGAGCCGCCTTCTTCAACCGCTGCAGTCCCGTGTGGTGAAGGTACTCCCACAGTGCTGTTAGGGAGGGAGTTCCAGTTCTGGTCAGACCCAGTTCTGGGCACCGCACCTCAGGAAGGCTGTATTGTCCTTGGAGGGGGTGGAACACAGATTCACCAGGCTAATATGGGGGCTAAAAGGCTTAAATGATGAGAACAGGTTGCACAGACTAGGCTGGTATTCCCTCAAGTCTCGCAGATTAAGGGGTGATCTAACTGAGGTGCTTAAGATGATTGAAGGAGTTGATCGGGTAGATGGAGAGGAACAATTCCCTCTGGTGCAGGGAGTCCAGAACAAGGGGGCATAACCTTAAAATTAGAGCCAGGCTGTTCAGGGGTGATGTCAGGAAGCACACTAAACTAAGGGTATAGATCGAGTAACTAAAGAGAAACTGTTCCCATTGGCAGAAGGGTCGATAACCAGAGGACACAGATTTAAGGTGATTGGCAAAAGAACCAGAGGCGACATGAGGAAAAACCTTTTTTACGCAGCGAGTGGTCAGGATTTGGAACGCTCTGCCTGATAGGGTGGTGGATACAGATTCAACAGCAGCCTTCAAAAGGGAATTGGATGAACACCTGAAGGAGAAAAAATTGCAGGGATATGAAAAGAAAGGCTTGCATTTATATAGCACCTTTCACGACCACCAGACGTCTCAACGCGCTTTACAGCCAATGGAGCAAGTACTTTTTGAAGTGCAGTCACTGTTGTAATATGGGGTAAGAGCGGAGGGGGGAGTGGGACTGACTGAGTTGCTCTTCAAAAGAGCCGGCGCAGACTCGATGGGCTGAACAGCCTCCTTCTGTGCTGCACTATTCCATGATACATAAGATTGCTCATTTTCCATCAGACACTTTTTTGGGGGGGTCAGGGTGGAACTTGGTGATTATAACGGAACCTTCAAGCCTCGCACACAATACCGTTCAAGTCACGAACCTTAACTTGAGGGGTAAATGCGGGTTTTTAAAAAAGGCACCTGGTCCATTGAGGTCCTCGAATCAGGAAATAAATGAACCCTCGTAATTCATGAGAGCGGACTGGCGATCACAGAAGCTTACAGCTCAGATAGGAGGCCGTTTGGCCCATCGCTCTTTGAAAGAGCTCTCCAATTAGTCCCACACCTCCTGCTCTTTCCCCCTTCGCCCTGCAAATTTTTCCTCTTCAAGTATTTATCCAATTCCCCTTTTGAAAGTTATTATTGAATCTGCTTCCACCGCCCTTTCGGGCAGCGCATTCCAGATCACAACAACTCGCTGCGTAAAAAAAATTATCCTCCCCCCTCTGGTACTTTTGCCAATCACCTTAAATCTGTGTCCCCTGGTTACCGACCCTCCTGCCACTGGAAACAGTTTCTCCTTATTTACTCTAATCAAAACCCTTTCATGATTTTGAACACCTCGATTAAACCTCCCCTTAACCTTCTCTGCTCTAAGGAGAACAACCCCCAGCTTCTCCACATTGACTGAGATATTATGTGGGAGGCAGTGGGGCTTATTTTAACAATGAGATTGGGAAAGATTTTAATTCTAATAATTAAAGTCGCGCTTTTTCCTGAAGGCTTCGATGTTTAAATCACAGCAAGTAAAAACAGCTAGCTCACACACGAATGCTGAATATATCGATTAGAAGACTGTGAGATTCCTAATTTTATATTTAATTTCAATTAAATTCCGAACTGCCGTCACCAGCGACAACCCTAGTTTGATTTGTTAGTACTGGGATCATCTCTCCAGACAGCCTGTGTTAAAATATTTAAACTCCTGAATTCGCAGCAGTGGATAAGGTCCTTTGTTTTTCTTTCTCTCTCTGCTATCTTTCTTTCCCTCTCTCTTTCTTTCTTTCTTTGTCTTTCTTTCTACAGGAAACTTTGGTTTATCCGGAGGTTAACTGTCCGGAATGCTCGATCCACCGGCAAAAATCAGGAGCCGTTTCGTTAGGTTTTTTTTCTTCTCGTTGCTTTTTTTTCACCAGTCAGGCTCTGCAAGGTCTCGCTGAAGCTGTTGCTAAGCTACAGAGACACTTGCAAGGTACGGCCGACTCTTTAGAAGCTGTTGCTAAGCAACAGGGTTTGTTGCCAGATACGGAGCTCAAAAGCTCCGTATGTTTCAACATTAGCGCTGGTTTGTCCGGCAGTTTTGATGGGACGGCAACAGCTCGGTCCCGTCGGTGCCGGATAGCCCAAAGTTTCCTGTATTCTCTTTCTTTCTTTCTTCTCTCTTTCTTTGTCTTTCTTTCTACTTTCTTTCTTTGTCTTTCTTTCTTCTCTCTTTCTTTCCTTGCCTCTCTTTCTACTCTTTCTTTCCTTGTCTCTCTTTCTACTCTTTCTTTCTTTGTCTTTCTTCGCTCTTTTTTTCCTTGTCTCTCTTTCTTTCTTTCTGTCTTTTTCTTTCTCTGTCTTTCTTTCTCTCTCCTTGTCTCTTTTGTTCTCTTTCTTTCTCCTCTCTTTCTTTCTCCTCTCTTTCTTTCTCCTCTCTTTCTTTCTCTGTCTTTTATTTTTTTCTCTTTCTTTCTCCTCTCTTTCTTTCTCCTCTCTCTCTTTCTTCTCTCTTTCTTTCTGTCTTTTATTTTTTTCTCTCTTTCTCTCTCTTTGTGTCTATTTTGTTCTTTCTTTCTTTCTTCCAACAGAACCAAGGCAATGCCTCAAATGGGGTGAAGGAATTGATCCAAACACCTTATCTCAAACTCGGGTTCAAAGCCCCAGCGAAAAAAACGATGCGTGGATTTGCGACCTGATCACCTTTAGTGTCACGGAGCGAACATTGGCGGGTGTTATCTATCCAACGAGAGCGTGGAGTTGGGAGTTTGACATGGCGGCAAATTGGATAGGCGCCAAACGACACGATAGATGGGCGATCAAAAACAGGAGCGTCACCGCTGGCGGTTAGACTGGTTCGGTAAACAACAGGGCTGGGTGTTTCCTATCTCTCACCAGCAGCCAGATTAGCTGCTAGTTTCTGTTCCCCTTGGTGGTACTTGTAGTGTTAACAGGAAGCACCTGGCCGTCGTGTTGGTCCACAGCCAACACCTGGGCAACACGCTACGATGGACAGGCTGATGCAAGACTGGGGTTGTTTACCGACCGAGGAGAATAACAAAGCAATGGTGGGTGGGTGTGCGGCTGTCCTTTATTTAATAGCAGTGCCTCTCCAGATGGGTGAGAAGGCCAGATGGGCTTCCTGCGCCGTTGGCCAGCTCGTAAGCCTTGGCTGTGTTGGGTAGCTCTCTCTCTCTCTCCTTCTCGCTCTCAGGGTCAGAAGGTCGTGGGGTTTGAGTCCCACTTCAAAGGCTTGAGCCACATAATCCAGAACCGACACTTCCCCAGTTGCCAGTACTGAGGGAGGACTGCACTGTCGGAGGGGCAGTACTGAGGGAGTGCTGCACTGTCGGAGGGGCAATACTGAGGGAGCGCTGCACTGTCGGAGGGGCAGTACTGAGGGAGTGCTGCACTGTCGGAGGGGCAATACTGAGGGAGCGCTGCACTGTCGGAGGGGCAGTACTGAGGGAGCACTGCACTGTCGGAGGGGCAGTACTGAGGGAGCGCTGCACTGTCGGAAGGACAGTACTGAGGGAACGCTGCACTGTCGGAGGGGCGGTACTGAGGGAGCGCTGCACTGTCAGAGGGGCAGTACTGAGGGAGCGCCGCACTGTCGGGGGGGCAGTACTGAGGGAGCGTTGCACTGTCGGAGGGGCAGTACTGAGGGAGCGCTGCACTGTCGGATAAATCCCCCGGACCTGATGGCCTACATCCTAGGGTCTTGAGAGAGGTGGCGGTAGGGATTGTGGATGCATTGGTGATCATTTTCCAGAACTCCCTGGACTCAGGAAAGGTCCCTGCAGATTGGAAAACTTATTTAAGAAGGCAAGTAGACAAAAAGCTGGAAACTATAGACCAGTTAGCCTAACATCTGTGGTTGGCAAAATGTTGGAGTCCATTATTAAGGAAACAGTAACAGAGCATTTGGATAAACATAATTTAATAGGACCAAGTCAGCATGGTTTTACGAAGGGGAAGTCATGTTTGACAAATTTGCTCGAATTCTTTGAGGATGTAACATACAGGGTGGATAAAGGGGAACCAGTGGATGTGGTGTATTTGGACTTCCAAAAGGCATTTGACAAGGTTCCACACAAAAGATTACTGATGAAGATAAAAAATCACGGGATTGGGGGTAATATACTGGCATGAGTGGAAGATTGGCTATCTAACAGAAAACAAAGAGTTGGGATAAATGGTTCGTTCTCGGGCTGGCAATCAGTAACTAGTGGTGTTCCGCAGGGGTCAGTGCTGGGACCCCAACTCTTTACAATCTATATTAACGATTTGGAGGAAGGGACCGAGTGCAACATATCCGAGTTTGCCGACGATACAAAGATGCGAGAGAAAGCAGTGAGTGAGGAGGACATAAAAAACCTGCAAAAGGACATAGACAGGCTAAGTGAGTGGGCAGAAATTTGGCAGATGCAATATAATGTTGGAAAGTGTGAGGTTATGCACTTTGGCAGAAAAATCAAAGAGCAAGTTATTATCTAAATGGAGAGAAACTGCAAAGTGCTACAGTACAAAGGGATCTGGGGGTCCTGGTGCATGAAACACAGAAGGTTAGTATGCAGGTACAGCAGGTGATCAGGAAGGCCAATGGAATCTTGGCTTTTATTGCAAGGGGGATGGAGTATAAAAACAGGGAAGTCTTGCTGCAGTTATACAGGGTATTGGTGAGGCCACACCTGGAATACTGCGTGCAGTTTTGGTTTCCATATTTAAGAAAAGATATACTTGCTCTCGAGGCAGTTCAGAGAAGGTTCACTCGGTTGATTCCGGAGATGAGGGGGTTGACGTATGAGGAAAGGTTGAGTAGGTTGGGACTCTACTCATTGGAGTTCAGAAGAATGAGAGGCGATCTTATCGAAACATATAAGATTGTGAGGGGGCTTGATCGGGTGGATGCGGGGAAGATGTTTCCGCTGATGGGTGAGACTAGAACTAGGGGGCATAATCTAAGAATAAGGGGCTGCCCTTTCAAAACTGAGATGAGGAGAAACTTCTTCACTCAGAGGGTGGTAAATCTATGGAATTTGCTACCTCAGAGAGCTGTGGAAGCTGCAACATTAAATAAATTTAAAATGGAGATCGACATTTTCCTAGCAGATAAGGGAATTAGGGGTTACAGGGAGATGGCAGGGAAGTGGACGTGAGTCTAGATTCAGATCAGCCATGATCCTATTGAATGGCGGAGCAGGCCCGAGGGGCCGTATGGCCTACTCCTGCTCCTATTTCTTATGTTCTTATGTACTGGGAGCGCTGCACTGTTGGAGGGTCAGTACTGAGGGAGCGCTGCACTGTCGGAGGGGCAGTTCTGAGGGAGCGCTGCACTGTCGGAGGGGCAGTACTGAGGGAGCGCCACACTGTTGGAGGGTCAGTACTGAGGGAGCGCTGCACTGTCGGAGGGTCAGTACTGAGGGAGCGCTGCACTGTCGGAGGGTCAGTACTGAGGGAGCGCTGCACTGTCGGAGGGCCAGTACTGAGGGAGCGCCGCACTGTCGGAGGGTCAGTACTGAGGGAGCGCTGCACTGTCGGAGGGGCAGTTCTGAGGGAGCGCTGCACTGTCGGAGGGGCAGTTCTGAGGGAGCGCTGCACTGTCGAAGGGGCAGTACTGAGGGAGCGCCGCACTGTCGGAGGGGCAGTACTGAGGGAGCGCTGCACTGTCGGAGGGGCAGTACTGAGGGAGCGCTGCACTGTCGGAGGGGCAGTACTGAGGGAGCGCTGCACTGTCGAAGAGGCAGTTCTGAGGGAGTGCTGCAGTGTCGGAGGGTCAGTACTGAGGGAGCGCTGCACTGTCGGAGGGGCAGTACTGAGGGAGCGCTGCACTGTCGGAGGGGCAGTACTGAGGGAGTGCTGCACTGTCGGAGGGTCAGTACTGAGGGAGCGCTGCACTGTCGGAGGGGCAGTACTGAGGGAGCGCTGCACTGTCGGAGGGGCAGTACTGAGGGAGCGCTGCACTGTCGGAGGGGCAGTACTGAGGGAGTGCTGCACTGTCGGAGGGTCAGTACTGAGGGAGCGCTGCACTGTCGGAGGGGCAGTACTGAGGGAGCGCTGCACTGTCGGAGGGGCAGTACTGAGGGAGCGCTGCACTGTCGGAGGGGCAGTACTGAGGGAGCGCTGCACTGTCGGAGGGGCAGTACTGAGGGAGCGCTGCACTGTCGGAGGGGCAGTACTGAGGGAGCGCTGCACTGTCGAAGAGGCAGTTCTGAGGGAGTGCTGCAGTGTCGGAGGGTCAGTACTGAGGGAGTGCTGCACTGTCGGAGGGGCAGTACTGAGGGAGCACTGCACTGTCGAAGAGGCAGTACTGAGGGAGCGCCGCACTGTCGGAGGGGCAGTACTGAGGGAGTGCTGCACTGTCGAAGAGGCAGTTCTGAGGGAGCGCTGCACTGTCGGAGGGGCAGTACTGAGGGACGCTGCACTGTCGGAGGGTCAGTACTGAGGGAGCGCTGCACTGTTGGAGGGGCAGTACTGAGGGACGCTGCACTGTCGGAGGGGCAGTACTGAGGGAGCGCTGCACTGTCGGAGGGGCAGTACTGAGGGACGCTGCACTGTCGGAGGGGCAGTACTGAGGGAGCGCTGCACTGTCGAAGAGGCAGTTCTGAGGGAGTGCTGCAGTGTCGGAGGGTCAGTACTGAGGGAGAGCTGCACTGTTGGTGGTGCCGTCTTTCGGATGTCACCTTAAACTGAGGCCCCCATCTGCCCTCTCAGGTGGAGGTAAAAGTTCCCATGGCACTATTGGAAGAAGAGCAGGGGGCGTTCTCCCCGGTGTCCAGGGACCAATATTTATCCCTCAACCAACATCACTAAAAAGAGAATATCTGATCATTCCATCCCATTGCTGTTTGTGGGAGCTTGCCGTGTATAAATTGGCTGCTGCGTTTCCTACACTTCAAAAGTGTTTCATTGGCTGTAAAGCACCTTGGGACGTCCTGAGGTCATGAAAGGCGTTGTTAAAAATGCATGTCTTTCTTTGAACTTTGTTGCCCATTCCAGAAGATAACACCAAATCAAGCCCGACACAAGTCTTAAAAAAAAAAAAACCCTCTCTGATGATCTTTCCTCTTCCCAGAAAAATCTTGTGCCCAGTACAAAGTAGCTCGCTTGATCTGCACCCCATCCACCGCCTCAAACATCCACTCCCTCCACCACCGGCGACCTCCACCACCTAGAAGGACAAGGGCAGCAGGTGCATGGGAACACCACCACCTCCAGGTTCCCCTCCATGTCACACACCATCCCGACTTCAAAATATATTGCCGTTCCTTCATCGTCGCTGGGTCAAAATCAGAAAGGACGATGCCTCCTCTCCACTTCCGTTGCATAGAATCCCAATGGACCATCCCTTTTCCCATTTACTCCCATTAGCGTCAGCTGTGGCCCAGTTGGTAGCACACTCGCCTCTGAGTTAGAAGGTTAGTGGGTTCAAGTCCCGCTCCAGCGGACCTGAGCACATAAAGCTAGGCTGACACTCCAGTGCAGCGCTGAGGGAGTGCAGCACTGTCGGAGGTGCCGTCTTTCGGATGAGACGTTAAACCAAGGCCCCGTCTGCTCTCTCAGGTGGACGTAAAAGATCCCATGGCACTATTTTAAAGAAGAGCTGGGGGGTTATCCTCCAGTGTCCTGGGGCCAATATTTATCCCTCAACCAACATCTCTGAAAACAGATTATCACATTGCTGTTTGTGGGAGCTTGCTATGTACAAATTGGCTGCCACATTACAACAGTGACTCCACTTCAAAAAGTACTTCATTGGCTGTAAAGCGCTTTGAGACATCCGGTGATCGTGAAAGGCGCTATATAAATATGTCTTTCTTTTGTACAGAATCCCAATGGACCATCCTTTTCCCATTCACTCCCATTGTCCTTAATCCCAATGGACCATCCTTTTCCCATTCACTCCCATTGTCCAGAATCCCAATGGACCATCCTTTTCCCATTCACTCCCATTGTCCTTAATCCCAATGGACCATCCTTTTCCTATTCACTCCCATTGTCCAGAATCCCAATGGATCATCTTTTCCCCATTCACTCCCATTGTCCAGAATCCCAATGGATCATCTTTTCCCCATTCACTCCCATTGTACGTGATTGGGAGTTAAATACTCCAAGGTTATAAGTTCTTTAGAAATGATAGGGAAACTGGGAGAGAACGAGGGGTAAACTTGTTGATCAAAGATACTACGGTAGATTATCTGCTTTGGGCGCCCTCTTTGAAAAGTTTTTTTTTCCAAGTTTCTGTTCATGATCGTAATTAAAAAAAATATTCCTTGATATACTTAAGAGTGGTAACGAGGTGCAGTTTGACTAATACAGCTGGAAATGGGTTTAGCACAAAAAATAAGCATTTTTAATCACAGTGTCCTGATTTTAAATGGCTGAAAATGACTTGTAAAAACTATACAGAACCGTTTGCTAGATAGATTGGTTCCTGGTAGTCAGTTTCTTAGTAAACTAAAAGAAAAATTATATTCACAAGCTTTTAAAAGGTGCCTGTTAAAGTCCTTGCGGGCAAAAGAACCGGTTTGATTTTCGGGGCCTCCCCGAAGGCCCGCAAACGGGCGCAATTAGCGGCAACTCGCCGTGGCGATTCATTCACTCTGCGGGGGGAGGGGGTGAGGCCAGTTTTGAGGGCGGGGCCGGCTTCTAGCGCGACGTGTTTGAAACCAGCGCCAAAGATCGCGCACCTCGAGTTGCGCTGAATGTGATTGGCGCTTAAAGTACCTCAAATCTTTTGCGGAAATTGCCAGGCCGCTGTTACCACATTTGTAAGAGACGATATCGGTTTGGCAAAGCAATCAGCGGAGAGTCTATGGTTAGAACTGAGGAATAGGAACCGATTTAAAGCTGTAATGGGGGTTGTCCACAGGCTTGCCTGATAGCAGCAATGAAGTGGCAGAATGTATTAATTCAGAGATTAGCAAAAGCAGGGTTGTTTTAATGAGAGACTTTCATTTTCAGATAGATAGGGAAGAGCAGTGTTTTTTTTTTAATTTGTTCTTGGGATGGCAAGGCCGGCATTTATTGCCCATCCCCAGTTGCCCTTGACCTGGGTGTCCTTGTGCACCAGTCGCTGAAGGTAAGCATGCAGGTGCAGCAGGCGGTTAAGAAGGCAAATGGCATGTTGGCCTTCGTAGCGAGAGGGTTTGAGTACAGGAACAAGGATGTCCTGCTGCAGTTGTACAGGGTCTTGGTGAGACCACACCTTGAGTATTGTGTGCCGTTTTGGTCGCCTTACCTGAGGAAGGATGTTCTTGCCATAGAAGGAGTTCAGCGAAGATTCACCAGGCTGATACCTGGGATGGCAGGAATGACGTATGAGGAGAGATTGGGTCGATTGGGCTTATATTCGCTGGAGTTTAGAAGAATGAGAGGGGATCTCATTGAAACTTATTAAATTCTGACAGGACTGGACAGACTAGATGCAGGAAGGATGTTCCCGATGGTCGGGGAGTCCAGAACCAGGGGTCACAGTCTAAGGATAAGGGGTAAGCCATTTAGGACTGAGATGAGGAGGAATTTCTTTCTCTACCACAGAAGGCAGTAGAGGCCAATTCATTAAATATATTCAAGAAGGAGTTAGATATATTTCTTGAGGCTAAAGGGATCAAGGGATATGGGGAGAAGGCAGGGACAGGGTACTGAATTTGGATGATCAGCCATGATCTCATTGAATGGTGGAGCAGGCTCGAGGGGCTGAATGGCCTACTCCTGCTCCTATCTTCTATGTTAAAATGAGGGCAGTTAAGAGTCTGGAGTCCCATATAGGCCCAGACCAGGTAAGGACAGCAGATTTCCTTCCCTAAAGTACATGAATGGACAATCTGATAGTTTCATGGTCACCATTACTGATACTAGCTTGTTATACCAGATTTATTTAACTGAATTTAAATTCCCCAGCGGCCGTGGTGGGATTTGAACTCACGTCTCTAGATCATTAGTCCAGGGCTCATGGATTACTAGTCTTTCTTCTTCTTAGGCAGTCCCTCGGAACCGAGGATGGCTTGCTTCCACATTAAAAATGATTTTTTTGATCACATTACCTGAGGAAGGACGTTCTTGCCATGGAAGGAGTTCAGCGAAGATTCACCAGGCTGATACCTGGGATGGCAGGAATGACGTATGAGGAGAGATTGGGTCAACCGGGTTTATACTCGCTGGAGTTTAGAAGAATGAGAGGGGATCTCATTGAAACTTATAAAATTCTAACAGGACTAGACAGACTGGATGCAGGATGTTCCTGATGGCGGGGGAGTCCAGAACCAGGGGTCACAGTCTAAGGATAAGGGGTAAGCCATTTGGGACAGAAATGAGGGATTTCTTCACCCAGAGAGTGGTGAACCTGCGGAATTCTCTACCACAGAAGGCAGTTGAGGCCAATTCATTAAATATATTCAAGAAGGAGTTAGATATAGTTCTTAAGGCTAAAGGGATCAAGGGATATGGGGAGAAAACAGGGACAGGGTACTGAGTTTGGATGATCAGCTATGATCTCATTAAATGGCGGAGCAGGCTTGAGGGGCCGAATGGCCTACTCCTGCTCCTATCTTCAATGTTTCTATGAGTTCACAGGTGACTGATGAGTCCAATGTGGGGCCTACAGTCTCTGTCACAGATGGGGCAGACGGTGGTTGAACCGACGAGTGGGTGGGGTGCTTGGGTTGATGTGCGCTCCTTGCGCTTGGCTTCCACTTGCTTCCGGCGAAGAGACTCGAGGTGTTCGGCGCCTTCCCGGATGCTTCTCCTCCACTTTGTGCGGTCTTGGGCCAGGGATTCCCAGGTGTCGGTGGGGATGTTGCACTTTTTCAAGGAGACTTTGAGGGTGTCCTTGAAGCGTTTCCTCTGCCCACCTGGGGCTCTCTTGCCGTGTCGGAGTGACATAACCACTATGTTACTATGCCTCCAATAGTTAATAATCTAATAGTATGGGAACATTTATCTAACAGTGATCATACGATGATTGAATTTAAGTGCTGGTTTGAAAAGGAGAAGCATAACACAGTTACAGTCACAAAGATTCTAGATTTTGTTACAGGATGAGACAGAGTCGAAACTGTTATCGGGTAAAACTACAGATGAACAGTGGGAGGTATTGCAAAAAATAACCGCTTCATACAGCCCTTGTACATGAATCACTGAAATTTTCGTGGAGCAGTTATTGTGGGCCCCACTCACCCACTTCCACTGAAGATGTGGAGTAGGAATGGGCTGGCTGACACACAGGGCGTGATTCAGGATGGCTCAGGGACTGAGTGAGAGGGTGCACCGGTCCTCGGACCCAATGGACCGTCTCTGTCTGTTCACTCCCATTATGTAGAATCCCAAAGGACCTTCTCTTCATGTTCACTTCCATTATATCGAGATGGGCCAAATGGCCTTCCTCGTCCATCTTGTGAACAACAACTGTTAGATGTAAACTCCATCTTCAAAAGGTATTGTCGCCAGTAAACTAATTCTAGATTTCCCTGCGGAATCAGTGCAGCTGGCAGAGGTTGTCCCATCGCACGAGGACAACGTAAGGTTTTTGAAATCTGTTCAACTTTGTGTCAATAGATCTTTACGAGGGAGTATGCTCGACACCATCCAGGACAAAGCAGCCCGCTTGATCGGCACCCCATCCACCACCTTAAACATTCACTCCCTCCACCACCGACGCAGCGTGGCTGCAGTGTGTACCATCCACAAGATGCACTGCAGCAACTCGCTAAGGCTTCTTCGGCAGCACCTCCCAAACCCGCGACCTCTTCCACCTGGAAGGACAAGGGCAGCAGGCGCGGGAACACCACCACCTCCAAGTTCCCCTCCAAATCACACACCATCCTGACTTAGAAATATATCGCCGATCCTTCATCGTCACTGGGTCAAAATCCTGGAACTCCCTCCCTAACAGCACTGTGGGAGAACCTTCACCACATGGACTGCAGCGGTTCAAGGCGGCGGCTCACCATCACCTTCGCAAGGGGCAACTAGGGATGGGCAATAAATGCTGGCCTGGCCAGCGACACCCACATCCCATGAAATAATTTTTAAAAATTGGAGATTGGAAGTTTCGACCCCTCACCCACCTTAGTGGCAATGACGGAATTCTGGATCTGAACGAGCCCAACGGTAGAGAACAGGCCACTTGAGGGGGCTGGGAGAGGAGCCTCATGCCATTCGGCCGAACATATCAATCAGCCCAACTCCCGCAGTCAGCCCCTTTCTAGCCTCTGGGCTTCCCCTCGACCGCTGGTCGGGGGTGGATAGCGAGGAGGGTTGCTGAAGTGGGAAGGCGAGCAGGCCTGAGAACCCCCCGCCGCAACTGCGGAGCAGGCTCGAGGGACCGGATGGCCTACTCCTGCTCTTATTTCTTATGCTCTAACCCCATCGCCTACATGGGAAAGGTGTCGAGAGCTGTGGTGGGCGATGGACAACTGACACAGCCGATGTTTAAGGAGGAGTAGGCCATTCGGCCCCTCGAGTCTGCTCCGCCATTCAATGCGATCATGGCTGATCATCCAAATTCAGTACCCTGTCCCTGCCTTCTCCCCATATCACTTGATCCCTTTAGCCTTAAGAAATATATCCAACTCTTTCTTGAATATATTTAATGAATTGGTCTCAACTGCCTTGTGTGGTAGAGAATTCCACAGGTTCACCACTCTCTGGGTGAAGAAATTCCTCCTCATCTCTGTCCTAAATGGCTTACCCCTTATCTTTAGACTGTGACCCCTGGTTCTGGACTCCCCAACCATCGGGAACATCCTTCCTGCATCTAGTCTGTCCAGTCCTGTCATAATTTTATAAGTTTCAATGAGATCCCCTCTCATTCTTCTAAACTCCAGCGAATATAAGCCCAATCGACCCAATCTCTCCTCATACGTCATTCCTGCCATCCCAGGTATCAGCCTGGTGAATCTTCGCTGCACTCCCTCCATGGCAAGAACATCCTTCCTCAGATACGGCGACCAAAACTGCACACAATACTCAAGGTGCGGTCTCACCAAGGCCCTGTACAACTGCAGCAAGACATCCTTGTTCCTGTACTCGAACCCTCTCGCTACGAAGGCCAACATACCATTTGCCTTCTTAACCGCCTGCTGCACCTGCATGCTTACCTTCAGACAAGATTTTGGCCTTGATTCTCCACTTGTTTAAACGTTACTCGTTCTCGGGGTGTGGGTGTCGCTGGCAAGGCTGGCATTTATTGCCATCCCCTAGTTGCCCTCTAGAGAAGGTGGTGATAGAGGTGGTCGGCCTGCTGCTTCAGCCGTGAGCCGTTTTTGATTGAACTGAATGGCCGTTTCAGAGGGCCGTGAAGAGACAACGCGTTGGGTGTGTAGGGACTGGAGTCACAACTAGGCTCAGTGGGTAGTTCTCTCTCTCCGACCTCTAAGAGGCAGCTTGCGGGGTTCAACCCCAACTTCAGAGACTCGCGTGCAAAACCTAGGCCCGACACTCCAGCTGCCGGTACTGAGGGAGCGCTGCACTGTCGGAGGGTCAGTACTGAGGGATCGCTGCACTGTCGGAGGGGCAGTACTGAGGGAGCGCTGCACTGTCGGAGGGGGCAGTACTGAGTGTAATGTATATACCTTTAATGGGGGGAACTATCTTTTACAGCTCATGTATACTGCAGTACCGGCAGTGACCACACCTGTATATAGCCCTGAGTAGTAATCTGTACAGATCAGTTCCAGTGTGAGCCACGTTGAGTAAACACCTGTTGTACCATTCTCCTGTAGTCTGTGTCTTATTATACACGGACACAACATTGGCGACAAGGCAAGTTCGAACCTACACCTGCAACTCTGCATCACCTCCCGGGGATTCGTTCCTGGAGATCAGTGGATTGGAGGTCAAGGCCAGAGACTCGGGCGTCGACCACGGGCAACTGCCCAGTCATCCAGCAGAGACTCGAGAATTGCGGGGGAGGCTGTCGAGAGCCAGGCTTGGCTTTCCAGTTGAGGTGGTCCAGCGAAACGGGCTGGCAACAGGTAGTGCGCAGACCCTTCCCGGACAGCGGCGGGCTAGAGCCCGACCGAGCGGCACAGCAAAGGGCCGAGCAGCGTCGACGGGGGAAGAGAGAGGGCAGAGCGCACAGGGCGCAGCCGGTGTTCAGGGGCCGAGCAGTGTCGAAGAGAGGGAGAGAGAGACGCGCAGAAACCCGCGAGGCGCCGCCATTGCCACGAGGACCGCCGAGAGCGACGTTGGCAGCAGTGCAGGAGAAGCGCGTGAAGCCTACAGGGCGCCGCCACTGCCATGAGAACCGCCGGGAGCGGCGTCTGCAGCAGCGGGGGAGGAAGCAAAGCGCGGGAGACGCCATTTTAAACCACACCCAAAATGCCGAAGAGTGGCAGTATCACCGCATTTGACAATGAAGTCGAAGATTGGACTACATATGTCGAACGAATAGAGGTATACTGCAAGGCAAATGAGGTGTCAGATGACAAGAAAGCGTCGTTATTGTTAAATTTAATGGGTGCAAAGACGTATGGTTTATTACAAAATCTAGTAACCCCAACGAAGCCAATGGAAGAGAGTTTTGAAGACATAGTAACGATATTACAGGAACATTTAAACTCCACACCGCTGCTGATAGCAGAAAGATTCAAGTTTCACAAACGGAACCAGCATAAGGATGAAAGCAATGCTGATTATTTAACAGAACTGCGCAAACTATCGAAACACTGCCAGTTTGGAGCGGGACTGGCAGATACCTTAAGGGACAAGTTTGTGTGTGGGCTTCAAAGTGAAGGAACCCAGAAACGGCTTTTATCTGAAAAGGACCTTACGCTGGAAAAGGCTTTCAGCATTGCGGTATCATAGGAGGGGTGCTGCAGAGGTACAACAGAGACCGCAAGAATATGGCACAAACGAAATGTTATATGGAACAGAGAAGTGCTATCGCTGTGGCAGAACAACACACGGCCAGAATAATTGCTGGTTCAAAGACAAAGACCTAGAAATTCATTAAGGCGCTGCCAGCTTTGCGCCCAGTTAACGCCTAAAGGGTGATTTTGCACCAAAAATGAGTTTGCGCAGATATTCAGCGCAGCGGTATTGGCGGCGGTAGCCGTTAGCGCTGCGCCGGCACCGATGACGTCATCGGTGTGCGCAGTGCCCCGGTTCCGCCCTGAAACCGCGCCGATCCCCATATTTAGTTGCGGCCGCAAACAGCGACCAGAAAATGGGGCCGTCCTGCTGCCTTAGTGGGGCGCTTTAAAGCGGAAGGTGCGGCCGGCCGCTTTTGTGGCGGCCGCCTGCCCGCACCTCCTTCCCCGGCCTCCTCCACCCCCCCCCCCGCGGCATTGTCGGCTGCTTTCCGCGAGCCCGGCACTTCTCCGTGGTGCCGGGCTCATTTGCCGGCACTATCCAGCGGCGATCTCCCTGTTGCAGGCAGCTCCCCCTTAAGAGGAGGAGGCCTGCAGTACCGCAGCCTGCCGCTGCGCAGCGCCTGGCGCAGCGGCGCCAAGAGCGCTGATATTCAGTGTTAGCGCACCAAGCAGAGGCGGGCACACCCTGGTATAGCGCCCGCTTCCGAATTGGGGCGCTAACAATGAATATCTGACGATCGCTATAGGCTTCCCGCCCAGCGCTAACTTTTGGGCGCTCGGCAGCTGGCGGGGCCATAGTGAATTTCTAGGCCAAAGTGTGCAGACAGTGTGGAAAAGTAGGACACATAGCACGAGTCTGCAGGTCGGGAAAGAAAACCAGCAATAAGAAACCTACCAAAGAAAAGTACAAGAAGGTACATAAGATGATGGAGAATAGTTCAGACGAACAAAAGAGTGATAACGACTCCAAAAGCAGGGAACTGAGTTGTCTGAAACTACATAATGTGAGCACAACGGAGGATCACCGAACCATTTGGTTCACTCTCAAGATAGCAGGAGTCCAGGTAAAGATGGAATTGGACACAGGATCAGCCGTAACAGTCATAAACCGACGGGACTACGAGCAGCTATTCTCACACATACCCTTGAGAGACACAAAAATTATTTTGAAGACGTACACGGGGCAAAAAGTCTACCCCAAAGGAAAAATAAGGGTGACCGTTATATATAACGGTAAGGAAACACCAAAACCAGACCTGTATGTATTACAAGATGGAGGACCACCATTACTGGGACGTGAATGGATCCAGAAAATACAACTGGATTGGCATTCCATACAGGCACTTGTTGTGTATGTAATATGTGTGCTACTTTGAACCTATGGACAGGACTGCACTACTTGTAGGGCGTAGTGATACGCAGTACCACTCCTGGCCATAGGGGTATAAATAGTACTGTGGGTACTGATCTCCCCTCAGTTCCCGCCTGTGGGCATGAAGTAAAGACCTACGTGCAGTCCCTACCTCCAACCAGTAAAGACCTGTTTGAGTTATACGTTTAAGTCTTTGTGTTAATTGTTCAATACAATACACATACTTAACACTGGCGACGAGTCGGTTCGAACCCTGCGGCAGTTATTCCACGGCGGCTTCGTCCAAAGACAGGACGTTGAAGAGAGGTTTCAATCCTCAACACCCCACTCAAAACTGAAGGGCAGCAGAAATCCTGACAGCTTCCAGCGACTGAAAGCGACAGGCATTAGGACCCTGAAGCCTCCATAACCTCGTGGGTAAGCCGAGCAGCGTTGGCTGCAAAGACAGGGCCACCATCGGGAGATAAGGGTGATCGCAATCCCTGATAAGAGCCGCGGTGAAACGCGCGAGTGGGTAAGCCAGAGCCCGGGAGGGAGCGAGCAAGAGCCGCGCGAGCGGGTGAGCCAGAGGCCGGGAGCCGCTTCAAGTGCGAGGCGCAGCGCGGGCCAGCGATCGGGACCAAAGATAAGGGCCGCACTCGGACTGAAAGGCGCGGCGGCTGCAGAAGCTCAAGGTGCGAGAGCCGCGGTGCACAGCGCGGGCTATCGATCGCACAGAAGATAAGGGCCGAGAGCCGCTTCGGGATCCAGCGATCGCATCCGCTGATAAGGGCCGCACTCGGGCGATCGCGGCGAAGATAAAGGCCGCACTCGGGGGCTGAAGGGAGACGGCGTCGGGGGACGGGTGAAGACCGCCAAGCGCGGGAAAACCGCCATTTTGTGGGCGGAGGACGACGGCAAGAGTGGGAAGCCGCCATCTTTGATAACAAGTAAAGAAAATAAAATCTGAGAAATTGCAAATCTACAATGCCTAAACACGGGAATATTAGCACCTTTGATAGTGACCTCGAAGATTGGGCCATATATGTTGAAAGAGTAAAAAATTATTGTAAGGCCAATAAAATTCGTGACCAAGATAAAGCTCTAACATTATTAAATTTAATGGGTGCGAAGACATACGGGCAATTGAAACACCTGTTATCACCAGATGAACCGGCGGATAAGACGTTCGATGAGATTGTTACTGTCCTGAAAGATCATCTAAACCCCTCGCCGCTGATGCTAGCGGAACGATTTAAATTTTACGACAGAAGGCAGCTACAGCATGAAAGCAATGCTGAATATTTGCTGGAATTACGTAAATTAGCGAAATATTGCCAGTTTGGAACGGGACTGACAGATGCACTACGAGACAAATTTGTGTGTGGTTTATTTAAACAGGATACACAAAAGCGACTGCTCGAGGAGAATGAGCTGACGCTTGAGAAGGCGGTCACTATGGCAGCAGCACACGAAGCCGCAGCGAGAGGCACGGCAGTAATGCAGCTACGGTCACCGGAGCTCAGTGCACACAAATTGGGTGAGAGTTCTGGCAAATGTTATCGTTGTGGAAAGACAACGCATGATCAGAACCAGTGTTGGTTTAAAAACCAAGAATGTAGAACTTGTGGTAGGCTTGGACATATAGCTAGAGTATGCAGGTCAGGGAAGAAGACCAGCAACAAAGAAGTCACCGCAAGGAAAATACGCAAAGGTACACAAGATGACCGAACAGGAGTCCGATTCAGACGCTAGCAGTAATGAACTGGCTAGCTTAAGCTGTAATGAACTGGCTAGCTTAAGAGTACTCAACGCTGGTAAGGGTGCAGACCTCCAGACAATTTGGGTCACTCTTCAGATAGAAGGAGTCCAAGTAAAACTGGAATTGGACACTGGATCGGCATTGACGGTCATAAATAAGAAAGATTACGGAAAGTTATTCCAACATATTCCCCTACAGGATACGGGGATTATATTGAAAACATACACGGGGCAAAGAGTGTACCCCATCGGGAAAATAGAGGTTGCAGTGGTCCACAAGGGCGAAGACAGTCAAATAATGGACTTATATGTGATATCTGAAGGAGGTCCTCCACTACTAGGACGGGAGTGGATTAGGAAAATGAATATGGACTGGCATTTCCTACAAACAATAACGAGTGAGAACTCGGTGAAGATAGTCGGCCCAGACTCTGGAACGGATGATGGTAAGCCCAACTCGGGTGCAAAAGACAAAGTTTCAGCACAGAATTCCACTGAGCAACAACAACATAGTTTAACTGTGGATTCTGAGTCTGGCAAGTCTACTGATGTGCCCATTTCTGAGGGACACCGGGCTCGAACTCAACTCCATTTCAAACTACAACAGCAATTAGAACAAATGCTTCGCCGTTGTGAGCAAGAGTTGAATGCAACGAAAGAGTTCTTTGATATAGAGTTGGAGAATCTGGAAAGACAACAGAAGCAGCTGATGGAGAAAATGGAGCAGGAGCACACAAAACGTCTGATGTCAGAGGAGTTAACGGTCAGCCAACTCCTGCATATGCTGAAGGACAGGACTCTGAAATGGGAAAAACTTGAACACGAACTTCAATATTCAAACGAAAGGGGTTCGGAGCTCTCAAAGGTTATTGGAAGAGCTGAGGTGGCAACACAGACTGAGATGACTGCAACAGAGCAGCCCTTGGATGCCAAAAGTACGCTGACTCACGTCAACGTAGAACAACAGACCGCTGAAACAGCTGCTCCGGTAGAGGGATTGAATAGTCCGATCAATCAATCTCCAAAAGAAGTTGAAGTAGTAAAATCTCAAATGAGGTCACTAGTAAACGACTTGCTGAAAGCCCAGAAAAAGCTGGATGAAGAGGTACGCATGAAGAAGTCTCTTCAGGAAAGATGTCTGGACTTGGAACAAAAGCTGGCTAACGCCCAGCTGGGTATGGAGGAAATAGAAGACCCTCTCGCTGGCCTAGATCAGGACGACACCGAATATTACTATGTCCTGTCCTGCCCAACTTGTAACTTCGACTCCCACCATACAGAAATCATGGAGGAGCACCGAAAGTCTACGGAACATCGGGAGAAGGTGGCTCTACTACGGAAAAAGGAGGAAGAGAAGGAGGAACTGCGCATGCAGCTGACAGTGGAACCCAGTCTCCAAGAAGCAGAAAAGGAAAAGTCGAAACAGAAGATGACCCATCTGAACCATTATTACCTCTACCAGATCACACACACGTGGTCCCTCCGAACGGAGCCAATTCAGTTCGGAAGTTCAAACTGTTAAATCCATGGAGGGACTATTGAATGAGTCACTCCAGCAACGTGAACCGACTACACCACCGAGATTGAATCTGTGAACTGTTTTCCGCAGAGACTGAATCTGTGATCTGTTTTGACATGAAGTTATCTATGTATCTATGTTATTCTGTTATGTAAACCTGAAGTTATATATGTATATATGTTATTACGTTATGTTAAATGGGGAGATGACTGTAAAGCTAAGAAGGGAGGAATGTTGTGTATGTAATATGTGTGCTACTTTGAACCTATGGACAGGACTGCACTACTTGTAGGGCGTAGTGATACGCAGTACCACTCCTGGCCATAGGGGTATAAATAGTACTGTGGGTACTGATCTCCCCTCAGTTCCCGCCTGTGGGCATGAAGTAAAGACCTACGTGCAGTCCCTACCTCCAACCAGTAAAGACCTGTTTGAGTTATACGTTTAAGTCTGTGTGTTAATTGTTCAATACAATACACATACTTAACAGCACTGACTGTGGCTGATAAAAAGGATGACGACGTCACACCTGGGCGACTGTCAAAGATCCTAACTGACGCGAAAGAAGTGTTCCAGCAAGGACTCGGAACACTAAAAGGCATGACAGTGACGATTAAAATTGAAGAAAACGCAAGCCCAAAATTTTTTAAGGCCAGACACAGACATGCGATTCACCCAGCCGTCGAAGCAGAGCTGGAGAGTCTGCAATGTTCAGGTGTACTGTCCAAGGTAGACTGGAGCGAGTGGGCTACACCCATCGTCCCTGTGATGAAAAAGTCGTTGAGCAGCACGCCTGGGGAACCAAGGAAGGTTCGCATCTGTGGGGACTTTAAGGTAACAGTGAACCCGGTCCTTCACACCGTACAATATCCACTTCTGCGGATTGAAGATATTTTCGCCTCGCTATCTGGAGGGAAACGCTTCACTAAGATTGATCTGGCCCAGGCGTATCTGCAAATGGAGGTAGAAGAAGCATCAAAAAAATACCTCACAGTCAACACCCATAAAGGTCTCTACCAATACAACCGGCTGGTATTCAGGGTAGCATCAGCTCCGGCTATTTGGCAGAGGGCAATGGAACAAGTCCTGCAAGGGATCCCAGGGACCCAGTGTTATTTGGATGACATCCTGGTCACGGGCGAAAATGACAGTGACCACCTTGCCAACCTGGAGCAGGTGCTCACTAGATTGCAGGAATATGGGCTCCGAGCTAACCGCCCCAAATGCGAGTTTTTTAGAAAACAGATCTCGTATTGTGGCCACGTTATCGATAAAGAGGGGTTACATAAATCCCCAGAGAAGATTGAGGCAGTAGTCAAGGCTCCAGCACCGGAAAATGTGTCACAACTGAGGTCGTTCCTCGGGCTGGTAAACTACTACCATAAGTTCTTGCCAAATTTGTCTACAATACTACACCCACTGAACACCCTACTGCAAACTGGGGTGCCATGGAGGTGGAGTGACGAATGTAGATGAGCTTTCCAGAAGAGCAAAACACTAATCACATTGAAAGAGGTATTGGCCCATTACAACCCGGCATTACCAATTCGGTTGGCATGTGATGAGTCACCCTGCGGCATTGGCGCTGTGCTGTCGCACAAATTCTCGGACGGCTCAGAGAGGCCAATAGCCTTTGCGTCACGATCACTAACGTCAGCCGAGCATAACTACGCCCAGATTGACAGGGAGGCCCTCAGCCTAGTGTGGGGAGTGAAAAAGTTCAATCACTATCTGCACAGGCAGAAATTCACCTTGCTGACGGATCACCAGCCTCTTGTCTCCATTTTTAATCCGAAGAAGGGCGTTCCAGTGTTGACTGCACAACGACTACAAAGATGGTCACTTTTTCTAGGGGCGCACCACTATGAGATTGAATATAAGGGCACGAAACAGCATGGAAATGCCGATGGGCTATCACGCCTGCCACTGCCAACTGCGGAGGAAGCACCAGCAGTGGATCCTGTCGAAATATTCCATTCGACTATAGTTGAATACCTACCGGTAACTAACGCTTGTATCGAAAAGGAAACCCGAAATGACCCGACACTGTCTCGGGTATATGATTTGACGGTGAAGGGATGGCCAGCACATGGCGACTCACTGTTGCCAGCATTCTTGACAAGGAGAGAACAGCTGTCAGTGTGCCGGGGGACCTTGATGTGTGGATCCCGAGTGGTAATTTCACCCAAGTTAAGGGGTAGAGTGCTCAATGAGCTTCATGAGGGTCATCTGGGAGGGGTAAAAATGAAAAGCCTAGCCAGGGCTTATGTGTGGTGGCCGGGAATCGATAAACAAATCGAGGACCTGACCAAGAGTTGCTCAGGATGCCAGAAAGTCCAAAATGCACCACCAGAGGCCCCTCTACACCCATGGGAGTAGCCCTCATCTCCATGGCAACGGGTGCATATTGATTTTGCTGGCCCATTCATGGACTCAATGTTTTTAATAGCCGTGGATGCGCACTCGAAATGGACTGAGGTCATCAAAATGTCCTCCACCACCACGGAAAAACTATTGCAGTCCTACGGACCATTTTTGCCAGGAATGGCTTGCCAGAACAGATTTGCTCCGACAACGGACCACAGTTTGTGTCCGAAGAGTTCCGGAGGTTCTTGAAAAAGAATGGGGTAAGGCATTACACATCTGCCCCGTATCATCCAGCCACAAATGGATTGGCTGAGAGGTTCGTACAAACCTTTAAGAAGGCAATAAAGGCTATGTACAATGAGAACATTCCGCTGCAGCACAAGGTGGACAATTTCCTGCTCGCCTACCGGAATGCGACACATGCAGTCACCAACCAGGCCCCAGCCATGATGTTCTTTAACCGAAGGTTAAGATCTCGCCTGGATTTGCTCAGACCAAACGTACGCAGAGATGTTGAGAGTAAGCAATTCCAGCACATCCATGAGAAGCCAACAAGGAGCTTCAATGTAGGGCAACCAGTCTTGGCCCGCGACTACCGAACAGAAAAATGGCAGCCAGGAACGATATGCACACGGCAGGGTCCACTAATGTACACAGTGGACGTTGGGGAGAGCATCGTGAGATGCCATGCTGACCAGATCCTGGAGTCATAGGAACAAGTCAACCCCATGCCTCGCCCATACGTACCTGGTGATGAACCCGACGTACAGGTCGCATCTACCCCAGAAACAGTAGCATCGGAAGCTGATGAACCAACCGACGACAGGGGGCTAGAATCGCCTCCGCACCAAGAGCAAGACACTCGGGAAAGGCGCTATCTAGAAAGGGTCAGGAAGCCTCCCCAAAGACTGAATATATAAATAGACTATTTTCAGCTAATGTTGCATGTTAAAAGTGTTAATTGTAATTAGTTTGATATTTAATTGTTAAATGAGTGTTATGGTACTGTTAATCTAAAAGGGGAGGAATTATAATGTATATACCTTTAAGGGGGGGAACTATCTTTTACAGCTCATGTATACTGCAGTACCGGCAGTGACCACACCTGTATATAGCCCTGAGTAGTAATCTGTACAGATCAGTTCCAGTGTGAGCCACGTTGAGTAAACACCTGTTGTACCGTTCTCCTGCAGTCTGTGTCTTATTATACACGGACACAACACTGAGGGAGTGCCGCACTGTGGGAGGGTCAGTACTGAGGGAGCGCCGCACTGTCGGAGGGGCAGTACTGAGGGAGTGCCGCACTGTGGGAGGGGCAGTACTGAGGGAGCGCCGCACTGTCGGAGGGGCAGTACTGAGGGAGCGCTGCACTGTCGGAGGGGCAGTACTGAGGGAGGGCTGCACTGTCAGAAGATCAGTACTGAGGGAGCGCTGCACTGCTGAGGGGCGGTACTGAGGGAGCGCAGCACTGTCAGGGGGGTGGGGGGCAGTACTGAGGGAGCGCAGTACTGTCGGAGGGGCAGCACTGAAGGAGGGCTGCACTGTCGGAGGGGCAGTACTGAGGGAGCACTGCACTGCTGGAGGGGCAGTACTGAGGGAGCGCCGCACTGTTGGAGGGGCTGTGCTAAGGGAGCGCTGCACTGTTGGAGGGGCAGTACTGAGGGAGCGCTGCACTGTCGGAGGGGCAGTACTGAGGGAGGGCTGTACTGTCGGAGGATCAGTACTGAGGGAGCGCTGCACTGCTGGAGGGGCGGTACTGAGGGAGCGCAGCACTGTCGGGGGGGGGGCAGTACTGAGGGAGCGCTGTACCTTCAGAGGGGCAGTACTGAGGGAGCGCTGCACTGTAGGAGGGGCAATACTGAGGGAGCGCTGCACTGTCGGAGGGTCAGTACTGAGAGAGTGCCGCACTGTGGGAGGGGCAGTACTGAGGGAGCGCCGCACTGTGGGAGGGGCAGTACTGAGGGAGCGCTGCACTGTTGGAGGAGCCATCTTTTGCATGATACGTAAAATCATGGCCCACTGTCTCCCTCTCAGGTGGGACGTAAAAGATCTCTCAGCCACTATTGGAAGAAGTGCGGGGGGAGTTCTGCCCGGTGTCCTGGGCCAAATATTTCTCTCTCAACCGAACACCGTAAAATAAAATGATTATCTGGTCATTGTCACATTGTTGTTTTTTGTGGGATCTTGCTGTGCGCACATTGACAGCCACATTTCCTACATTACAACACTTCCAAATAACTTCATTGGCTGTAAAGTGCTCTGGCACATCCTGAGGCCGTGAAAGGTGCTGTATAAATCTAAGTTCTTTCTTTATAGCCCAGACCGGGTAAGGATGGCAGGGTGTCCTTCCTTCGCCTAAAGGGATATCAGTGAACCAGTGGGTTGTTAAGCTACAATCCAGCAGTTTCACGGTCACCTTTACTGTGAAACTTTTTATTTCCAGATTTTCTTTTCAACCGAATTCAAAATTCTCAAACTCCCGTGGTGGGATTTGAATTAACCTGGAGTACTGTGTACAGTTTTAGTCTCCTTGCCTAAGTAAGGATATACTTTCCATAGAGGGAGTGCAGCGTAGGTTTACTAGACTGATTCCAGGGATGAAGGGATTGTCCTATGAGGAGAGATTGAGTAGAATGGGTCTATGTTCTCTGGAGTTTAGAAGAATGAGAGGTGACCTCATTGAAACGTATAAAATTCTTACATGGTTGACAGGGTAGATGCTGAGAGGCTGTATCCCCTGGCTGGGGAGTCTAGAACTCAGAGTCTCAGAATAAGGGGTTGGCCATTTAGGACTGAGATGAGGAGAGATTTCTTCACCCAGAGGGTGGTGAATCGCAACCCAATTTCTCCCCCTTTGGAATTCTCTGCCCCAGAGGGCTGTGGAGGCTCAGTTGATGAGTATATTTAAGGTTGAGATTGATAGATTTTTGGACTCTCGGGGAATCAAGGGATATGGGGATCGGGCGGGAAGATAGAGTTGAGGTAGAAGATCAGCCATGATCTTATTAAATGGTGGAGCAGGCTCGAAGGGCCTACTCCTGCTCCTAGTTATTATGTTCTATTGGATTATTGGTCCAGATGTCTGGATTGACTGGTCCACTAACAGAACCGCCACACCACAGTACCCATACACGAGTGCAAAATCCTCCCTGTGGTGTGTTATAAAGAATCGAGGCCAGATTGAAGAGAAAGGAGGTGCTCAATTGTAAGGTTTATTAATGAACAGTAATTAAAATAAGCTTTGAGCCAGAGAAGATTTCACAAAGCAATACAGGTAAATTATAGATGATTAATACAGTACTTAGGAGATGCTAAGCTTACACGGGTAAAGGGTGCTGAGGGGGTGTCTGACCTCACCAGACCCAGGGGGTCACGGCCAAAGGTTTAACTTCCACAAGTGCCACACAAGCCCTCGCTCCCCCACCTCCCTATCTCCGTAACCTCCTCCAGCCCCTACAACCCTCCGAGATCTCTGCGCTCCTCTAGTTCTGGTCACTTGCGCACCCCCGATTTTAATCGCTCCACCATTGGCGGCCGTGCCTTCAGCTGTCTAGGCCTTAAACTCTGGAATTCCCTGCCTAAACCTCACTGTCTCTCTCCTCCTTTAAGACGCTCCTTAAAACCTACCTCTTTGACCAAGCTTTTGGACACCTGTCCAAATAGCTCCTTATGTGGCCTGGTGTCAAATTTTGTCTGATTTAAGTTGCTGTGAAGCGCCTTGGGACATTTTACTACATTAAAGGCGCTACATAAATACAAATTGTTGTTGCTAATATTTAAACAACAACAACTTGTATTTATATAGCGCCTTTAACACAGTAAAAACGTCCCAAGGCGTTTCACAGGAGCGATTATCAAACAAAATTTGACACCGAGCCACACAAGGATAAATTAGGGCAGGTGACCAAAAGCTTGGTCAAAGAGGTCGGTTTTATGGAGCGTCTTAAAGGAGGGGAGATAGAGAGACGGAGAGGTTTAGGCAGGGAATTCCAGAGCTTAGGGCCCAGGCAGCTGAAGGCACGGCTGCCAATGGTGGAGCGATGGAAATCGGGGATGCTCAAGAGGCCCGAATTTAGGAGTGATATATTGGCCTTGGAGGCAGTGCAGCGTAGATTTACCAGAATGATACCTGAACTCCAAGGGTTAAATTACGAGGAGAGATTACACAAATTAGGGTTGTATTCCCTGGAATTTAGAAGGTTAAGGGGTGATTTGATCGAAGTTTTCAAGATATTAAGGGCAATTGATAGTGTAGATAGAGAGAAAGTATTTCGGCTGGTTGGGGAGATATGGGGACATAGCCTAAAAGTTAGAGCCAGGCCTTTCAGGAGTGAAACACTTCTACACACAAAGGGTGGTAGAAGTTTGGCACTCTCTTCCGCAAACAGCAATTGATGTTGGGTCAATTGTCAGTTTTAAATCTGAAATCAACAGATTTCTGGTAACCAAAGGTATTGAGAGATACGGGGCAAAGGCGGGTACATGGAGTTAGGTCACAGATCAGCAATGATCTCATTGAATGGCAGAAGAGGCTCGAGGGGCTGAATGGCCTCCTCCTGATCCCATACTTGCGTTGCCCTTGTATGTGATTAAGTATTCGGGGTAAGCCTGATCGCTTTGGAAGATCACGAAGGTGGAGGGTGCTTTGGCATAGTCCACCAGGCTGTCAAAGAGGTCGTTGGGGTTCTTGCTTGGCCGAGGAGGTGGAGCCTTCATCCCCGCCTTCCCAGGGGCCCATCGCCCCACTAGGACCCGCCCCTGGTACACGTACCAGAGCCCGTTACTGTCCGGCGGAGGGCAGGTGGAATTCCATGGCTTCACGGTGAAGTACACGCCCTCTCCATAACGAAATCCTGAAACAGAGAAGCCACGTTAGTCCGCATGAACAAAAAAACAAACGGGCCCCATCGCAGGTCATAGTTACTTTGAATTTATAGCACAGAAAGAAGCCATTCGGCCCAACTGGTCTATGCCGGTGTTTATGGTCCACACGCGCCTCCTCCCACCCCTCATCTCACTCCCAACAAGATAATCTTCTATTCCTTTCTCCCTCATCTATACTATTCACCTCAACTACTCCCTGTGGTAGCGACTTCCACATTCTACCACTCTCTGGGTAAAGACATTTCTCCTGAATTCACCATTGGATTTATCAGTGACTATTTGTGGCCCCCTAGTTTTGGATTCCCCCACCCAAAGTAGAAACATCTTCTCTATGTCTATTCGATCGAATGCTTTTATAATCTTAAAGACTTCTATCAGGTCACCCCTCAAGTTATAACCGCTCAGTTCTGGTATCAGTGCAAAAAAGATTTGCAAGGATATCTCCAGTGCCTCTATATACCTTTTATAATGTGGAGACCAGAACTGTACACAGTGCTCCCAGTGTGATATGGAGACCAGAACTGTGCACAGTGCTCCAAGTGTGATATGGAGACCAGAACTGTGCACAGTGCTCCCAGTGTGATATGGAGACCAGAACTGTGCAGTGCTCCAAGTGTGATATGGAGACCAGAACTGTGCACAGTGCTCCAAGTGTGATATGGAGACCAGAACTGTGCACCGTGCTCCCAGTGTGATATGGAGACCAGAACTGTGCAGTGCTCCCAGTGTGATATGGAGACCAGAACTGTGCACAGTGCTCCAAGTGTGATATGGAGACCAGAACTGTGCACAGTGCTCCAAGTGTGATATGGAGACCAGAACTGTGCACAGTGCTCCCAGTGTGATATGGAGACCAGAACTGTGCACAGTGCTCCCAGTGATATGGAGACCAGAACTGTGCACAATGCTCCAAGTGTGATATGGAGACCAGAACTGTACACAGTGCTCCAAGTGTGATATGGAGACCAGAACTGTGCACAGTGCTCCCAGTGTGATATGGAGACCAGAACTGTGCACAGTGCTCCAAGTGTGGTTTAACCAAGGTTCTATACAAGTGTAGTAATGTAGCTTCTCTGCTTTTCAATTATATCCCTCTAGAAATGAACCCCAGCGCTTTATTTCCAATTTTATTTCCTTATTAACCTGCACCGCTACTTTTAGTGACTTGTGCATCTGCACGCCTAGATCTCTTTGCTCATCTATCCCATTTAGACTCTTATTTTCCAAGGAATATGTGGCCTCCTTTTCCTCCTACCAAAATACTCCACCTCACACTTACCTATATTGAAATTCATTTGCACGCCCATTCTGCAAGTTGCTAACATCTACTTGTATCTTGTTGCCCTCTTATGCTGAGCTGGAGCAGAGTTATCCCGCCCTATCACCCACTGACCCTTGTTAAGCCCACTCTGCGGGCTTGCTGGCCAATTAAGGGAAAGCTGGTGTCAGATGATGTCAGTTGATGACACTTCATCTGCCGGTTTTCTTAAAGGGTCATGAATCATTTATTTTTGACAGATGATTTGACAGTGTTTGACAGCATTGAGGTGCTGTCAAACACCGGCACTCACTGTACAAAGGTGAGCCCTTGCACCCAGGCTCTCCAATGACTCTCTCCTTAGGATAAAACAGATGGCAGCTGCAGGTGAGGTTATAGAAGCGATCTGTCACTTCTCCCAATGAGGTGAGGCCACACAAACACTTCAAAGCTCGTCACCTACAGAAAAATCTAAACAGATTAAAAAATGACTTTCCCAACATTTCCTTGCCTTTGATACTCACCAGTGTCCCATTGCATCTTCACACCACTTCTGCAGCTGTCATCTATACACAAACATTACAGCAGACCCACAGCACGCCTCACTTACCCTGGCGGGGTTCACCGACGTCAGGAAGCCCGCAGAAGTCTCAAAATGGGAAAAAGCCTCTTAACTGCATGTTAACTACCGATTAGCAGGCAATTAAGTGGCTATAATCCTCTTCCCGCCGCTAGGGTTCAGGTCCCTGCGCAATTCAGGTACCCGACTCCCGGGAAGAGAGAGAGTGTGAGTGTGAGTGTGAGTGTGTGTGTGTGTGTCAGTGTGTATATAGATATGTGTGTCTGCATGGGTGCCCTCTTGGGGCGCAACCATTGAAATTTCGGTGCAGTGCGCTAATTTTTCCAGGGCGCTAAAAGTAGCGCCTCGGCGAAGTTAGCGTCCCAAATTTTAGCCCCAAAAATCGATCTATCTCAGCCTTGAAGATACTCAACATTCTTTCTTACTAACAGGTCACCAGGAGCGGACTGGGAGCTAGGGCTGAAACAAAAAACAAAAAGGAAATGGCGGGACTTAGCAACCTCAACAAAGGCCGGCAATTTGTAGAAATTTTAAAAAGTTACAAAGCTGGGCAAGCAGATGGAGGTCTTTGCACAGGCGACGTTACTTGATGCAACAACAAAAACAAACAAACAAAAGGCAAAGCTGCACAGGACCAAGTGGCAACGCGACAGCCAAACGTGACAGGGAGGCGATGAAATAAAGTGGAAAAGTCCCATCAGGGCGTCACCGACCGGCATCACAGGGCAACATCACAGGGGAATCCCCGCAGGAAATGTAGCAATTTTACATCCAATCTACAGCACAGGAACAGGCCATTCGGCCCAACTGGTCCGTGCCGGTGTTTATGCTCCACACGAGCCTCCTCCCACCCCCTCTTCATCTAACCTCATCAACAGATCCTTCTGTTCCTTTCTCCCTCATGTGTTTAAGAACACAAGAATTAGGAGCAGGAGTCGGCCACGCAGCCCCTCGAGCCTGTTCCGCCATTCAATAAGATCATGGCTGATCATCGACCTCAACTCCACTTCCCCGCCCGATCCCCATATCCCTCGCTTCCTCTAGAGTCCAAAAATCTATCGATCTCGGCCTTGAATATACTCATCAACTGAGCCTCCACAGCCCTCTGGGGTAGAGAATTCCAAACATTCACCAGCTTCAAGAAAGAACACTGGTTAGGCCTCAGCTGAAGTATTGTGGCCAATTCTGGGCACCACGCTTTAGGAGGGATGTCTTACATAGTATTCGGCCCAACTGGCCTATAACGGTGATTATACTCCACACCAGCCTCTTCCCTCCCTACTCAGTTGGTAGCACATTCTTGCCTCGGAGTCAGAAGGTCGTGGGTTCAAGTCCCACTCCAGAGACTTGAGTACAAAAATCTAGGCTGACACTCCAGTGCAGTGCTGAGGGAGTGCCGCACTGTCGGAGGTGCCATCTTTCGGATGAGACATAGAAACATAGAAGATAGGAGCAGGAGTAGGTCATTTGGCCCCTCGAGCCTGCTCCGCCATTCAATGAGATCATGGCTGATCATCCAAATTCAGTACCCTGTCCCTGCCTTCTCCCCATATCCCTTGATCCCTTTAGCCTGAAGAAATATATCCAACTCTTTCTTGAATATATTTAATGAACTGGCCTCCACCGCCCTCTGTGGCAGAGAATTCCACAGGTTCACCACTCTCTGGGTGAAGAAATTCCTCCTCATTTCAGTCCTAAATGGCTTACCCCTTATCCTTAGACTATGACCCCTGGTTCTGGACTCCCCGGCCATCAGAAACATCCTTCCTGCATCTAGTCTGTCCAGGCCTGACAGAATTTTATAGGTTTCGATGAGATCCCCTCTCAATCTTCTAAACTCCAGTGAGTATAAGCCCAATCGACAATCTCTCCTCATACGTCATTCCTGCCATCCCAGGTATCAGTCTGGTGAATCTTCGCTGCACTCCTTCCATGGCAAGAACGTCCTTCCTCAGATAAGGCGACCAAAACTGCACACAATACTCAAGGTGCGGTCTCACCAAGGCCCTGTACAACTGTAGCAAGACTCCTTGTTCCTGTACTCGAACCCTCTTGCTACGAAGGCCAACATACCATTTGCCTTTTTAACCGCCTGCTGCACCTGCATGCTTACCTTCAACGACTGGTGCACAAGAACACCCAGGTCTCTTTGCACTTCCCCTTCTCCCAATCTATTGCCATTCAAATAATAATCTGCCTTCCTGTTTTTGCCACCAAAGTGGATAACCTCACATTTATCCACATTATAGTGCATTTGCCACGTTTCTGCCCAATCACCCAATCTGTCCAAATCGGACTGGAGTTTCACGACATCCTCCTCACAGCTTACCCTTCCACCCAGCTTTGTGTCGTCTGCAAATTTGGAGATATTTGTTGGGAGGACTTGTAAAAATCAACATTTCATTGTGCAGTACACAAATAAAAATTGAATTGAATATTACATCCAATTCCCTCGTCCAGATCATTAATATATATTGTGAACAGCAGGGGTCCTAGGACCGATCCTTGCGGTACCCCACTAGTCACTGCCTGCCACTCGGAAAACGACCAGTTTATTCCAATTCTTTGCTTTCTGCCCGCCAACCAGTTCTCTATCCATGTCAATACCTTGCCCCCAATCCCATTGTGGTAAACCACTGTTATTGTTTTCATTGTTGTTCACTGTGGTTCACTACTGTTATCGTTATTGGCACATTGTTACCTCTTGCTACTCACTGTGTACCAATGCATGCCTCAGCTGGCTCCGCCTACGTGACCTGGTATAAAGGTGGCTGCTCGGCAGCCCACTTCCTTCTTGGGACCAGTCGCCCACGAGAGGCATGCTCTGTTCTTTAGTTAATAAAAACCTTTTCATTACTATCCTAATTCATCGCCTTTTATGGAATAATTGATAAGCGTATCAATTTTATTAACTAAAATTAAAATGTCGTGACCTGAGCAGCAACAACAGCAGGCGTTGCCGCGAGCCCTCAGACCAGCATGCCTGGACCTCGACCCTCAAGCGGCGGGTTCAGCTACCAATTTCGAACACTGGCTGAGCTGCTTTGAATCCTTCCTAGAAGCCTCCGCCGTGACATCGGAGGAGAACAAATTAAAAGTTCTGACCGCCCAGGTGAGCCCTCAAGTATATACACTCATCCGGGACGCTACTACGTACACGGCGGCTCTCGACCTGCTAAAAGGGAAATACAAGCGCCCAGTGAATACGATTTACGCCAGACACCTCCTGGGATCCCGCAGGCAGAAACCGGGGGAATCGGTAGAGACATTTTTACGGGCGTTACAGGCACTCTGCAGGGACTGCGACTGTAAGGCGGTAACGGCTGCGGCGCACGCGGAGGGACTTATCTGTGATGCCTTCGTTAAGGGCCTCCAGTCCGACTACTCCCGGCAGAGACTGCTCGAAAGCAAGGAGCTCGACCTGAAGACGGCCGTAGCCCTCGTGCTCTCACTAGATGCGGCCCACCGAAACCTCGAAGCATACTCACGTAACGGTGCCGCGCCATGGCCATCGCGACCTTGGGACATGGGACCGCCGCCCCCGGTACCAACTACTGCAGCAATGTCCCGAAATCAACTGGGACCGCCGCCCCCGGTACCAACTACTGCAACGATGTCCCGTAACCAGGCCCAAAAATGCTACTTCTGTGGCCAGTTAAAACACCCTAGAGCGCGCTGCCCGGCGAAGACCGCTACCTGCTCTGGCTGCGGGAAGAAAGGCCATTACGCCAATGCCTGCAGAGGGAAACCCGTGAACGCCAGCAGCGCCGCGTGTGAACCGTGGGGGCAGCCATCTTCTCCGCCATTTTGTGCACCTCCGGCCGCGTGGGGATCGGAATCATGGCCGCCGCCATTTTGCCCGCCGCACTCAACCGCCATTTTGTCTCCGGAATCGACCACCATCTCGTCTGATGACCATATCGGCTCACTCAGCCATACACTGGCCTCCGTTACGCTGGATCAAGCTCTCCCTCATCATCTGTCCAGGTCCATGATGGACATTACGGTAAACGGCCGCGCCACTACTTGCCTGTTTGACAGCGGGAGCACGGAGAGTTTTATTCACCCCGATACGGTGCGTAGCCACTCCCTCACGGTCCTGCCAACGCGCCATCGGATTTCTATGGCGTCCAAGTCCCATTCAACGGACGTCGGCGGCTACTGTGTGGTGACCCTTTCGGTTAGGGGCACCGAATATAAAAATTTTAAACTTCTTGTCCTGCCCCGTCTTTGCGCTGCCGTTCTGCTAGGGTTGGATTTTCAGTGCCACCTCAAGTGTGTCACATTGGCATACGGTGGACCCCTCCCCCCACTCACAGTCTGCAACCAACAGTTTTCAAATCACCCGCCGCGCACCACTTGCAGTCTTTCCACACTCAAAGTCCCCCCCCCTCCCCTGTTCGCTAACCTCACCCGCGACTGTAAACCCATCGCTACCAAGAGCAGGCGGTACAGCGCCGGGGACAGAGCTTTTATTAGCGCTGAGGTGGAGCGGCTCCTGAAGGAGGGCATTATCGAAGGGAGCACCAGCCCCTGGCGAGCCCAGGTTGTAGTTGTTAAGACCGCCGATAAACGCCGCCTGGTCATTGACTACAGCCAAACCATAAACCGGTACACCCAGCTGGACGCATACCCCCTTCCCCGCATATCTGATATGGTCAATCAGATTGCGCAATGCAGGGTATTCTCCACCATTAACCTTAAGTCAGCATACCACCAACTCCCTATCCGCCATGAGGACCGCCAATATACTGCCTTCGAGGCAAACGGCCGCCTCTACCACTTCCTTAGGGTTCCTTTCGGCGTCACCAACGGGGTTTCGGTCTTCCAAAGGGAGATGGACCGGATGGTCGACCAGAACGCGCTGCAGGCCACCTTTCCCTATCTGGATAACGTCACCATCTGCGGCCACGACCAGCAGGACCATGACGTTAATCTAGCGAAATTCCTCTGTACGGCCCAGCGGCTGAATCTAACATACAATAAGGAGAAATGTATGTTTCGCACCAAGCGCCTTGCCATCCTCGGCTGCGTAGTGGAGAACGGAGTCATTGGGCCCGACCCCGACAGAATGCGCCCCCTTATGGAGCTCCCCCTCCCCCACTGCCAAAAAGCACTGAAGAGATGCCTGGGGTTTTTCTCTTACTACGCTCAGTGGGTGCCCAACTATGCAGACAAAGCCAGACCCCTCATCAAGTCCACCTCCTTCCCCCTGACATCAGAGGCGGGTGCAGCCTTCACTCTTATCAAGAGTGATATTGCGAAGGCCACAATGCACGCAGTGGATGAGTCCATCCCTTTCCAAGTGGAGAGCGATGCGTCCGACTTCGCCCTAGCTGCAACCCTTAACCAGGCAGGGAGACCCGTGGCCTTTTTCTCAAGGACCCTCCAGGGCCCCGAGATTCGACACTCCTCTGTCGAAAAGGAGGCCCAGGCTATTGTGGAAGCGGTGCGGCACTGGAGGCATTACCTGGCCGGAAAACGATTTACCCTTCTCACTGACCAGCGTTCTGTTGCTTTTATGTTCAATAATAAGCAGAGGGGCAAAATCAAGAACGACAAGATCTTGAGGTGGAGAATTGAACTCGCCACCTACAATTACGATATCTTGTACCGGCCCGGGAAACTCAATGAGCCCCCAGATGCTCCATCACGAGGTACATGCGCCAACGCGCAGGTTGATAGACTGCGGACCCTCCACAATGACCTCTGCCACCCCGGGGTCACCAGATTCTGCCACTTCATTAAGGCCCGCAACCTGCCCTACTCCATCGAGGAGGTCAGGACTATGACCAGGAACTGCCAAACCTGTGCCGAATGCAAACCGCATTTTTATAGGCCAGACAGAGCACGCCTGATCAAGGCTACCCGCCCCTTCGAGCGCTTGAGCATCGACTTTAAGGGGCCTCTCCCTTCCTCTGACCGCAACGTGTACTTCCTCAACATAGTTGATGAGTACTCCCGTTTTCCCTTTGCCATCCCTTGCCCAGACATGACCAGTACCACGATCATCAAATGCCTGAATGACCTCTTCGCCTTGTTCGGGTTCCCTAGCTATATACATAGCGACCGGGGCTCCTCTTTCATGAGCGACGAACTTCGGCAGTACCTGCTCGCGAGAGGTATTGCTACGAGCAGGACCACCAGCTACAACCCCCGGGGGAATGGCCAGGTGGAAAGAGAGAATGCGACGGTTTGGAAGGCCGCCCTCTTAGCCGTAAAATCTAAAGGCCTTCCGACCTCTCGCTGGCAGGAGGTCCTCCCTGCGGCGCTCCACTCCATCCGGTCACTGCTTTGTACTGCCACCCCTCATGAGCAAATGTTCGTTTTCCCCAGGAAGTCCACATCGGGAACCTTGCTACCGACATGGCTGACTTCTCCTGGGCCCGTCCTACTGCGGAGGCACGTGAGGACCCATAAAACGGACCCCCTGGTCGAGAGGGTGAACCTCCTACACGCCAACCCCCAGTATGCCTACGTGGCATACCCAGACGGGCGGGAGGACACGGTCTCCATACGAGACCTCGCACCCTCGGGCGCCCCGGAATCACCACCGTTATTCCCCACCACTTCTCCCAACCCAACCCCTGTAGACGGCATGCCGGAGCCCCAGGACCCTTCGTTGACCACTCAGACACCAGATTCGACGTTGGATACTGCACCACCGCCGCCGCTGCTACGACGATCAGGACGGCATACAAGGCCTCCTGATAGACTTACCTACACGAACTTTTAGCACACTTCACCCCGCCGGACTCAATTTTAAACAAGGGGTGAATGTGGTAAACCACTGTTATTGTTTTCATTGTTGTTCACTGTGGTTCACTACTGTTATCGTTATTGGCACATTGTTACCTCTTGCTACTCACTGTGTACCAATGCATGCCTCAGCTGGCTCCGCCTACGTGACCTGGTATAAAGGTGGCTGCTCGGCAGCCCACTTCCTTCTTGGGACCAGTCGCCCACGAGAGGCATGCTCTGTTCTTTAGTTAATAAAAACCTTTTCATTACTATCCTAATTCATCGCCTTTTATGGAATAATTGATAAGCGTATCACCCATGTGCCTTAATTTTGCACGCTAATCTCTTATGTGGGACCTTATCGAAAGCCTTCTGAAAGTCCAAATACACCACATCCACTGGTACTCCCTTATCTATTTTACCAGTTACATCCTCAAAAAATTCCAGTAGATTAGTCAAGCATGATTTACCTTTTGTAAATCCATGTTGACTTTGTCCGATCCTGTCACTGCTTTCCAAGTGCTCTGCTATTACATCTTTTATAATGGACTCTAGCATTTTCCCCACTACCGATGTCAAGCTTACCGGTCTATAATTCCCCGCTTTTTCTCTACCACCTTTTTTGAATAGTGGGGTAACATTAGCTACCCTCCAATCCATGGGTACTGTTCCAGATGTGGAAGTACAGTTTCTCACTTAGACACAAAATGGCTTCCTGGGCATAGAATAAAAACTCAAATGGCCGACAGAATGATTCACTAATCAGTTTCAAGGGGATGAGACAATTTAGGAATGCTACATACGTACTCCTTATCTGTGACAAGCTTAACAAGGAGCCTCGTTTACCAAACAAATAGCCAAGGACAGGATAAGGTAAACATCGGTCCACAGGCTCAGTTGGTACAGTGGGAGAACAGAAGGATCCCATAATAAAGGATTAGTTAATCTTATCTCAAGGTATTTCTGTTCGTTATTCTAACAAAGCCTGGAATACGTTGTTTCAGTAATTTGCAAGGTCTGTGCCTTTGTAATCAGGTATGATTCAATATTATGTCATGTGGCATAGAAAGCCTGTTTTGTTTCTGTACTGTATAAATATGTTACAAATTCTGTATTACTTCGAAGAGGTCTGATGTAGCTTTTGACTACACAACCCTTCCCTTGCAAGCAAATAAAGCCGGTCTTTAACGATACTTTGTGTTTAAAGAGTCTTACTCGGGAGTCGAGACTTCGACACAGAGTCTATCGAGTTCTGGAAGATGATCAGCAATGCATCTACTATTTCTAGGGCCACTTCCTTAAGTATCCTGGGATGTAGATTATCAGGCCCTGGGGATTTATCGGCCTTCAGTCCCATCAATTTTCCCAACACCATTTCCCTACAAATACTGATTTCTTTCAGTTCCACCCTTTCATCAGACCCTATATTCCCCGGCATCTCTGGGAGGTTATTTGTGTCCTCCTTTGTGAAGACAGAACCAAAATATGTATTTAGTTGGTCTCCATTTCTTTGTTCCCCATTATAAATTCCCCTGATTCTGACTGCAAGGGACCTACGCTTGACTTCACCAATCTTTTTCCCTTCACATATCTATAAAAGATTTTACAGTCAGTTTTTATGTTCCCTGCAAGCTTACTCTCATATTCCAAGTACTGCCCCCTCCGACAGTGCAGTGCTCCCTCAGTACTGCCCCTCCGACATGCACTGTCGGAGGGGCAGTACTGAGGGAGCGCTGCACTGTCGGAGGGGCAGTACTGAGGGAGCGCTGCACTGTCGGAGGGGCAGTACTGAGGGAGCGCTGCACTGTCGGAGGGGCAGTACTGAGGGAGCGCTGCACTGTCGGAGGGGCAGTACTGAGGGAGCGCTGCACTGTCGGAGGGGCAGTACTGAGGGAGCGCTGCACTGTCGGAGGGGCAGTACTGAGGGAGCGCTGCACTGTCGGAGGGGCAGTACTGAGGGAGCGCTGCACTGTCGGAGGGGCAGTACTGAGGGAGCGCTGCACTGTCGGAGGGGCAGTACTGAGGGAGCGCTGCACTGTCGGAGGGGCAGTACTGAGGGAGCGCTGCACTGTCGGAGCGCTGCACTGTCGGAGGGGCAGTCCTGGGGGAGCGCTGCACTGTCGGAGGGGCAGTACTGAAGCAGCTTACTCTCATATTCCATAAACCAAGTCTGTCAGTCTGCTGTCTCAGGTGGAGGTAAAAGATCCCATGGCACTATTTCGAAGAAGAGCAGAGGGAAGTTCTCCCCGGTGTCCCGGGCAATATTTATCCCTCAACCAACATAACAAAAACAGATGATCTGGTCATTATCACATTGCTGTTTGTGGGAGCTTGCTGTGCGCAAATTGGCTGCCGCATTTCCCACATTACAACAGTGACTACACTTCAAAACTACTTCATTGGCTGTAAAGCGCTTTGAGACGTCCGGTGGTCGTGAAAGGCGCTATATAAATGCAAGTCTTCCTTTCTTTACTCCCACCCCATATCCTTCTATTCTCTTCTCCCTCACGTATGTATCAAGCCTCCCTTTAAATGAGTCGTCACTGCTTTCAGCCTCAACCACGCCGCGAGGCAGCTTGTTCCACATTCTCACCACTCACCATGTGAAAGAAAGTGGGAACAGTTTCCCCACATCCACCCCTTTGGAACCCCTTCCTAATTTTAAAGGCCTCTATCAGAGAAAAGAGACCCAGTCTGCGCAATGCTTCCCGATTGTTGTATCCTCTCAATTCTGGTAACAGCCTTGTAAATATTTTCCCCATTTCCTCCAGTGCCTCAATATCCTTTTTCTTTACAGCCAATGAAGTACGTTTGAAGTGTAGTAATGACGGAAATGCAGTAGCTAATTTATGCACAGCAAGCTCCCACAAACAGAAGTAAAGTAAAAGACCAGATCATCTGTTTATGGTGGTGTTGGTTGAGAGATAAATATTGGCCCCAGGACACCGGGAAGAACTCCCCCACCTTGGCTCAGTTCGTAGCACTCTCAACTCTGAGTCTGAAGGTCGTGGGTTCAAGTCCCGCTCCAGAGACTCGAGCCCTATAATCCAGGCTACACCTCCCCGGTGCCAGTACTGAGGGAGCGCTGCACTGTCGGAGGGGCAGTACTGAGGGAGCGCTGCACTGTCGGAGGGTCAGTACCGAGGGAGCGCTGCACTGTCGGAGGGGCAGTACTGAGGGAGCGCTGCACTGTCGGAGGGGCAGTACTGAGGAAGCGCCGCACTGTCGGAGGGGCAGTACTGAGGGAGCGCTGCACTGTCGGAGGGGCAGTACTGAGGGAGCGCTGCACTGTCGGAGGGGCAGTACTGAGGAAGCGCCGCACTGTCGGAGGGGCAGTACTGAGGGAGCGCCGTACTGTCGGAGGGGCAGTACTGAGGAAGCGCCGCACTGTCGGAGGGGCAGTACTGAGGGAGCGCTGCACTGTCGGAGGGGCAGTACTGAGGGAGCGCCGCACTGTCGGAGGGGCAGTACTGAGGAAGCGCCGCACTGTCGGAGGGGCAGTACTGAGGAAGCGCTGCACTGTCGGAGGGGCAGTACTGAGGGAGCGCTGCACTGTCTGGTGGACCTAAAAGATCCCACAGCCACTATTGGATGAAAAGCGGGGGGGGGGGGGGGGGGGTGGGGGGTGGTTCTCCCCGGTGTCCCGGGGCCCAATATTTATCCCTGAACACAACGTCACTGAAAAGAAACAGATGATCTGGCCATTATCACATTGCTGTTTTTTGGGAGCTTGCTGTGCAGAAATTGGCTGCCGGATTTCCCTACATTACAACAGTGACTGCACTTCAAAAAGTACTTCATTGGCTGTGAAGCGCTTTGGGGCATCCTGAGGTTGTGAAAGATGCGGCATGATTAGGGAGTTCTTTCTTCACTTTTCCAGTCAGGATCACTTGTCCTCTCCATAACCCCGAGGCAGATGAGGCCAACTGTATCAATTCCACCCTCCCCAGCCACTTGCTCTAGTGGAGATCAACTAATCTTGCATTGGCCCTTGCTGGTCTCTGTCTCTCAGTTAAACCCTCAGCAGGAGCGAGCATTTGACTCGCTCACCTGGCCAGCCTGCCACCTTCCACCCTCCATAAACCTGAGCTCATCTGAAACACTGCTGCCCCGCGTCCTAACTCGCTCCAAGTCCCGTTCACCCATCACTCACTGACAAAGCCTCAATTTTAAAATTCTCATCCTGGTTTTCAAATCCCTCCATGGCCTCGTCCCTCCCACCTCCAGCCCTACAACCCCCCAGAGATCTCTGCGCTCCTCTAATTCCGGCCTCTTGAGCATCCCCGATATTAATCGTTCCACCAGTGGTGGCCGTGCCTTCAGCTGCCTGGGCCCTAAGCTCTGGGATTCCCTCCCTAAACCTCTCCGCCTCTCTACGTCGCTCTCCTCCTTTAAGACGCTCCTTAAACCCCACCTCTTTGACCGAGCTTTTGGTCCTGATATCGCCTTATCTGGCTTGGTGTCAAATTTTGTCTGATTTATGCTCCTGTGAAGCGCCTTGGGGGACGTTTTACTGCATTAAAGGCACCGTATAAATGCAAGTTGTTGCTGCTGGTGATGGTGGCAGCATCTTCCGCCTCGGAGTCAGAAGGTGCAGGGTTAGAACTCCGCTACGGGACAGTCCCGGCGAGCGGAGACCGGAGCTCCGGGTCTGAATTCTGGGTTGATGTGCAGCGGGGACGGTCTCGTCCGTCGGCGGGGGCGGCGGGTAGGCCCCAGCTCGTCGCATGTGTTGTGGGATCCTGCTGTGTAGGACCAACTGGCCACCCATAGCGGCTGGTATGAAGATGGAAGGAGCGTCACGTTGTGGCTTGTTAGTCAGCCCACGAATCCTTCCATTCTCCCGGGGAAGAGCTATGTTACGAGGAACAATAAGAACGCCGCAATGCCTGACCGTTAATCAGCCTGTGACCAAAACTACGGTAGACTCGGTCTACTATTCCCGTTTTACACCTTACGTACCATTTACTGAAGTAGATCTCCTCCTGAACCCTTGGATGTAAATGTCCACGTTGTCACTGTAGTTCGTGGCGTGATAAAGAATTTTCTCCTGCGAATGCTGTTCAGCTCCCATGGCCAACTTCTTGGCCAGGTACGCGGCCCACAGATAAACATTCTGGGTCCTGTCAATCTACAGACGGCGGCAAAGATTGACCACGGTTAATCAGAGGGACCTGGGTGTCCTTGTACACCAATCACAGAAAGTTCACATGCAGGTACAGCAAATGGTATGTTGGCCTTTATTACAAGAGGATTTGAGTGTAAGAGTAAAGAAATAACAACAGAAAATGCTGGAACAACTCAGCAGGCCACGCAACATCCGTGGAGAGAGAAACAGAGTCAACGTTTCAGGTCGAAACCCTTCGTCAGGATTGAAAAAGCACAGGAAATGAAACAGATTAAAAGGCCAGTTTGGGCATGATCCAATGTGATCCCACCACCAAACGCATCTTCCCCTCCCCTTTCAGCATTCCGTCGGGACCGCTCCCTCCGAGACACCCTGGTCCACTCCTCTATCACCCCCAACACCCTTTCCCCGGCACCTTCCCGTGCAAGTGGAGGAGATGTAACACCTGCCCCTCTACCTCCCCCCTTCCCACTGTACAGGGCCCCAAACACCCCTTCCAGGTGAAACAGCCATTTACTTGTACTTCTCGCAATCTAGTATACTGTATTCGCTGCTCACGATGCGGTCTCCTCTACATTGGGGAGACCAAACGCAGATTGGGTGACCGCTTTGCGGAACACCTCCGTTCAGTCCGTAAGGGTGACCCCGAACTTCTGGTCACCTGTCATTTTAATTCATCGCCCCATTCCCACTCAGACCTCACTGTACTCGGGCTCTTGCATTGTTCCACGGAAGCTCAGCGTAAGCTCGAGGAACAGCAAATCATCTGATCAGGCACTTTACAGCCTTCCGGACTCAATATCGAGTTGAACAATTTCAGATCATAACCTCGGCCCCTATTATATTTTTATATATTTTTTATCCACACCTTTGTTTTGTGCCCTTCCCCCCTTTTCTCTCTCCCACATGGCAGCTGTCTCCCATTCTGCCAGCGCATTTCACACCTAATCTAGAGCAGTCTTTTGTCTCCACTAGTCCTATCACCATCTCGTCTGGTTTTGAATACCTCTTAATGTCTCTTCACTTCCCTTTTGTTCTCTCATCCCCATTTCCCAGCCCCCAAACTGGCCTTTTCATCGGTTTCATTTCCTGTGTTTTTTCTCAGTCCTGACGAAGGGTTTCGACCTGAAACGTTGATTCTTTCTCTCTCCACGGATGTTGCCTGGCCTGCTGAGTTTTTCCAGCATTTTCTGTTGTTATTTCGGATTTCCAGCATCCGCAGTATTTTGCTATCATAAGAGAGTCTTACTGCAATTATATAGGGCCCTGGTGAGACCACACCTGGAGTATTGTGTACAGTTTTGGTCTCCTTACCTAAGGAAGGATATACTTGCCATAGAGGCGGTGCAACGAAGGTTCACCAGACTGGTTCCTGGGATGGGGGGATTGTCCTATGAGGAGAGATTGAGGAGACTAGGCCGATATTCACTAGAGATTAGAAGAATGAGAGGTGATCTTATTGAAACATACAAAATTCTTACAGGGCTTGACAGGGTAGATGCAGGGAGGATGTTTCCTCTGTCTGGGGAGTCTAGAACCAGGGGTCACAGTCTCAGAATAAGGGGTCGGCCATTTAGGACTGAGATGAGGAGAAATTTCTTCACTCAGAGGGCGGTGAATCTTTGGAATTCTCTACCCCAGAGGGCTGTGGAGGCTCAGTCGTTGAGTATATTCAAGACAGAGATCGATAGATTTTTGGTCTCGTGGGGAATCGAGGGATTTGGGGAAAGTGCGGGAAGGTGGAGTTCAGGTTGAAGGTCAGCCATGAGCTTATTGAATGGCGGAGCAGACTCGAGGGACCGTAGGGCCCTTGCTCTTATTTCTTATTGATACAAAAAGATTTTGTTTGGATTTTTTTTTTTTTTTTTTTTTTGACGGTTTTCGGCAGCTGATAATTTTTCTTCTAGGAATCGTTCGCCGAGCGAAGATCATCTCGTCGGCCTTCTCTGGGCCAATGAGCGGCTTGCTAGGCCGCATTGGGAGGCAGGTACGAGACGACCGTCTTTTGGTGTGGGGAATGGACGCATGTATAGGCCCAGGCCGGGTAAGGACGGCAGGTTTCCTTCCCCCGAAAGATCAACCAGTTGGGATTTTAAACAACACTTTCATGCTCACTTTAACTGAGACCAAACACACAGACATTTGCTCGATAAGAACATAAGAAATGGAAGCAGGAGTCGGCCATTCGGCCCCTCGAGCCTGCTCCGCCATTCAATAAGATCAGGGCTGATCTGCCACCTCCTCTCCACTTTCCTGCACTATCCCCAAATCCCTCGAGTCCCTTAATATCCAAAAATCTATCGATCTCTGTCTTGAATATACCCAATGACTGAGCCTCCACAGCCTCTGGGGCAGAGAATTCCAAAGATTCACAACCCTATGAGTAAAGAAATTCCTCATCTCAGTCCTACTTGGTCGACCCCTTATTCCGAGACTGTGACCCCTGGTTCTAGACTCTCCAGCCAGAGGAAAATAGCCTCTCAGCATCTACCCTGTCAAGCCCTGTAAGAATTTTGTACGGCCTGTGTGTGATTCAGTGTCAGCTTCTGTACATGTATAGTGCAGCGCTCCCTCAGTACTGCCCCTCCCACAGTGCAGCGCTCCCTCAGTACTGCCCCTCCCACAGTGCAGCACTCCCTCAGTACTGCCCCTCCAACAGTGCAGCGCTCCCTCAGTACTGCCCCCTCAGACAGTGCAGCACTCCCTCAGTACTGCCCCTCCGACAGTGCAGCACTCCTTCAGTACTGCCCCTCCAACAGTGCAGCACTCCCTCAGTACTGCCCCCTCCGACAGTGCAGCACTCCCTCAGTACTGCCTCTCCGACAGTGCAGCGCTCCCTCAGTACTGCCCCTCCGACAGTGCAGCACTCCCTCAGTACTGCCTCTCCGACAGTGCAGCACTCCCTCAGTACTGCCCCTCCGACAGTGCAGCACTCCCTCAGTACTGCCTCTCCGACAGTGCAGCACTCCCTCAGTACTGCCCCCTCCGACAGTGCAGTGCTCCCTCAGTACTGCCCCTCCGACAGTGCAGCACTCCCTCAGTACTGCCCCCTCCGACAGTGCAGCGCTCCCTCACTACAGCCCCCTGCAACAGTGCAGCGCTCCCTCAGTACTGCCCCCTCCAGCAGTGCAGCCCTCCCAGTACTGCTCTCCGACAGTGCAGCGCTCCCTCAGTTACTGGCAAATGGGGAGTGTCAGATTATGGGTATCGAATCTGTTGAGTGGGACTTGAACGCATGGCTTCTAACTAAGGCGAGAGTGGGACCCACTGAACAACGGTTGACACCACAAGAAATGATGAACTCACTCTAATTATTTCTATTGCTTGCGGTTGGAAACTTTCGCTGAATTTCTTCGCCACTCTCTGATACTCTTCAGAACCCTTATCCAACAAGAACATCATCATCTGTTTGTCTTTCATATCTTCCCAGTTACCCGGCTGGTTCCTGTCTAGAATGAGAGAAGGGATCAAACAGGTAAATCCCCGAACACAGGTTGGCCATTTTCTCATCTGAACACTGCCAGTGAGGAGCTATATGAGGTGGAGGAACAGAGGGATCTGGTGGGTACAGACACACAAATCACTAAAAGTAGCAAAATAACAACAGAAAATGCTGGAAACGCTCAGCAGGCCAGGCAGCATCCGTGGAGAGAGAAACAGAGTTAACGTTTCAGGTCTGGGACCCTTCATCAGAACCTGAAACGTTGACTCTGTTTCTCTCTCCACGGATGCTGCCTGGCCTGCTGAGGGTTTCCAGCATTTTCTGTTTTTATTTCAGATTTCCAGCACCCGCAGTATTTTGCTATTGTACTAAAAGTAGCGATGCAGGTTAACAAGGCCGTTACAAAAAGCAAACAAAGCACTGGGGTTCATTTCTAGGGGGATAGAATTCAAAAGCAGAGAAGTTATATTAACTTGTATAGAACCTTGGTTAGACCACACTTAGAGCACTGTGCACAGTTCTTGCCTCGGTGGTGGGAAAATTACTGGAATCAATTCTGAGGGACAGTATAAACCTTCATTTAGAAAGGCATTCATCAGGGACAGTCAGCATGGGTTTGTTAAGGGAAGGTCGTGTCTGACTAACTTGATTGAATTCTTTGAGCAGGTGCAGCAGGCGGTTAAGAAGGCAAATGGTATGTTGGCCTTGGTAGCGAGAGGATTCGAGTACAGGAACAAGGGTGTCTTGCTACAGTTGTACAGGGCCTTGGTGAGACCACACCTTGAGTATTGTGTGCAGTTTTGGTCGCCTTATCTGAGGAAGGATGTTCTTGCCATGGAGGGAGTTCAGCGAAGATTCACCAGACTGATACCTGGGATGGCAGGAATGACGTATGAGGAGAGATTGGGTCGATTAGGCTTATATTCGCTAGAGTTTAGAAGAATGAGAGGGGATCTCATTGAAACTTATAAAATTCTGACAGGACTAGACAGACTGGATGCAGGAAGGATGTTCCCGATGGTTGGGGAGACCAGAACCAGGGGTCACAGTCTAAGGATAAGGGGTAAGTCATTTAGGACAGAGATGAGGAGGAATTTCTTCACCCAGAGAGTGGTGAACCTGTGGAATTCTCTACCACAGAAGGCAGTAGAGGCCAATTCATTAAATATATTCAAGGAGTTAGATATATTTCTTGAGGCTAAAGGGATCAAGGGATATGGGGAGAAGGCAGGGACAGGGTACTGAATTTGGATGATCAGCCATGATCTCATTGAATGGCGGAGCAGGCTCGAGGGGCCGAATGGCCTACTCCTGCTCCTATCTTCTATGTAACAAGGAGGGTCAATGAGGGCAGTGCATTTGATGCAGTCTACATGGATTTTAGCAAGGCTTTTGACAAGGTCCCACATGGCAGGCTGATCAAAAAAGTAAAAATCCATGGGATCCAAGGGAGAGTGGCAAATTGGATCCAAAATTGGCTCAGTGGCAGGAAGCAATGGTTGAGGGGAATTTTTGCCACTGGAAGGCCGTTTCCAGTGGGGTTCCACAGGGCTCAGTCCCTTACTTTTTGTAGTATATATTAATGATTTAGACTTAAATGTAGGGGGCATGATAATATAAAAATTGGCCGTGTGGTTGACGGTGAAGAGGAAAGCTTTAGACTACGGGAAAATATCAATGGACTGGTCAGTTGGGCAGAAAAGTGGCAAATGGAATTCAATCTGGAAAAGTGTGAGGTAATGCATTTGGGGGGCGGTGGGGGGCAGCCAGGCAAGGGAATAGACAATTAATGCGAGGATACAGATAGGTATGGAGGAACATGAGGGACCTTGGAGTGTATGTCCACAGAACCTTAAAGGTAGCAGGACAGGTCGATATAGTAGTTAAAAAGGCATACAGAATGCTTTCCTTTATTAGCCGAAGCATAAGAGCAAGGAAGTTATGCTTGAACTGTATAAAACACTAGTTAGGCCATAGCTAGAGTACTGCGTGCAGTTCTGGTCACATTACATGAAGGATGTGATTGCACTAGAGCGGGTGCAGAGGAGATTTACGAGGATGTTGCCAGGACTGGAAAACTTTAGCTATGAGGAAAGACTGGACAGGCTGGGGTTGTTTTCCTTGGAACAGGGGAGGCTGAGGGGAGATTTAATTGAGATGCATAAAATTATGAGGGGCCCAGATAGAGTGGATAGGAAGAACCTATTTCCCTTAGTAGAAGGGTCAAGAACCATGGGGCATAGATTTAAAGTAGTTGGTAGAAGGATTAGAGGGGGGTTGAGAATTTTTACACCCAGAGGGTGGTGGGGGTCTGGAACTCACTGTTCGAAAGGGTGGTAGAGGCAGAGACCCTCATCACATTTAAAAAGTACTTGGATATGCACCTGAAGTGCCGTAACCTAGAGGGCTATGGAGCAAGTGCTGGAAGGCGGGATTAGGGTGGTGAGCTCTTTTCTGACCGGCACAGACACGATGGGCTGAATGGCCTCCTTGTGTGTCATAATTTTTCTATGATTCTATATCACACTGGGAGCTCTGTGCACAGTTCTGGAGTCCATATCACACTGGGAGCACTGTGCACAGTTCTGTTCTCCATATCACACTGGGAGCTCTGTGCACAGTTCTGGAGTCCATATCACACTTGGAGCTCTGTGCACAGTTCTGGTCTCCATATCACACTGGGAGCACTGTGCACAGTTCTGGAGTCCATATCACACTGGGAGCACTGTGCACAGTTCTGGTCTCCATATCACACTTGGAGCTCTGTGCACAGTTCTGGTCTCCATATCACACTTGGAGCACTGTGCACAGTTCTGGTCTCCATATCACACTGGGAGCACTGTGCACAGTTCTGGAGTCCATATCACACTGGGAGCACTGTGCACAGTTCTGGAGTCCATATCACACTGGGAGCACTGTGCACAGTTCTGGTCTCCATATCACACTGGGAGCACTGTGCACAGTTCTGGAGTCCATATCACACTGGGAGCACTGTGTACAGTTCTGGAGTCCATATCACACTGGGAGCACTGTGCACAGTTCTGGAGTCCATATCACACTGGGAGCACTGTGCACAGTTCTGGTCTCCATATCACACTGGGAGCACTGTGCACAGTTCTGGAGTCCATATCACACTTGGAGCACTGTGCACAGTTCTGGTCTCCATATCACACTGGGAGCACTGTACACAGTTCTGTTCTCCATATCACACTTGGAGCACTGTGTACAGTTCTGGAGTCCATATCACACTGGGAGCACTGTGCACAGTTCTGGAGTCCATATCACACTGGGAGCACTGTGCACAGTTCTGGTCTCCATATCACACTGGGAGCACTGTGCACAGTTCTGGAGTCCATATCACACTGGGAGCACTGTGCACAGTTCTGGAGTCCATATCACACTGGGAGCAGTGTGCACAGTTCTGGAGTCCATATCACACTGGGAGCACTGTGCACAGTTCTGGAGTCCATATCACACTGGGAGCACTGTGCACAGTTCTGGAGTCCATATCACACTGGGAGCACTGTGCACAGTTCTGGTCTCCATATCACACTTGGAGCACTGTGCACAGTTCTGGTCTCCATATCACACTGGGAGCACTGTGCACAGTTCTAGTCTCCATATCACACTGGGAGCACTGTGCACAGTTCTGGTCTCCATATCACACTTGGAGCTCTGTGCACAGTTCTGTTCTCCATATCACACTGGGAGCACTGTGTACAGTTCTGGAGTCCATATCACACTGGGAGCACTGTGTACAGTTCTGTTCTCCATATCACACTGGGAGCACTGTGCACAGTTCTGGTCCCCATATCACACTGGGAGCACTGTGTACAGTTCTGGAGTCCATATCACACTGGGAGCACTGTGTACAGTTCTGGTCTCCATATCACACTGGGAACACTGTGCACAGTTCTGTTCTCCATATCACACTGGGAGCACTGTGTACAGTTCTGGTCTCCATATTACACTGGGAGCACTGTGTACAGTTCTGGTCTCCATATCACACTGGGAGCACTGTGCACAGTTCTGGAGTCCATATCACACTGGGAGCACTGTGCACAGTTCTGGAGTCCATATCACACTGGGAGCACTGTGCACAGTTCTGGAGTCCATATCACACTGGGAGCACTGTGCACAGTTCTGGAGTCCATATCACACTGGGAGCACTGTGCACAGTTCTGGTCTCCATATCACACTGGGAGCACTGGGCACAGTTCTGGAGTCCATATCACACTGGGAGCACTGTGCACAGTTCTGGTCTCCATATCACACTGGGAGCACTGTGCACAGTTCTGGAGTCCATATCACACTGGGAGCACTGTGCACAATTCTGGTCTCCATATCACACTGGGAGCACTGTGCACAGTTCTGGAGTCCATATCACACTTGGAGCACTGTGCACAGTTCTGGTCTCCATATCACACTGGGAGCACTGTGTACAGTTCTGGAGTCCATATCACACTGGGAGCACTGTGCACAGTTCTAGTCTCCATATCACACTGGGAGCACTGTGCACAGTTCTGGTCTCCATATCACACTTGGAGCATTGTGCACAGTTCTGGTCTCCATATCACACTTGGAGCACTGTGCACAGTTCTGGTCTCCATATCACACTGGGAGCACTGTGTACAGTTCTGGTCTCCATATCACACTGGGAGCACTGTGCACAGTTCTGGTCTCCATATCACACTGGGAGCACTGTGCACAGTTCTGGTCTCCATATCACACTTGGAGCACTGTGTACAGTTCTGGTCTCCATATCACACTGGGAGCACTGTGTACAGTTCTGGTCTCCATATCACACTGGGAGCACTGTGCACAGTTCTGGTCACCGTATCACACTGGGAGCAGTGTGCACAGTTCTGGAGTCCGTATCACACTGGGAGCAGTGTGCACAGTTCTGGAGTCCATATCACACTGGGAGCAGTGTGCACAGTTCTGGTCTCCATATCACACTTGGAGCTCTGTGCACCATTCTGGCCTCCATCTTACAAAAAGATGTAGAGGCACTGGAGAATGTAAATCTTTTTTGCACAAGGATGATACCAGAATTGCGAGGTTATAACTATGAGCTAAGACTGAACAGGCTGGAGCTCTTTGCTCTGGAAAAGAGAGGACGGAGTGGTGACCTGATAGAGGTATTTAAGATTATGAAAGGGATTCGATAGGGTAGATGCAGAGAAGATGTTTCCCCTTATGCGGGACATCAGAACGAGGGGGTTATAAATATAAGAGAGTCACTAATAAATCCAATAGGGAATTCAGGCGAAACTTCTTTACCCAGAGAGTGGTGAGAATGTGGAACTCGCTGCCACAGGGAGTGGTGAGAATGTGGAACTCGCTGTCACAGGGAGTGGTGAGAATGTGGAACTCGCTGTCACAGGGAGTGGTGAGAATGTGGAACTCGCTGTCACAGGGAGTGGTGAGAATGTGGAACTCACTGCCACAGGGAGTGGTGAGAATGTGGAACTCGCTGTCACAGGGAGTGGTGAGAATGTGGAACTCGCTGTCACAGGGAGTGGTGAGAATGTGGAACTCGCTGTCACAGGGAGTGGTGAGAATGTGGAACTCGCTGTCACAGGGAGTGGTTGAGGCGAATAGCATAAAAGGCATTTAAGGGGAGTCTGGACAGACACATGAGGGAGAAAGGGATAGAAGGATATGCTGATGGGGTGAGATGAAGAGGGTGATAGGAGGCTCCGGTGCAACATCGACACTGGCGTGCACCAGTTGGACTGAATGGCCTGTTTCTGTGCTGAAAAATTCAAACTGGGATGTGTTTTCTCAAAGAATTCCGCTTTTGATTTATACCTTTCAAAATTAATCATTATGTACTATCAAAGAGTGTAGAGGGAGCTTTACTCTGTATCTAACCCGTGCTGTACCTGCCCTGGGAGTGTTTGATGGGACAGTGTAGAGGGAGCTTTACTCTGTATCTAACCCACACTGTACCTGCCCTGGGAGTGTTTGATGGGACAGTGTAGAGGGAGCTTTACTCTGATTCTAACCTGTGCTGTACCTACCCTGGGAGTGTTTGATGGGACAGTGTAGAGGGAGCTTTACTCTGTATCTAACCCGTGCTGTACCTGCCCTGGGAATGTTTGATGGGACAGTGTAGAGGGAGCTTTACTCTGTATCTAACCCTGTGCTGTACCTGCCCTGGGAGTGTTTGATGGGACAGTGTAGAGGGAGCTTTACTCTGTATCTAACTCGTGCTGTACCTGCCCTGGGAGTGTTTGATGGGACAGTGTAGAGGGAGCTTTACTCTGTATCTAACCCGTGCTGTACCTGCCCTGGGAGTGTTTGATGGGGCAGTGTAGAGGGAGCTTTACTCTGTATCTAACCCATGCTGTACCTGCCCTGGAGTGTTTGATGGGGCAGTGTAGAGGGAGCTTTACTCTATCTAACCCATGCTGTACCTGCCCTGGAGTGTTTGATGGGGCAGTGTAGAGGGAGCTTTACTCTGTATCTAACCCATGCTATACCTGCCCTGGAGTGTTTGATGGGGCAGTGTAGAGGGAGCTTTACTCTATCTAACCCATGCTGTACCTGCCCTGGGAGTGTTTGATGGGACAGTGTAGAGGGAGCTTTACTCTGTATCTAACCCATGCTGTACCTGCCCTGGGAGTGTTTGATGGGGCAGTGTAGAGGGAGCTTTACTCTATCTAACCCATGCTGTACCTGCCCTGGAGTGTTTGATGGGGCAGTGTAGAGGGAGCTTTACTCTGTATCTAACCCGTGCTGTACCTGCCCTAGGATGATTTAAGCATGGTTGGCACCAATGGCCTTTGGTGGTGGAGGGGATGAAAATTGGCTGCGTGGAAATGTGTTTGAATAATAAGTTCGAGAATTTGTGGCATTACCCGCACGAGCTTCTATCCTCTTGATCTTGAGCATTTCGCTGGTCTCTCTCACTTCGGCCTCTTTGCGACGCAGATCAACGAGGAACGTGTAATCCTGCACTTTCACCGTGACCTTGTTGCCATGGCTGTGCTCCAGCTGAAAGTTGGCTTCTGGGTCAAAGGGCATCTCCTTGCCGTTGAGGATGAAGTACCAGCGGACAGTGGACAGCAGCTCGTCTTGCTCCCTGCGGGCTGCGACCTCCAGCGCCCGGCAGGCGGCGGCCAGGGCGCCCTTGACCTTCTCGACCTCGCCCCGTGCCCTCACCCGCCCTCTCTCCACCGTCACGTGGACGCCATGTAGCTGGCCCAGCTGCAGGAGCCCCTCGATCTCGGCCGTCGTCAGCCGGGCCGGGCAGGCGTAGGTGGCGTCCTCCTCCCGGAAATTAGCGTTGCGGACTCTCTGGAGGCGGGACACGGCCTCCCGCACGCTCGGTCCGTCCCTGCCGAACACGTTAATCACCGCCGGCTGCACAGCCTCGTCGCTCTCGTGCTTCTCAGGGATGTGGGACGTCCCCTCCCGTCTCTGCGCAGTGTTCGGCAATTCTACGGGAGAACAAGGCGCCAGTTTCATCATGTTATTTTCAGAAGCAGCCGTAACATCGGGGCCCCCCCCCCCCCCGTCTCCACCCCCTGCCGCTGAAACCCTCGTCCCTGCCTTTTGTTACCTCCAGACTCCAACTCTTCCCAACGTTCTCCTGGCCACCTTTCACCCTCCGTAAACTTCAGCTCACCCCAAACCTGGCTGCCCAGTATCCTGACTCGCACCAAGTCCTGTTCACCCATCGCCCCTGTGCTCGCTGACACACACTGGCTCTCGTCTTGATTTTAAAATTCTCCATCCTTGTGTTCAAATCCCACCATGGCCCTCCCCCTCTCGCTATCTCTGGAACCTGCTCCACCCCCACAAGATCTCGGTGCTCCTCCAATTCTGGCCTCTTGTCCATCCCCCCTAATCCATTCGCCCCACCATGGGCGGCCGTGCCTTCAGCCGTGTAGGCCCGAAGCTCTAGGCTTCTCTCCCTCCTCCTTTAATTCTGGCCTCTTGAGCATCCCCGATTATAATCGCTCCACCACTGGTGGCCGTGCCTTCAGCTGCCTGGGCCCCAAGCTCTGGAATTCCCTCCCTAAACACCTCTCTCCTCCTTTAAACCCACCAGTATGACCAAGCTTTTTTTCACCTGTCCTAATATCTCCTTATATTGCTCGATGTCAAATTTTGTTTGATTACGCTCCTGTGTCGCACCTTGGGACGTTTTACGACGTCAAAATGCTGTATATAAATGCAAGTGATTGTTGTTGTAATGCACCCTTGGGTGGGCATCACAGCTGAATCCCGCCCTGCCACGACCCGGGTGCCCTTTCCAGTGAGGTTTACCGGGTGATTATTCACGCTGTGTGTCAGCGAGCACAGCAGATCTCACTAGATTACAAAACTTGAACTTACGGCCACTCTACACTTTGTCGCAACAACCTGGTAACAAGGCGAAGGAAGTGATGCTACAGTTATACAGAGCCTCGATCGGACCCCATCAGGAGCACGGCGTCTGGGTCTGGTCAGACCCCATCAGGAGCACGGCGTCTGGGTCTGGTCAGACCCCATCTGGAGCACTGCGTCTGGGTCTGGTCAGACCCCATCTGGAGCACGGCGTCTGGGTCTGGTCAGACCCCATCAGGAGCACGGCGTCCGGGTCTGGTCAGACCCCATCAGGAGCACGGCGTCCGGGTCTGGTCAGACCCCATCAGGAGCACGGCGTCCGGGTCTGGTCAGACCCCATCTGGAGCACGGCGTCCGGGTCTGGTCAGACCCCATCTGGAGCACCGTGTCCGGGTCTGGTCAGACCCCATCTGGAGCACCGTGTCCGGGTCTGGTCAGACCCCATCAGGAGCACGGCGTCCGGGTCTGGTCAGACCCCATCTGGAGCATGGTGTCCAGGTCTGGTCAGACGCCATCAGGAGCACGGCGTCCGGGTCTGGTCAGACGCCATCAGGAGCACGGCGTCCGGGTCTGGTCAGACCCCATCTGGAGCACGGTGTCCGGGTCTGGTCAGACCCCATCTGGAGCACGGTGTCCGGGTCTGGTCAGACCCCATCTGGAGCACGGTGTCCGGGTCTGGTCAGACCCCATCTGGAGCACGGTGTCCGGGTCTGGTCAGACCCCATCTGGAGCACGGTGTCCGGGTCTGGTCAGACCCCATCTGGAGCACGGCGTCTGGGTCTGGTCAGACCCCATCAGGAGCACGGTGTCTGGGTCTGGTCAGACCCCATCAGGAGCACGGTGTCCGGGTCTGGTCAGACCCCATCTGGAGCACGGCGTCCGGGTCTGGTCAGACCCCATCTGGAGCACGGCGTCCGGGTCTGGTCAGACCCCATCATGAGCACGGCGTCTGGGTCTGGTCAGACCCCATCTGGAGCACGGTGTCCGGGTCTGGTCAGACCCCATCTGGAGCACGGCGTCTGGGTCTGGTCAGACCCCATCTGGAGCACGGTGTCTGGGTCTGGTCAGACCCCATCAGGAGCACGGCGTCTGGGTCTGGTCAGACCCCATCAGGAGCACGGCGTCTGGGTCTGGTCAGACCCCATCTGGAGCACGGCGTCCGGGTCTGGTCAGACCCCATCTGGAGCACGGTGTCCGGGTCTGGTCAGACCCCATCTGGAGCACGGTGTCCGGGTCTGGTCAGACCCCATCTGGAGCACGGTGTCCGGGTCTGGTCAGACCCCATCTGGAGCACGGTGTCCGGGTCTGGTCAGACCCCATCTGGAGCACGGTGTCCGGGTCTGGTCAGACCCCATCTGGAGCATGGTGTCCGGGTCTGGTCAGACCCCATCTGGAGCACGGCGTCTGGGTCTGGTCAGACCCCATCAGGAGCACGGTGTCTAGGTCTGGTCAGACCCCATCAGGAGCACGGTGTCCGGGTCTGGTCAGACCCCATCTGGAGCACGGCGTCTGGGTCTGGTCAGACCCCATCTGGAGCACGGCGTCCGGGTCTGGTCAGACCCCATCTGGAGCACGGCGTCTGGGTCTGGTCAGACCCCATCTGGAGCACGGCGTCTGGGTCTGGTCAAAACCCATCAGGAGCACGGCGTCCGGGTCTGGTCAGACCCCATCTGGAGCACGGCGTCCGGGTCTGGTCAGACCCCATCAGGAGCACGGTGTCCAGGTCTGGTCAGACCCCATCTGGAGCACGGTGTCCGGGTCTGGTCAGACCCCATCTGGAGCACGGCGTCTGGGTCTGGTCAGACCCCATCTGGAGCACGGCGTCCGGGTCTGGTCAGACCCCATCAGGAGCACGGCGTCTGGGTCTGGTCAAAACCCATCAGGAGCACGGCGTCCGGGTCTGGTCAAAACCCATCAGGAGCACGGCGTCCGGGTCTGGTCAGACCCCATCAGGAGCACGGTGTCCGGGTCTGGTCAGACCCCATCTGGAGCACGGTGTCCGGGTCTGGTCAGACCCCATCAGGAGCACGGTGTCCAGGTCTGGTCAGACCCCATCTGGAGCACGGCGTCCAGGTCTGGTCAGACCCCATCTGGAGCACGGCGTCTGGGTCTGGTCAGACCACATCTGGAGCACGGTGTCCAGGTCTGGTCAGACCCCATCTGGAGCACGGCGTCCAGGTCTGGTCAAACCCAGGTCTGGTCAGACCACATCTGGAGCACGGTGTCCAGGTCAATTGGAGCTTTGAAGACTGAAATCGATAGATTTTTGCTGGGTGAGGGTATTGAGTGACAAAGGTAGGTGTACTGACCAACCGCGATCTGATAGAATTAAAAAAAAAAAATGTATTCATTCACGGGATGTGGGCGTCGCTGGCAAGGCCCGCCTTTATTGCCCATCCCTAGTTGCCCTTGAGAAGGTGGTGGTGAGCCGCCTTCTTGAACCGCTGCAGTCCGTGTGGTGAAGGTACTCCCACAGTGCTGTTAGGGAGGGAATTCCAGGATTCTGACCCAGCGACGATGAAGGAACGGCTGATAACTGAATGGCTTGCTAGGCCAGTTCAGGGGGACAGTTAAAAGTGAACTACATTGTAGGTCTGGAGTCACGTATAGGCCAGACCAGGTAAAGACAGCAGTTTTCCGTCCCCTAAAGGACCTTTAGTGAACTAGGCGGGTTTTTCTTTTAAACGACAATCTGATAGCCTCACGGTCACCATGCTAGCTTTTTATTTCCAGATTTATTTAATTAACTGAATTTGAAATTCACAAACTGCCACAGTGGGAGTTGAACCCACGTTTCCAGATTATTAGCCCAGGCCTCTGGATTGCAGGTCCGGTAACAGAGCCACTACGCTACCGTGGTCCGGTAACAGAGCCACTACGCTACCGTACTCCGGAAAGGCGAAGCAGGTTAGAGGGGCCGAATGGCCCGGCACTGCGTTTCTCTTCCTGCGTCTGTGATGCCCGTGTCCTAACTCGCACCAAGTCCCGTTCCTCCCCATCTCGGTAACCTCCTCCAGCCCCTACAACCCTCCCAGATCTCTGCCCTCTCCCAAATCTGGCCTCTTGCGCATTCCCCGATTTTCATCGCTCCACCATTGGCAGCCGCGGCTTCAGCTGCCCAGGCCCCCGAGCTCTGGAATTCCCTCCGCCTCTCTACCTCCCGCTCCTCCTTTAAAACGCTTCTTAAAACCTACCTGTTTGACCAAGCGGGGATACAGTAGCATAGTGGTTATGTCACTGGTCTAGTAATCCAGAGGCCTGGACTAATAATCCAAGAGAGGAGAGTTCAAATCCCACCACGGCAGCTGGGGAATTTAAATCCAGTTAATTAAATAAATCTGGAATCAGTAATGATGACCACGAATACGACCAGATTGTCGTACATGTAGTTCACTAGATGTCCTTTAGGGAAGGAAATCTGCCGTCCCTTACCTGGTCTGGCTTATACGTGACTCCAAACCCAGAGCAATGTGGTTGACACTTAACTGCCCTCTGAAATGGCCCAGCAAGCCACTCAGTATGTAACACAGAAACATAGAAGATAGGAGCAGGAGTAGGCCATTCGGCCCCTCGAGCCTGCTCCGCCATTCAATGAGATCATGGCTGATCATCCAAATTCAGTACCCTGTCCCTGCCTTCTCCCCATATCCCTTTAGCCTCAAGAAATATATCTAACTCCTTCTTGAATATATTTAATGAATTGGCCTCAACTGCCTTCTGTGGTAGAGAATTCCACAGGTTCACCACTCTCTGGGTGAAGAAATTCCTCCTCATCTCAGTCCTTATCCTTAAACTGTGACCCCTGGTTCTGGACTCCCCCGCCATCGGGAACAGCCTTCCTGCATCTAGTCTGTCTAGTCCTGTATAAGTTTCAATGAGTAACAAACCGCTACAAAGAAGCATCATGGTGATTCAAAGCGGCGGCTCACCACCACCTTCTCGAGGGCAATTAGGGATGGGCAATAAAAGCTGGCTTTGCCAGCAACGCCCACATCCCAGGAACAAATTGTTTTAAAAAAAGCTTTTGGTCACCCGTCCTAATAGCACCTTCTGCGGCTTGGTGTCAAATTTTGTTTGATAATCGTTCCTGTAAACCGCATTGGGCACGTTCAAGATGCTGAATGTAAGTTGCAAGTTGTGTGTGGTTAGAAAGAGAGATGGAAGGACTACCTTTCAGGTGGTTGGCAGGTGATGACACCTCCCCCAGTCGGTTTTCCAAACTGGCTGTGAAGATGTTGTAGATGACGAGATGCAATATAACAATGCGGACCACTCGGACCTGAGCTGGCGAGTGTTCTTGGGCCACCGATGCAATCGCGTCGATCATCGCCTCAGCGACAATGTCTGGCTTCAAGGTGCCACATCCTTAGGAGCAGAAGGTCCAAAAGCAGAAGAGTTAGGGGATCAAGCAGGGCTCAGTGGGTAGCGCTCTCTCTCTCTCTGGCCTCTGAAGGTCAGAAGGTCGTGGGGGAAATGCGGCAGCCATATTGCACACAGCAAGCTCCCACAAACAGCAATGTCATCGATGACGTACATTGAGGAGATAAAAATTGGGGCCGTCAGGGAGAAAGCCCCCCTGCTCTTTTTCGAAATAGTGGCCGCAAGATCTTTTCCGTCCAACCCGCGAGGGCAAGAGGGGGCGACCTCGGGTTTAACGTCTCTTCCCAAAAGATGGGACACCTGACAGTGCGTCGCTCCCTCAGTACTGCCCCTCCAACAGTGCAGAGCCCCCTCAGTACTGCCCCTCCGACAGTGCAGCGCTCCCTCAGTACTGCCCCTCCGACAGTGCAGCGCTCCCTCAGTACTGCCCCTCCAACAGTGCAGCGCTCCCTCAGTACTGCCCCTCCGACAGTGCAGCGCTCCCTCAGTTACCGGCACCTGAGGGAGTGACGGCCTAGACTTTGGGCACAGCTCTCTGAAGTGGGGACTTGAACTCGCAACCTTATGTCTCTGAGGCTGAAAGAGAGAGAGGGTGTGCTACCCACTGAGCTACAGACAGGTGACAAATTCTGCTGCACGACCGATACGGACCTGTTCCAATTGCTGGGAAGGAGACAGACTCCCAGCCACGCCTAGTGCACTCATGTAGGACATTCTTCACTGCTTTCTTTATCACCTCAGGGTCATTATTACCACACACGTGCAGGATCGCTTTGCATTTTAATCTGCCCGGCTCCATCGTGTAGAAATTCCCGTTTGAGAGGTCGGCTGGGAGAGAGAGAGAGAGAGAGAGAGTGTGAGAGTGAGTGTGTGGGGGAAAGTAATCATAGATTAGTACAGCGCCGGCTCTTTCGTAGAGCAATCCAGTTAGTCCTACTAACCCGCTCTTCCCCATAGCTCTGCAAATTTTTCTCCTTTATTTATCTAATTCCCTTTTGAAGGCTGCTATTGAATCTGTATCCACCACCTCAGACAGTGCAGCGCTCCCTCAGTACTGCCCCTCCGACAGTGCTCCCTCAGTACTGCCCCTCCGACAGTGCAGCGGTCCCTCAGTACTGCCCCTCCGACAGTGCGGTGCTCCCTCAGTACTGCCCCTCCGACAGTGCGGTGCTCCCTCAGTACTGCCCCTCCGACAGTGCTCCCTCAGTACTGCCCCTCCGACAGTGCAGCGGTCCCTCAGTACTGCCCCTCCGACAGTGCGGTGCTCCCTCAGTACTGCCCCTCCGACAGTGCAGCGCTCCCTCAGTACTGCCCCTCCGACAGTGCAGTGCTCCCTCAGTACTGCCCCTCCGACAGTGCAGCGCTCCCTCAGTACTGCCCCTCCGACAGTGCAGCGCTCCCTCAGTACTGCCCCTCCGACAGTGCAGCGCTCCCTCAGTACTGACCCTCCTACAGTTCAGCGCTCCCTCAGTACTGCCCCTCCGACAGTGCTCCCTCAGTACTGCCCCTCCGACAGTGCAGCGGTCCCTCAGTACTGCCCCTCCGACAGTGCGGTGCTCCCTCAGTACTGCCCCTCCGACAGTGCGGTGCTCCCTCAGTACTGCCCCTCCGACAGTGCGGCGCTCCCTCAGTACTGCCCCTCCGACAGTGCAGCGCTCCCTCAGTACTGCCCCTCCGACAGTGCAGCGCTCCCTCAGTACTGCCCCTCAGACAGTGCAGCGCTCCCTCAGTACTGCCCCTCCGACAGTTCAGCGCTCCCTCAGTACTGCCCTTCCGACAGTGCAGTCCTCCCTCAGTACTGCCCCTCCGACAATGCAGCGCTCCCTCAGTACTGACCCTCCTACAGTTCAGCGCTCCCTCAGTACTGCCCCTCCGACAGTGCAGTGCTCCCTCAGTACTGCCCCTCCGACAATGCAGCGCTCCCTCAGTACTGCCCCTCCGACAATGCAGCGCTCCCTCAGTACTGACCCTCCAACAGTGCGGGCGTCACAGTTTCGGCATTGCAATTCAAAAGCCAGGTGCTGCTGAACTTTGAAACCCCCCCCCACGCCCCCATTCCTTAGCCTTTGTGTCAGAAAGACGTCAAGTTCTTTGAATGAATAGTGGAGTCACCTTTACGCACTAGCTGCTCGTTGTGCAGGCCGGATGCTTTGAAGATCGCTTGTGATACTCCTGCAAGAAAGGGAATCAGGAAAAGAAATGAAATGGAAAGAACTTAAAGAAAGAACTGACTTGCATTTATATAGTTCCTTTCACCACCGATGTGGGTAGCCCTGGATTAGGTGACGGGAGACACCCGAGTGTCTAATGCGCAACAAGGGAAGCACCAAGGAGAGAAACACTTGGCCGGAGCACACAACACGCTTGTACATGCTGCTGGTCCTTAGAATCATGGAATGGTTACAGCACTAAAGAAGGCCATTCGACCCGTCGATCCCGTGCCGACTCTCTGCTCGTCCCACACACCCGCCCTGCTCTTCCACATCTTTCCCACTATTTGGTGGTCTATAGAATACACCTAATAGTGTGATGGCACCTCTATTATTTCTTATCTCTAACCAAATAGATTCTGTCCTTGACCCCTCCAGGACATCCTCCCTCTCCGGCATTGTAACATTCTCCTTAACCAATACTGCCACCCCACCTCCGATCTTTCCTGAACACCATGGGCGCGATTTTCCTCACTGGAGGCGGGTTCTGAACCCGCCCTTAGTTTTTTGCCATTTTGCCAACTCCCGCCTCCAAACCCGCCTCCTCGGGGCTGGGAAAAATCACCCCCCTTATATCCAGGAATATTTAATACCCAATCCTGCCCTTTTTTGAGCCAGGACTCAGTTATTGCCACAACATCATATTCCCATGTGGCTATATGTGCCTGCAGCTTCACTTCCAACAAGAGGGAAGGGTAAGGGAACCAAAGCAAGGGCTCTTTGGATGACGAGGGAGATAGAGAAGATGATGAAACAAACAAAGAGGATGTATGATGCATGTCAGGTGAATTCTTCAAGGGAGAACCAGACCAAATACAATAAGTTGAGAGGGTAAGTGATGATGAAAATAAGATTGGCAAAGACAGAATATGAGTAGAATGGCGGTCAACATATAGGGAGCCCAAAAATCTTCTACCAGCATGTAAACAATAAGCGGGTAGTAAGAGGTGGGGTGGGGCCTATTAGCGACAAAGAAGGTTATGCTTAGAGGCGCAGGGCAAGGCTAGAATACTCAATGAGTACTTTGTATCGGTATTTACTAAGGAGGTGAATGCTGACAAAATATTGGTAGCAGTGGAAAAGGTAGAAGCAATGGAAGGGGTGAAAATTGATAGACAGGATGTACTAGATAGCGGAAGGGCTTGCCATAATCTTTCAATCTTCCCTAGATGCAGGGGAGCTGCCTGAGGATTGGAAAGTGGCAAATGTGCCACCATTGTTCAAGAAAGGGTGTAAAGACAATCCGAGTAACTACAGGCCGGTCAGTTTAACATCAGTGGTGGGTAAAGTTCTAGAAACAATAATTAAGGAAATAATTAACAGGCACTTGGAGAGGTTTAAGTTAATTAAGGAGGCAACACGGATTTGTAAAAGGCAGATCATGTTTGACTAATCTAATTGAATTTTTTGATGAAGTAACAGGGAGGATCGATGAAGGGAATGCAATGGATGTTGTCTACATGGATTTTAGGAAGGCGTTTGACAAAATACCACATAGTTAACAAAATTGAGGCTCATGGAATAGGTGGGTCAATGGCAGCTTGGATAAGGAAAGGAGTTGTGGTAAATGGCTGTTTTTCAGACTGGAGGATGGTAGACAGTGGTGCTCCCTAAGGGTCAGTGCTGGGGCCACTGCTTTTTTTGATATATATAAATGACCTGGATATTGGAATACAGAGTAGACTTTCTAAATTTGCCGATGACACCAAACTTGGGGGTGTGGCAAACCGTGCTGATGATACCAATCGACTGCAAAACATAGAAGATAGGAGCAGGAGTAGGCCATTCGGCCTCTCGAGCCTGCTATTCAAATTCATCCAAATTCAGTACCCGGTCCCTGCCTTCTCCCCATACCCCTTGATCCTTTTAGCCTTAAGAAATATATACAACTCCTTCTTGAATATATTTAATGTATTGGCCTCTACTGCCTTTTGTGGTAGAGAATTCCACAGGTTCACCACTCTCTGGGTGAAGAAATTCCTCCTCATTTCTGTCCTAAATGGCCTACCCCTTATCCTTAGACTGTGACCCCTGGTTCTGGACACCCCGACCATCGGGAACATCCTTCCTGCATCTAGTCTGTCCAGTCCTGTCAGAATTTTATAAGTTTCAATGAGATCCCCTCTCATTCTTCTAAACTCCAGCGAGTACAAGCCCAGTCAACCCAATCTCTCCTCATACATCATTCCTGCCATCCCAGGTATCAGTCTGGTGAATCTTCGCTGCACTCCTTCCATGGCAAGAACATCCTTCCTCAGATAAGGTGACCAAAACTGCACACAATACTCAAGGTGTGGTCTAACCAAGGCCCTGTACAACTGCAGCAAGACATCCTTGTTCCTGTACTCGAACCCTCTCGCTACGAAGGCCAACATACCATTTGCCTTCTTAGCCGCCTGCTGCACCTGCATGCTTACCTTCAGCGACTGGTGCACAAGGACACCCAGGTCTCTTTGCACTTCCCCTTCTCCCAATCTATTGCCATTCAGATAATAATCTGCCTTCCTGTTTTTGCCACCAAAGTGGATAACCTCGCATTTATCCACAAAAGACATAGAAAGGCTAGCAGAATGGGCAGACAAGTGGCAGATGGAATTTAATAGAGAAGTGTGAGGTGATGCATTTTGGCAGAGGTAATATACAGTTAATGGCACAGTTTTAAAGAGTGCGCAGGGACAGGGGGACCTGGGAGTTAATGTGCATAGGTCCCTGAAGGTGGCTAGCAAAGGATATGGGATCTTGGGCTTCATAAATGGAGGTATTGAGTACAAAAGTAGAGAAGTTATGCTGAACCTTTATAAAGCGTTGGTTAGGCCACAACTGGAGTATTGCATCCAGTTCTGGTCACCACACTTTAGGAAGGATGTGAAGGCCCTCGAGAGGGTACAGAGGAGATTTACCAGAATGGTTCCAGGGATGGGGGGATCTTAGCTACAAGGACAAGTTGGAGAAGCTGGATTTGTTTTCATTAAAGCAAAGGAGGTTGAGGGATGATTTGAGAGAGGTGTACAAGATTATGACGGGTTTGGATAGGCTAGACAGGGAAAGGCTGTTCCCACTAGCTGATGGTACAAGGACTAGGGGACACAGATTTAAGGTTTTGGGCAAGAGATACAGGGGGAGATGTGAGGGAAAACTTTTTTACGCAGCGAGTGGTGAGGACCTGGAACTCGCTGCCGACGGAAGTGGTGGAAGCGGAGACACTCGATGTTTTCAAGGGGAGACTGGATAGGCACTTGAGGGAAATAAACTTGCAGGGCTACGGGGATAGAGCGGGGGAATGGGACTGACTGGATTGCTCTACAGAGAGCCGGCACGGACTCGATGGGCCGACTGGCCTCCTTCTGTGCCATTATGACTATGAGCTTGTTTACTATGCTTCGTGCGTTCCCATACATACACTGTAAACCCATATTAGACCCTCCTGTATTCTCCTAATACCTTACTGTTTCTTACTTTAGTGCTCCCTGCCTCTCCGAATCCTTTGAGCACTTTATTTTCCCTTTCTAATGTTGCATCCTGTTGCCCATTGCCCAGCCAAATTAGTTTAAACCCTCCCCATCAGCACTGGCAAATCTCCCCGCCAGGATATTGGTTCCGGCCTTGTTGAGGTGCAACCCGTTCGGCCTGTACAGGTCCCACCTCCCCCAGAACCGGCCCCAATGCCCCAGGAATCTGAAGCCCTCCCTCCTGCACCATCTCTCCAGCCAAGCATTCATCCGCTCTATCCTCCTATTTCTATAATCACTTGCGCGTGGCACCGGGGAGTATTCCGAAGATTGAAACTTGGTTAACAGACAGGAAACAGAGAGTAGGAATAAATGGGTCTTTTTCGGGGTGGCAGGCAGTGACTAGTGGGGTACCCCAGGGATCAGTGCTTGGGCCCCAGCTATTCACAATATAGATCAATGATTTGGATGAGGGAACCAAATGTAATATTTCCAAGTTTGCTGACGACACGAAACTAGGTGGGATTGTGAGTTGTGAGGAGGAGGCAAAGAGACTTCAAGACGATTTAGACAAGTTGAGTGAGTGGGCAAATACATGGCAGATGCAGTATAATGTGGATAAATGTGAAGTTATCCACTTCGGCAGGAAAAAGAGAAAGGCAGAGTATTATTTAAATGGTGATAGATTGTGAAATGCTGATGTACAAAGGGACCTGGGTGTTCTTGTACACCAGTCACTGAAAGCAAACATGCAGGTGCAGCAAGCAGTTAGGAAGGCAAATGGTATGTTGGCCTTCATTGCAAGAGGATTTGAGTACAGGAGCAAAGATGTCTTACTAGTTATACAGGGCCTTGGTGAGACCACACCTGGAGTACTGTGTGCAGTTTTGGTCTCCTTACCTAAGAAAGGATATACTTGCCATAGAGGGAGGGCAGCGAAGATTCACCAGACCGAGGAGAGATTGGGTCGACCAGGCCTGTATTCACTAGAGTTTAGAAGAATGAGAAGGGATCTCATTGAAACATATAAAATTCTGACCGGGCTAGACAGACTGGATGCAGGGAGGATGTTTCCCCTGGTTGGGGGGGGGGGGGGGTCTAGAACGAAGGGTCACAGTCTCAGGATACATTTAGGACTGAGATGAGGAGAAATGTCTTCACTCAGAGGGTGGTGAATCTGTGGAATTCTCTACCACAGAAAGCTGTGGAGGCCAAGTCACTGAATATATTTAAGAAGGAGATAGATAGATTTCTAGACACAAAAGGCATCAAGGGGTATGGGGAGAGAGCAGGAATATGGTATTGAGATAGAGGATCAGCCATGATCATATTGAATGGCAGAGCAGGCTCGAAGGGCCGAATGGCCTACTCCTGCTCCTATTTCTCTATGTTTCTTCTAAGTTTCTATTACTACCTTTGAGGTCCTGCTTTTTAATATCTTTCCGAACTCCCTAAAATCTGCCTGCAGGACCTCATATCTCTTTCTACCTATGTTGTTGGTACCGATATGGACCACGACCTCTGGCTGTTCCCCCTCCCCCCATAGAATGTTCTGCAGCTGCTCAGTTACATCCTTGACCCTGTCACCAGGGAGGCAACATAACATCCTGGAGTCACGTCTGTGGCAGCAGAAACGCCCGTCTGCTCCCCTATCAAATCACCTACCGCTATTGCTCTCCCACACTTAAGAGTCCTTCGAGGAGGACTACCTTTAATGTCGCAGAGTATGTCAGGCACTAGCCCGTGCTGTACCTGCCCTGGGACTGTTTGATGGGACAGTGTAGAGGGAGCTTTACTCTGTATCTAACCCGTGCTGTACCTGTCCTGGCAGTGTTTGATGGGACAGTGTAGAGGGAGATTTACTCTGTATCTAACCCGTGCTGTACCTGCCCTGGGAGTGTTTGATGGGACAGTGTAGAGGGAGCTTTACTCTGTATCTAACCCGTGCTGTACCTGTCCTGGCAGTGTTTGATGGGACAGTGTAGAGGGAGATTTACTCTGTATCTAACCCGTGCTGTACCTGCCCTGGGAGTGTTTGATGGGACAGTGTAGAGGGAGCTTTACTCTGTATCTAGCCCATGCTGTACCTGCCCTGGGAGTGTTTGATGGGACAGTGTAGAGGGAGCTTTACTCTGTATATAACTCGTCCTGTACCTGCCCTGGGAGTGTTTGATGGGTCAGTGTAGAGGGAGCTTTACTCTGTATCTTGCCCATAGTGTACCTCACCCAGGTACCTGTAATTTGAAAGTGTTCCCCTCACAGTCTAAATATGTAAAGTGGTGAGACGACAGAGATATGATTAAAAGCGATTCCTTTACCGGATTGAAGCGGGTCGCTGCCCGTCGAGTTGACGATGATGTCACTTGTTTCCTTGGTGATATCGGCGCAGGCGATCTGCAGAACAATATCTCCGATATTCATCCTGACCAAGTCCCCAGAGGTCGACAGTGAGTGATAAAAGGCACCTGGGATTGGAGCAAAATTCGATCTGTTAGTGCAGTTTGTGACCGTTTTCAGAAAAGGACTTGCATTTCTACAGCGTCTTTCACCACCCCAGGACACCCCAAAGCGGTTCGCCGCCAATGAAGCACTTTTCGAAGTGTAGCCACTGTCGCAATGTGGGAAACGCAGCAGCCATTTTGCGCACAGCAAGCTCCCAGAAACATCAACTAGATAAATGACCAGATATTCTGCTTTTTAATGCTGTTGGTTAAGGGATCAATATTGGGCCCCCAGGGAGAACTCCCCTACTCTTCTTCGGAATAGTGGGCGTGGGATGTTTTACGTCCCAGAGAGGGCAGACGGGGGCCTTGGTTTATCGTCTTATCCCGAAAGACAGCACCTCTGACAGTGCAGCGCTCCCTCAGTACTGCCCCTCCGACACTGCAGCGCTCCCTCAGTACTGACCCTCCTACAGTGCAGCGCTCCCTCAGTACTGACCCTCCTACAGTGCAGCGCTCCCTCAGTACTGCCCCTTCAACAGTGCGGCGCTCCCGCAGTACTGCCCCTCCGACAGTGCAGCGCTCCCTCAGTACTGCCCCTCCGACAGTGCAGTGCTCCCTCAGTACTGCCCCTCCGACAGTGCAGTGCTCCCTCAGTACTGGCACTGCAGGAGCATCAGCCTGAATTATGGGGCGTGAGTCTCTAGAGTGGAGACTGAACCCACGACCTTCTGACTCCGAGGCGAGGGTGCTGCCCACTGAGCCATGGCTGACACCTTACAACCATCCCGAGTTGGACGTACAGCATCGTTCCTTCGTCGGCACTGAGTGAAAATCCTTTAAGATTATGCGTAAATTTCTTCACCCTCCCCACTTCTCCCCAAATACTTTCCCCACTCCCTCTCCGTGATTTCCTCACCCAGACTCCTGCTGCCCGTCATGCCAGCTCTCATCTGTTGGTGGTGCTGTTGAGTTTCCCGAAGTATCTGTGAAAATATAAAGAAATGTCCTATGATAGCCATTGGTGTCCACAGACTGCAGTCGATCTGGCTCACTATTGACTGGTGGGGCAAGGGTCAGACACTGACCTTTCACCCTCTGGGGACCTGGGGTCAACCCAGCCCCACGACGGAGGGAGGTGAAGGCCGCCTCTCTCTGATGGCGGATCGACAGAGCGTCAGACACTGACATTTGACCCTCTGGGATCTGGATGAAAGAAAGCCCCTCGCAGCCAATGAAGTACTTTTTGAAATGTGGTCACTGTTCATAATGCTGGAAATGCAGCAGCCAAGTTGCGCACAGCAAGATACCACAGCCAGCAATGAGATCATGACCAGTTAATCTGTTTTTTTTCTTCGGATGAGGGATAAACATTGATGCCAGGACATGGGGGGGAGAACTTCCCACTGCTCTTCTTCCAATAGTGGCTGTGGAATCTTTTACATCTCACCTCAAAGGGGCAGCGAGAGCACTCGAATTAACCCCGCCAATACTGCCCCTCCGACAGTGCAGCGCTCCCTCAGTACTGCCTCTCCGACAGTGCGGTGCTCCTACAGTACTGCCCTCTCCGACAGTGCAGCGCCCCCTCAGCAATGCCCCTCCGACAGTGCAGCACTCCCTCAGTACTGCCTCTCCGACAGTGCAGCACTCCCACAGTACTGCTCTGCCGACAGTGCAGCGCTCCCTCAGTACTGACCCTCCGACAGTGCGGTGCTCCCTCAGCACTACCCCTCCGACAGTGCAGCGTTTCCTCAGCACTACCCCTCCGACAGTGCAGCGTTTCCTCAGCACTACCCCTCCGACAGTGCAGCGTTTCCTCAGTACTGCCCCTTTTGACAATGCAGCGCTCCCTCAGCACTACCCCTCCGACAGTGCAGTGCTCCCTCAGCACTGCCCCTCCGACAGTGCAGCGTTTCCTCAGTACTGCCCCTCCGACAGTGCAGCGCTCAATCAATACTGCCCCTCCGACAGTGCAGCGCAATTAAGGGGTGATCTGATCAAGGTGTTTAAGATGATTAAAGAATATGATAGGGTAGATAGAGAGGAACAATTCCCTCTGGTGGGGGGAGTCCAGAACAAGGGGGCATAACCTTAAAATTAGTGCTAGACTGTTCAGGGATGATGTCGGGAAGCACTTCATCACAGAATGGGTAGTGGAAATCTGGAACTCTCTCCCCCAAAAAGCTGTTTGAGGCTTTGGGGTGGGGGGGTGGGCGGTCAATTGAAAATTTAAGAACGGAGATTGATAGATTTTTGTTAGGTTAAGGGTATTGAGGGATAGGGATCCAAGGCGGAAAGATGGTACTAAGATACAGATCAGCCGTGATAGAATCATAGAAATCATAGAAAGCTACAGAAGGAGGCCATTTCGGCCCATCGTGTCTGCGCTGGCCAACAAAGAGCTATCCAGCCTAATCCCACTTCCCAGCTTTTGGTCCATAGCCCTGTAGGTTGCAGCATCCCAAGTGCACATCCAAGTACTTTTTAAAATGTGGTTAGGGTTCCTGCCTCTACCACCCTTTCAGGCAGTGAGTTCCAGACTCCCACAACCCTCTGGGTGAAGAAATTTCCCCTCAAATCCCCTCTAAACCTTCCACCAATTACTTTAAATCTGTACCCCCAGGTTTTTGACCCCTCTGCTAAGGGAAATAGGTCCTTTCTATCCACTTTATCTATGCCCCTCAATTTTATACACCTCAATAAGGTCTCCCCTCAGCCTCCTCTGTTCCAAGGAAAACAGACCCAGCCGATCCAGTCTTTCCTCAGAGCTCAGATTCTCTACTCCCGGCAACATCCTTGTAAATCTCCTCTGTACCCTCTCTAGTGCAATCACATCTTTCCTGTAATGTGGTGACCAGAACTGCACGCATCTAATTGAAATGGCGGGAAAGGCTGGAGGCCTCCTATCTTCCTATATACGCAAATCTTTCTTTTTACTCGGTAGAGTCACATTCCCAGCGTAACACCTACCGCGTCTCCAGATTGGTCGGAGGGATGGACGGCAATCTTAACGGTCTTTATCGAGGTGAGCTGATTCTCTGCCTGAAACCTTTGGACTTCTCCCAGCAGAGCCCTCGCCGCGACATCCTTGGGAAAGGCCATGCCACCGAGTGGGAACGTAATGGAGGAGAGAGACGCCTTGTGGCAGTCTTCGAGGCAAGTCCTGATCCCGAGCCGGAGCGACTGGTGAGGGGGAATGAAAAAGTCACAAGTGAGAAAAGAAAAGACCTACGCGGTCTTGGTTCTAATCTAGGTCGGTCCCACCTGTTGGCCACAGCCTTGACATTAACTGCTGGCGATGAAGAGGTGGATGCTTAGAGAGTTCACGTGACATCCCTCGGCCCATTATTCGAACAGAGGCCTTTATTCTAAATGGGTTACCCTCCTCAAGTCCCGTGAACTTGTCAAGAACGCGCTCACACATCGCCATCAGTCATCTCCAGGCTGATGTCTCCCAATCTTTGCCATCTCCAGAAAGGCTCCCTCACAGCACTTGAACTCATTTATACTGCTTTATGGAAGGACGGAGGGAGTGATAATGGATGGGGGAGTGATAAATGGCTGCAGGGAGTCAGGGAGGGATGGATTGATAAATGGATGGAGGGAAGGATGGATTGATAAATGGATGGAGGGAGGGATGGATTGATAAATGGCTGGAGGGAGTCGGGGAGGGATGGATTGATAAATGGATGGAGGGAGGGATGGATTGATAAATGGATGGAGGGGGGAGTCGGGGAGGGAGGGATTGATAAATGGATGGAGGGACGGAGGGATGGATTGATAAATGGATGGAGGGAGTCGGGGAGGGAGGGATTGATAAATGGATGGAGGGAGGGATGGATTGATAAATGGATGGAGGGGGGGAGTCGGGGAGGGAGGGATTGATAAATGGATGGAGGGACGGATTGATAAATGGATGGAGGGAGTCGGGGAGGGATTGATAAATGGATGGAGGGAGGGATGGATTGATAAACGGATGGAGGGAGACGGGGAGGGAGGGAGGGATTGATAAACGGAGGGAGGGAGGGAGGGATTGATAAACGGAGGGAGGGATTGATAAACGGAGGGAGGGATTGATAAACGGAGGGAGGGATTGATAAACGGAGGGAGGGATTGATAAACGGAGGGAGGGATTGATAAACGGAGGGAGGGATTGATAAACGGAGGGAGGGATTGATAAACGGAGGGAGGGATTGATAAACGGAGGGAGGGATTGATAAACGGAGGGAGGGATTGATAAACGGAGGGAGGGATTGATAAACGGAGGGAGGGATTGATAAACGGAGGGAGGGATTGATAAACGGAGGGAGGGATTGATAAACGGAGGGAGGGATTGATAAACGGAGGGAGGGATTGATAAACGGAGGGAGGGATTGATAAACGGAGGGAGGGATTGATAAACGGAGGGAGGGATTGATAAACGGAGGGAGGGATTGATAAACGGAGGGAGGGATTGATAAACGGAGGGAGGGATTGATAAACGGAGGGAGGGATTGATAAACGGAGGGAGGGATTGATAAACGGAGGGAGGGATTGATAAACGGAGGGAGGGATTGATAAACGGAGGGAGGGATTGATAAACGGAGGGAGGGATTGATAAACGGAGGGAGGGATTGATAAACGGAGGGAGGGATTGATAAACGGAGGGAGGGATTGATAAACGGAGGGAGGGATTGATAAACGGACGGAGGGAGGGAGGGATTGATAAACGGACGGAGGGAGGGAGGGATTGATAAACGGACGGAGGGAGGGAGGGATTGATAAACGGACGGAGGGAGGGAGGGATTGATAAACGGACGGAGGGAGGGAGGGATTGATAAACGGACGGAGGGAGGGAGGGATTGATAAACGGACGGAGGGAGGGAGGGATTGATAAACGGACGGAGGGAGGGAGGGATTGATAAACGGACGGAGGGAGGGAGGGATTGATAAACGGACGGAGGGAGGGAGGGATTGATAAACGGACGGAGGGAGGGAGGGATTGATAAACGGACGGAGGGAGGGAGGGATTGATAAACGGACGGAGGGAGGGAGGGATTGATAAACGGACGGAGGGAGGGAGGGATTGATAAACGGACGGAGGGAGGGAGGGATTGATAAACGGACGGAGGGAGGGAGGGATTGATAAACGGACGGAGGGAGGGAGGGATTGATAAACGGACGGAGGGAGGGAGGGATTGATAAACGGACGGAGGGAGGGAGGGATTGATAAACGGACGGAGGGAGGGAGGGATTGATAAACGGACGGAGGGAGGGAGGGATTGATAAACGGACGGAGGGAGGGAGGGATTGATAAACGGACGGAGGGAGGGAGGGATTGATAAACGGACGGAGGGAGGGAGGGATTGATAAACGGACGGAGGGAGGGAGGGATTGATAAACGGACGGAGGGAGGGAGGGATTGATAAACGGACGGAGGGAGGGAGGGATTGATAAACGGACGGAGGGAGGGAGGGATTGATAAACGGACGGAGGGAGGGAGGGATTGATAAACGGACGGAGGGAGGGAGGGATTGATAAACGGACGGAGGGAGGGAGGGATTGATAAACGGACGGAGGGAGGGAGGGATTGATAAACGGACGGAGGGAGGGAGGGATTGATAAACGGACGGAGGGAGGGAGGGATTGATAAACGGACGGAGGGAGGGAGGGATTGATAAACGGACGGAGGGAGGGAGGGATTGATAAACGGACGGAGGGAGGGAGGGATTGATAAACGGACGGAGGGAGGGAGGGATTGATAAACGGACGGAGGGAGGGATTGATAAACGGACGGAGGGAGGGATTGATAAACGGACGGAGGGAGGGATTGATAAACGGACGGAGGGATTGATAAACGGACGGAGGGAGGGATTGATAAACGGACGGAGGGAGGGAGGGATTGATAAACGGACGGAGGGAGGGAGGGATTGATAAATGGACGGAGGGAGGGAGGGATTGATAAATGGACGGAGGGAGGGAGGGATTGATAAATGGACGGAGGGAGGGAGGGATTGATAAATGGACGGAGGGAGGGAGGGATTGATAAATGGACGGAGGGAGGGAGGGATTGATAAATGGACGGAGGGAGGGAGGGATTGATAAATGGACGGAGGGAGGGAGGGATTGATAAATGGACGGAGGGAGGGAGGGATTGATAAATGGACGGAGGGAGGGAGGGATTGATAAATGGACGGAGGGAGGGAGGGATTGATAAATGGACGGAGGGAGGGAGGGATTGATAAATGGACGGAGGGAGGGAGGGATTGATAAATGGACGGAGGGAGGGAGGGATTGATAAATGGACGGAGGGAGGGAGGGATTGATAAATGGACGGAGGGAGGGAGGGATTGATAAATGGACGGAGGGAGGGAGGGATTGATAAATGGACGGAGGGAGGGAGGGATTGATAAATGGACGGAGGGAGGGAGGGATTGATAAATGGACGGAGGGAGGGAGGGATTGATAAATGGACGGAGGGAGGGAGGGATTGATAAATGGACGGAGGGAGGGAGGGATTGATAAATGGACGGAGGGAGGGAGGGATTGATAAATGGACGGAGGGAGGGAGGGATTGATAAATGGACGGAGGGAGGGAGGGATTGATAAATGGACGGAGGGAGGGAGGGATTGATAAATGGACGGAGGGAGGGAGGGATTGATAAATGGACGGAGGGAGGGAGGGATTGATAAATGGACGGAGGGAGGGAGGGAGGGATTGATAAATGGACGGAGGGGGGGAGGGAGGGATTGATAAATGGACGGAGGGGGGGGAGGGATTGATAAATGGACGGAGGGAGGGATTGATAAATGGAGGGAGGGAGGGAGGGAGGGAGGGATTGATAATGGATGGATGGAGGGAGGGAGGGAATAATGAACGAACGGATGGATGGAGGGGGTGGATGGGTGGATTGATAGATGGACGGATGGACAGATGGAGGAATGGATGGGTGGATGAATGGATAAAGGAACCGACTGATAAATGGATGGAAGGATGGACAGACAAATGGATTGATAGATGGACGGGTGGACGGATGAAGATATTGCTTTCTGCCCGCTGGAAGACTATTTAACTCATCAATGGTTCATAGTGACTCGCCGCTAGGGAACATTTTCAAAATGATATAGAAAAGCTTATATTCACAATAAAATTACCTGTTCGTCCTGGTCTTGGGGCCCAGTCCATGGATTGCAAATGAAAAAGTAGACAAATTTGCACTTCAAACCGGGGTCACGTGTGACGTCGTATTGTTTGACAACCCCTGGAGGTACGATATGGCCTTGCTTGAAAGGGGATTCCGCAGTCAGAGTCTTGGCAACAATTGCGCTGGAATCCTCAGTGGAATGTAAGTTCAGATCCTGAGAAATAGGAGCAACCAGGACGTCGGACTGTGAACAAACGGCACGGAGCAGCATTAGTAACCAAGGATGGAACGGCAGCAAGAAGAAACCAGTCCTTCTACACTGGTACTTCGGGTCACAGAATGATACAGCACAGGAAGAGGCCATTCGGCCCATTGTGCCTGTGCCGGCTCTTTGAAAAGAGCTAACCGAACAGCCCCACACGCCCCTGCTCTTTCCCCCTTAGCCCTGCCAATTTTTTCCCCTTCAAGTATTTATCCAATTCCCCTTTTGAAAGTTGCTGTTGAATCTGCTTCCACTGCCCTTTCAGGCAGCGCGTCCCTCTTTCACTGATTATCTTAAACGTGTCTTCTGGTTACCGACCCTCCTGCCAGTGGAAACAGTTTCTCCTTATCTACTCTCAAAACCCCCTCATGATTTTGAACATCTCTTTTAAATCTCCCCTTAACCTTCTCTGCTTTAAGGGGAGAGGAGCCCTCCACCCCCAGCTGCCTGGGGCTGGATTTGACCAGAGGTCACCCGAGGGTCAACGGTCAATGTCCGACCCACCCAGTCCCCCATCAGCGAGAGAGGAGCCGTTCATTCCCCCTCTCTGTCTGGGGGCTGAACTCGGACTCCAGGAGGATGAAAGGTCAGTATCTGACCACCCCCACTTCGTCACAGAATATTACCTCCCAAGGAAAGTCACAAAACAGGACAAGCTTACCTCCTGCTCTTCCAAAGGCCCGGAAATGATTTCCAATTGCAGGGTGGTTGCCGGGTGACTGGGGTCAGGCGGCGGGGTCGGCGATCTGGCGCCCGGACCGTGTGGCCTGCTGCGGGCAGGTGAAGCCCAGGCCTGTCCGCAGGCTCGCTGGAGTTCGGAAAGGACGTCGGTATTGATGTCAATCAGAGTGATGCACTTCAGCGAGCTTCCGCTGAATCCCTTGATGGCCGAGACGATGGCGTCGGCACACACGGCCTTGGGGACGCCGAAGAGCCCGGAGCTCAGGCACGGGATGGCGATCGACCGGCGGCCATCACTCTCCGCCAACTCCAGCGACATGGAGATGCAACTCCTCAAGAGGTCCGTGACCTGGTTCTGCCCGTGGGTTCCCATCAGTCTCCACTGGGGTCCCACGGCGTGGATGACCTTGGCGCAAGGAAGTCTCCCAGCGCCAGTCATCACCGCTTTCCCGACTGGCACTGCCCCGTATCTAGCGACCAAAGCCGAGCTTTCCCTCTGTATCTCGGGCCCTCCGGCTTTGCAGATGGCCTCGGCCACCCCACCGCCATGCTGGAGCTGCCCGTTGGCCGCGTTGACTATCACGTCAACTTGCTGCTGCGTGATGTCCCCCTGGCAGACTGATATGGCCAGCCCGCCTTCCGAGCAGTAGGTGGCGAGGACCATGCTGCCTGGGGAAGCCGACAGATCCCCTGCCTCGCTGGCCGGGATGTCCTCTTGCAACACGACCAAACACTTGGAGTCTGTGGCTACCATGTCCAGATGCTCCTTCCCCCTCCCTTGAAAGAACTCCTTTGCCCCCGGTTCAGCTATCGTCAGGCTCTCCCAAGCGATGGACTCCAGACAGCTCTCCAGGCAGTCCTTCTCTGCTGCCAATATCGATCTCGGCCCTTTGAGGACGATCGCTCGCTTGGCCCGGGTGGTGATGTCCGATAGGAATTTTTGGCAGTTCATGAGGTCCATCAGCTTATGAATGAACTCAACCAGCACCTGTCTGCGAGGCACGATGGTCTCCTCTATCACGGCGCTGTTGTGTAAATATTCCTTTATTTTAGATGCCACTTCGTTCGCCTCCTCTCTAAACCCAGCAATGTTGACCGTGGAGGTGCCCCCGCTTATGCCCTTGACCTCATGGACCAGCAGCCTCTTTGATGAGATACTGAGGAATGGCCTCAGTAAATCATGCCACTCTTTGGCATGCGTTGCTGCCCGAGCTTCGTCCCGTACATCGATTACTTCCTCGTAGATTTTATTGACCAGGATCGATTTGGCTCGGTCCAGATCAGGCCAGGAGTTTCCGAAGAGGACCGCCCGACGGTCACCCAGCTCCAGGACAATGGGAAAAGAAAACAGCTCTGTGGCCATCTCCTGGGGTGCCCACAAGCTGAGGAATGCCACTTTCTGATCTGAGAGGTGGAGCAGTACCTCCAACACTTGATTCATATGGTCACGGAGACTCGCCGTGGCATCTCGCACCTCGCCCGGGCTTCCCGCGAACGAGATTGAGGAACGGGATTCATCCAAGCTCCACGTTAAATTTGGACAGTGAGTCTCGAGATGTTGTTCAAAGGAGCCCCTAATGAGGGAGAACTTCGAAAGGCTCTGCAGTGTGGTCTCAGTCTGCGGTTCCTCCGCAGGTTCAATCTGTCCAGCGAGCAACTCGATAATGCTGGTGAAAAGTTTGACGTCTTCGCTCAGGCCCACTACTGCCGTGCGATCTGGCTGAGTTGCTTTGAAAATAGAGAGAGACTTGAGTGCCACTTTGCATAGCTCCATTGCCAGTTGCATCCTGGCTGAGTCGGTTCCACAATGAACCAGGTACCTTCCTTGCATTTTCTGAAATGCCCTTCCTGCCCCATCGCACCATTCAGTCGAATCCTCCACGGGAAAGTTGCCGACTGTGGGCAACAGAAAAATCGTATCGTTGGCTTTGTAGAGTTGGACCTCGCATTGAGCTCCGAGCAGCTTCTGTTGGAAGTCACTCAGAACATCATCTCGCTCTTTCAGGTACTCCCCGAAGAATGGATCCACCGTCATTTCTTTCACTGGCCCTCTGCTCTCCATGGAGGAGCTTCTTCGCTCTGAATAAGCACCACTCCTCGCCGACCCTCTTTGTTTGGGGATCGCCCCCTCAGCGGCCCCGCTCTCAGCTGCGAAGACAGGGAGGAAAGAAAGACTGGCATTTAGGTAGGCTCCTTCAGCCTTGACTCTTGCCAACCTGCCTCTGTTCTCAGGAAGCTTGGGCAGGGAGGGAGACAACTCAGTATCAGGCAATAAAAAAGAGCTTGCATTTATAAGGCATGTTTCATCACCTCTGGGCATCCCAAAGCGCCTCACAGCCAATGAAATCCTTTTGAAGCGTGGTCACTGTTGTAAAGTAGGAAACGCGGCAGCCAATTTGAGCACAACAAGCTCCCACAAACAACAATGAGCTAATAAGCAGATAATCGGTTTTTTAGTGAGGTTGGTCAAGGGATACATATTGGCCTCAAGACACCGGGGAGAACTCTCCCTGCTCTTCTTCGAAATAGTGGCTGTGGGAACCTTTACATCTCACCTAAGGGCAGACGGGGCCCTCGGTTTAGGAGATACTGAAAGGCGCTACATAAATGCAAGTCTTTCTGTCATAATCTGTTTTAGTGATATTAGTTGAGGGATAAATGTTCGGGTCATTTGCGTCCATCTGAGAGGGCAGACGGGGCTTCGGTTTAACGTTTCATCCAAAAGACGGCTCCTCCGACAGTGCAGCGCTCCCTCAGTACTGCCCCTCCGACAGTGCGGCGCTCCCTCAGTACTGACCCTCCGACAGTGCAACGCTCCCTCAGTACTGCCCCTCCGACAGTGCAGCGCTCCCTCAGTACTGACCCTCCGACAGTGCAACGCTCCCTCAGTACTGACCCTCCGACAGTGCGGCGCTCCCTCAGTACTGACCCTCCGACAGTGCAGCCCTTCCTCAGTACTGCCCCTCCGACAGTGCAGCGCTCCCTCAGTACTGACCCTCCGACAGTGCAACGCTCCCTCAGTATTGACCCTCCGACAGTGCAGCGCTCCCTCAGTATTGGCCCTCCGACAGTGCAGCGCTCCCTCAGTACTGTCCCTCCGACAGTGCAGCGCTCCCTCAGTACTGCCCCTCCGACAGTGCGGCGCTCCCTCAGTACTGCCCCTCCGACAGTGCAGCGCTCCCTCAGTACTGCCCCTCCGACAGTGCAGCGCTTCCTCAGTACTGACCCTCCGACAGTGCAGCGCTCCCTCAGTACTGCCCCTCCGACAGTGCAGTGCTCACTCAGTATTGACCCTCCGACAGTGCAGCGCTCCCTCAGTACTGCCCCTCCGACAGTGCAGCGCTCCCTCAGTACTGCCACTCCGACAGTGCAGCGCTCCCTCAGTACTGACCCTCCGACAGTGCAGCGCTCCCTCAGTACTGACCCTCCGACAGTGCAGCGCTCCCTCAGTACTGCCACTCCGACAGTGCAGCGCTCCCTCAGTACTGACCCTCCGACAGTGCAGCGCTCCCTCAGTACTGCCCCTCCGACAGTGCAGCGCTCCCTCAGTACTGCCACTCCGACAGTGCAGCGCTCCCGCAGTACTGACCCTCCGACAGTGCAGCGCTTCCTCAGTATTGACCCTCCGACAGTGCAGCGCTCCCTCAGTACTGCCCCTCCGACAGTGCGGCGCTCCCTCAGTACTGCCCCTCCGACAGTGCGGCGCTCCCTCAGTACTGACCCTCCGACAGTGCGGCGCTCCCTCAGTACTGACCCTCTGACAGTGCGGCGCTCCCTCAGTACTGGCACTGGGAGTGTCAGCCTGGATGTTGTACTCGGTCTTTGGGACATCCTGAAGTCGTGAATCATACAGCACAGACCATTCGGTCCATCGTGCCTGTGCCGGCTCTTTGAAAGAGCTAACCAATTAGTCCCAGTCACCCCCCACAGCCCCACCCTGCTCTTTCCCCATAGCTCTACAATTTTATTTTAACCTTTTCAAGTATATCTCCAATTGCCTTTTGAAATTTGTCCTCACCTCCCCTCTGATTCTTTAGCGAGATGCTTTTTCTGTGGCCAGTTTTGCCTGAGGATCGTTTCGTCAGATGGAAAATAAGTCCCCACGTTTGAACTAGAAAAGCGAAGGCTCAGGGGGGGCGACCTGATTGAGGTCTTTAAAATTATGAAAGGGGTTTGATAGAGTAGATGTAGAGAAGATGATTCCACTTGTGGGGCGGGGGGAGACCAAAACTAGGGCGCCATAAATGTAAGATAGTCACCAATAAATCCAACAGGGCATTCACGAGAAACTTTACCCAGAAAAAAAAAAGACTTGCATTTATATAGCGCCTTTCATGACCTCAGGATGTCCCAAAGCGTTTTAGTCAATGAAGTGCTTTGTGATGTAACTGGCAGGGTAGATAAAGGGGAACCAGTGGATGTCGTATATTTGGATTTCCAAAAGGCATTCGATAAGCTGCCACTAAAAGGTTAGTACACATTAGGGCTCATGGGGTTGGGGGTAATATAGCAGCATGGATAGAGGATTGGTTAACAGACAGAAAACAGAGAGTAGGGACAAACGGATCTTTTTCAGGTTGGCAGGCTGTAACTAGTGGGGTGCCGCAAGGATCAGTGTTGGGGCCTCAGCTATTTACAATCTATATTAATGACCTAGATGAAGGGACCGAGTGTAATGTATCCAAGTTTGCTGACGATACAAAGCTAGGTGTGACAGTGAGCTGTGAGGAGAACACAGAGAGTCTGCAAAGGGATATAGATAGACTAAGTGAGTGAGCAGTAAGGTGGCAGATGGAGTATAATGTGGGGAAATGTGAGGTTATTCACTTTGGTAGGAAGAATAGAAAACACAATTATTTTTTAAATGGTGAGAAACTTTCAAATGTTGGTGTTCAGAGATCTGGGGATCCTCGTGCAAGAAACACAGAAAGCTAGCATGCAGGTACAGCAAGCAATAAGGAAGGCAAATGGCATGTTGGCCTTTATTGTAAGGGGTTTGGAGTATAAGAGTAAGGAAGTCTTGCTACAATTGTACAGGGCCTTGGTGAGACCACACCTGGAGTACTGTGCACAGTTTTGGTCTCCTTATCGAAGGAAGGATATACCTGCCTTGGAGGCGGTGCAACAGAGGTTCACTAGATTGATTCCTGGGATGAGAGGGCTGTCCTATGATGAGAGATTGTGTAGAATGGGCCTATATTCTCTAGAGATTGGAAGAATGAGAGGTGATCTCATTGAAACATACAAGATTCTGAAGGGGATTGACAGGGTAGATGCTGAGAGGTTGTTTCCCCTGGCTGGAGAGTCTAGAACTAGGGGGCATAGTCTCAGGATAAGGGGTCGGCCATTTAAGACTGAGATGAGGAGGAATTTCTTCACTCAGAGGGTTGTGAATCTTTGGAATTCTCTGCCCCAGAGGGCTGTGAATGCTGAGTCTTTGAGTGTATTCATGGCTGAGATCGATAGATTGTTGGACTCTAGGGGAATCAAGGGATATGGAGATCGGGCGGGAAAGTGGAGTTGAGGTCGATGATCAGCTGTGATCTTATTGGATGGCGGAGCAGGCTCGAGGGGCCATATGGCCTACTCCTGCTCCTGTTTCTTATGTTCTTATGTGAAGTGTATTCACTGTTGCAATGTAGGAAACGCAGTAGCCAATTTGCACACAAATAGCAATGTGGTAATGACCGGATAATCTGTTTTTTTGTGATGTTGGTTGAGGGATAAATATTGGCCAGGACACCGGGGATAACTCCCCCTACTCTTCATCGAAATATTGTCATGGGATCTTTTACGTCTACCTGAGAGAGCAGACAGGCGAGAACGTGAAACTCGCTCCTACAGGGAGTAGTTGAGACGAATAGCATAGATTGATTTAAGGGGAAGCTGGATAAGGACATGAGGGGATAGATTTTTGGACTCTAGGGGAATCAAGGGATATGGAGATCGGGCAGGAAAATGGAGTTGAGGGCGATGATCAGCCATGATCTTATTGAATGGCGGAGCAGGCTCGAGGGGCCGGATGACCTACTCCTGCTCTTATTTATGTTCTTATGTGAAGTGTATTCACTGTTGTAATGTAGGAAACGCAGCAGCCAATTTGCTGATGGGGGTTAGATGAAGTCGGGGTGGTAGGAGGCTCATGTGGAACATAAACACCAGCATGGACCGGATGGCCTGTTTTGTGCTGCAATTTAATTCTAAAGCCCCGATTTTAACTCATGCTGCTTGGGGGGGGGGGGGCGGCAGGGGGTGAGGGTGTGGTGCGGGTCCAATGCGGGTGGCGAGTCGTTCCCCGCCCCCACCCCGTCCTCCGAACATAAGGCCCGGGAGATTTTAACACATTTACACGCCCTCCGACACTGACACACGCCCAAAGCCGTCAGGAATGATCTCACCGACAGCAGGCGGGGTGAATGGTGAGACCATCGTCAGGATAGCCACGGAATACGTTCCCCGGCAAGGCAAGACAGGAATAGGGAGAGGTGGGTGGGGTTGAAAATGGAAAGTCTGCGATCTCACTTAACTGGGCCTCCTGGGTTAAAATGGCACCGAGGACGTCATTGAAATTAGGCCCCCGCTTCTCTGGGTTGGGTGCCCTTAACCATACCTGGTGAGGTGGTGGGGGGGGGGGGGGAATTGGAGCGTGGGTGCGTGAACAGGGAGAAACATACACGCCGCCACCCCCCCCAACATAACCCCAAGCCCGCTCCATTCCCCCTGCGCAGGCTGGATTAACATTGCCCCTTAAGTTCCTGCACATCAAACAAGATAAAGCGATGAGGATCTTTGCTTACCTGCCAGGCTCCCAGAGGCATCCCTTGGCTCCTGTGACAACACAAATAAGGCAACAAGTTAAGAGCACATTGGATTGACGTCGGCCAAGCCCAGATTCTGAAGATGAGTGTACACACAATCCCTGTGGTGCAATCGGCTAGCCGTGGCTCAGCGGGTAGCAGGCTCACCTCTGCAGCGCGCTCTCAGTACTGCCCCTCCTACAGTGCAGCGCTCCCTCAGTACTGACTCTCCGACAGTGCAGCGCTCCCTCAGTACTGACCCTCCCACAGTGCAGCGCTCCCACAGTACTGACTCTCCGACAGTGCAGCGCTCCCTCAGTACTGACCCTCCCACAGTGCAGCGCTCCCACAGTACTGACTCTCCGACAGTGCAGCACTCCCTCAGTACTGACCCTCCGACAGTGCAGCACTCCCTCAGTACTGCCCCTCCGACAGTGCAGCGCTCCCTCAGTACTGACCCTCCCACAGTGCAGCGCTCCCTCAGTACTGCCCCTCCGACAGTGCAGCACTCCCTCAGTACTGACTCTCCGACAGTGCAGCACACCCTCAGTACTGTCCCTCCCACAGTGCAGCGCTCCCACAGTACTGACTCTCCGACAGTGCAGCGCTCCCTCAGTACTGACTCTCCGACAGTGCAGCACACCCTCAGTACTGTCCCTCCCACAGTGCAGCGCTCCCTCAGTACTGCCCCTCCGACAGTGCAGCGCTCCCTCAGTACTGACCCTCCCACAGTTCAGCGCTCCCTCAGTACTGCCCCTCCAACAGTGCAGCACACCCTCAGTACTGTCCCTCCCACAGTGCAGCGCTCCCTCAGTACTGCCCCTCCGACAGTGCAGCGCTCCCTCAGTACTGACCCTCCCACAGTTCAGCGCTCCCTCAGTACTGCCCCTCCGACAGTGCAGCGCTCCCTCAGTACTGACCCTCCCACAGTTCAGCGCTCCCTCAGTACTGCCCCTCCAACAGTGCAGCACACCCTCAGTACTGTCCCTCCCACAGTGCAGCGCTCCCTCAGTACTGCCCCTCCGACAGTGCAGCGCTCCCTCAGTACTGACCCTCCCACAGTTCAGCGCTCCCTCAGTACTGCCCCTCCGACAGTGCAGCGCTCCCTCAGTACTGACCCTCCCACAATGAGGCACTCCCTCAGTACTGACTCTCCGACAGTGCAGCGCTCCCTCAGTACTGACCCTCCCACAGTGCAGCGCTCCCACAGTACTGACTCTCCGACAGTGCAGCGCTCCCTCAGTACTGCCCCTCCGACAGTGCAGCGCTCCCTCAGTACTGCCCCTCCGACAGTGCGGCGCCCCCTCAGTACTGCCCCTCCGACAGTGCAGCGCTCCCTCAGTACTGACCCTCCGACAGTGCAGCGCTCCCTCAGTACTGACCCTCCGACAGTGCAGCGCTCCCAGTACTGACCCTCCCACAGTGCAGCGCTCCCAGTACTGACCCTCCCACAGTGCAGCGCTCCCAGTACTGACCCTCCCACAGTGCAGCGCTCCCTCAGTACTGACCCTCCCACAATGAGGCACTCCCTCAGTACTGTCCCTCCTACAGTGCAGCGCTCCCCCAGTACTGCCCCTCCGACACTGCAGCGCTCCCTCAGTACTGACCCTCCCACAGTGCAGCGCTCCCTCAGTACTGACCCTCCCACAATGAGGCACTCCCTCAGTATTGTCCCTCCCACAATGAGGCACTCCCTCAGTACTGTCCCTCCGACAGTGCAGCGCTCCCTCAGTACTGCCCCTCCGACACTGCAGCACTCCCTCAGTACTGACCCTCGAACAGTGCAGCGCTATTTAGAGTACCCATAAAGGCTGACCCACCTGCTTTGAGTCCTGGGCTGCTGCGCCCTAGGGAGCTCCTTTGCTGTGCAACTCTATCCTGGGCCATCCTTCACCCTTTCCCTCCCCACCAATCTCAAGTCTTCCACTGTTTAAGTTCCCTGGCTCTAAATGGTTGCATTTTAGCCCTAACGCACCCAAGAAGGATATATTGGCCTTGGAGGGAGTGCAGTGTAGGTTTACCGGAATGAAACCCGGACTCTAAAAGGTTAAGTTACGAGGAGAGATTACACAAATTAGGGTTGTATTCCATGGAATTTAGAAGGTTAGGGGGTGATTTGATCGAAGTTTTCAAGATATTAAGGGGAACCGATAGGGTAGATAGAGAGAAACTGTTTCCGCTGTTTGGGGATTCTAGGACCAGGGGGCAGAGTCTAAAAATTAGAGCCAGACCTTTCAGGAGTGAAACTGGCAAACACTTCTATACGCAAAGGGTGGTAGAAGTTTGGAACTCTGTTTATGCTAGGTCAATTATTAATTTTAAATTGGAGATTGATAGATTTCTGTTAACCAAAGGTATTAAGAGGTATGGGGCAAAGGTGGGTATGTGCAGCGCCTTGGGGTGTTATACTACGTTAAAGGCGCTATATAAATACAGTACTACAGTCGAATTACAGTATGCAGACGACGCTTGCGTCTGCGCTCACTCGGAGGTCGAACTTCAAACCATCGTCAACACCTTCACCGAAGCGTACGAGAGCATGGGCCTTACTCTAAACATCCGTAAGACAAAGGTCCTCTACCAACCTGCCCCCGCCACACAGTACTGCCCCCCGATTATCAAAATCCACGACAAGGCCTTGGACAACGCGGACCACTTTCCATACCTCAGGAGCCTACAGTCAACAAGGGCAGACGTCGACGATGAAGTCCAACACCGCCTTCAGTGTGCCAGTGCAGCCTTCGGTCGCCTGAGGAAGAGAGTGTTTGAAGACCAGGACCTCAAACCCAGCACCAAGCTCATGGTCTACAGAGCAGCAGTGATACCCGCCCTGCTGTATGCCTCAGAGACATGGACCATGTACAGCAGGCACCTCAAAGCACTGGAGAGGTACCACCAACGCTGCCTCCGCAAGATCCTGCAAATCCATTGGCAGGATAGGTGCACCAACGTCAGTGTTCTCGCTCAGGCCAACATCCCCAGCATCGAAGCTTTGACCACGCTCAATCAGCTCCGATGGACGGGTCACATTGTCCGCATGCCCGATACGAGACTCCCAAAACAAGCGCTCTACTCAGAGCTCCGGCACGGCAAGAGAGCCCCAGGTGGGCAGAGGAAACACTTCAAGGACACCCTCAAAGCCTCCTTGAAAAAGTGTAACAACCCCACCGACACCTGGGAATCCCTGGCCCAAGACCGCACAAAGTGGAGAAGCATCCGGGAAGGCGCCGAACACCTTGAGTCTCTTCGCCAGGAGCAAGCGGAACCCAAGCGCAGGCAGCGCAAGGAGCACACGTCAACCCAAGCACCCCACCCACCCGCCCCTTCAACCACCGTCTGCCCCACCTGTGACAGAGACTGTAGGTCCCGCATTGGACTCATCAGTCACCTGAGAACTCATTGTTAATGTGGAAGCAAGTCATCCTCGGTTCCGAGGGACTGCCTAAGAAGAAGAGGTCCAAAACAAAAGCAGGATACTGCGAGTGCTGGAAATCTGAAATAAAAACAGGAAATTCTGGAAATAGTCAGCAGAATCCACGGAATGCTGCCTGACCTGCTGAGTTGTTCCCAGTGTTTTCTGTTTAACCGGTCTGACTGGTTTTTCAGCTTTATTTTTTGCTATAGTCTGGTCCCCGGCCAAGAAATTCACTCTGCATCCATGGAGAGAGAAACAGGTCTATGACCTTTCGTCAGAACTGGAAAAAGTTAGAGATGTAACAGATTTTTAAGCAAACGTAGGGGCTATATCCATTCACACTTCTTGTAGACCCATCTTTTGTTTCTTTACTTCTCCCGTTACCATCTCCTTTTGCCTTGCACCATCATCCCTTTTGCCATTTCATCTCTCCTGCCTTCCATCCTATCACAGGCCTTCTCTTTGTTCTTTCCTCTCCAAGCCCACTTTCCCTGCCCCTACACTTGCTTAAAATCTGCTACATGCCTAACTTTTTCCTGTTCTGACGAAGGGTCATCGAACCGAGACGTTAACTCTGTTTCTCTCTCCATGGATGCTGCCTGACCTGCTGAGCATTTCCAGCTATTTACGTTTTTATTTCAGATATCCAGCATCCGCAGTATTTTGCTTTTGCAGCCTCCTGTGAGAAATAAAATCTACTCCTAAATTTGCCGATGACACCAAACTTGGGGGTGTAGCAAACAGTGAGGATGATACCAATCGACTGCAACATGACATAGAAAGGCTAGCAGAATGGGCAGACAAATGGCAGATGGAATTTAATACAGAGAAGTGTGAGGTGATGTATTTTGGCAGAGGGAACAGGGAGAGGCAATATACACTTAATGGCACAGTTTTAAAGAGTGTGCAGGGACAGAGGGACCTGGGAGTTAATGTGCGTAGGTCCCTGATGGTGGCAGGATATATTGAGAGAGTGGTTAACAAAGCATATGGGATCTTGGGCTTCATAGATAGAGGTATTGAGTACAAAAGTGGAGAAGCTATGCTGTACTTTTATAAAGCGTTGGTTAGGCCACAACTGGAGTATTGCGTCCAGTTCTGGTCACCACACTTTAGGAAGGATGTGAAGGCCCTTGAGAGGGTGCAGAGGAGATTTACCAGAATGGTTCCAGGTCCTCACCACTCGCTGCATAAAAAAGATTTTCCTCACATCCCCCCCTGTATCTCTTACCCAAACCTTAAATCTGTGTCCCCTAGTCCTTGTACCATCAACTAGTGGGAACAGCCTTTCCCTGTCTAGCCTATCCAAACCCGTCATAATCTTGTACACCTCTATCGAATCACCCCTCAACCTCCTTTGCTTTAATGAAAACAATTCCAGCTTCTCCAGCCTGTCCTTGTAGCTAAGATCCCCCATCCCCGGAACCATTCTGGTAAATCTCCTCTGCACCCTCTCAAGGGCCTTCACATCCTTCCTAAAGTGTGGTGACCAGAACTGGATGCAATACTCCAGTTGTGGCCTAACCAGCGCTTTATAAAGGTTCAGCATAACTTCTCTACTTTTGTACTCAATACCTCTATCTATGAAGCCCAAGATCCCATATGCTTTGTTAACCACACTCTCAATATGTCCCGCCACCTTCAGGGACCTATGCACATTAACTCCCAGTCCCGTCTGCCAAAATGCATCACCTCACACTTGTACAATCTGTATTAAATTCCATCTGCCACTTGTCTGCCCATTCTGCTAGCCTTTCTATGTCCTGTTGCAGTCGATTGCTATCATCCTCACTGTTTACCACACCCCCAAGTTTGGTGTCATCGGCAAATTTAGAAAGTCTACTCTGTATTTCAATATCCTGGTCATTTATATATATCAAAAAAAGCAGTGGCCCCAGCACTGACCCTTGGGGAACACCACTGTCTACCATCCTCCAGTCTGAAAAATATCCATTTACCACAACTCGCTGTTTTCTGTCCTTAAGCCAATTCCTTATCCAAGCTGCCACTGACCCACCTATTCCATGAGCCTCCATTTTGTTAACCAGCCTTCTATGTGGTGCTTTGTCAAACGCCTTCCGAAAATCCATGTAGACAACATCCAATGCATTCCCTTCATCAATCCTCTCTGTTACTTCATCAAAACATTCAATTAGATTAGTCAAACACAAACTTCCTTTTATAAATCCGTGTTGGCTCTCCTTAATTAGCTTAAACCTCTCCAAGTGCCCATTATTTTTCCTTGATTATTGTTTCTAAAACTTTACCCACCACTGATGTTAAACTGACCGGCCTGTAGTTACTAGGATTGTCCTTACACCCTTTCTTCAACAATGGTGTCACATTTGCCACTTTCCAATCTTCAGGCACCTCCCCCGCATCTAGGGAAGATTGGAAAATTATGGCAAGCCCTTCCGCTATCTCCTCCCCCAATTCCCTTAGCAACCTGGGATGCAAGCCATCTGGACCAGGCGACTTGTCCACTCTAAGCATACCCAGCCTTTCTAGTACATCCTGGCTATCAACTTTCACCCCTGCCATTGCTTCTACCTTTTCCACTTCTAACAATATTTTTACTACCAGGATATATGTATCCTAATAATTGCTACGTAATCAGGCCTATGTACCTTGAGTTTTCCAGTGTGCATTCACTTGCTGCCGCTCCAGACCTGAGCCCATCATTATATTTTCTCTTTACCTCTTAGACTCCTCTCTCCTGTTGTCATGCCTCCTTTCACTCGCCCCTCTCGGGTACTCAGTCCCCACCCCCCACAAACTCCTATCCCAACCCTTCAGCACTCCTTGATCTTCTACTCTCCGGCCGCCGTCCCAGGCTTGACTCCCTCTTAGATAAGCCTACAGCTTCCCTCTGTGCCTACGTTGACATCCTCCGAAGAGCCCATCGAGGCACTCGTTGCTGCCCCCTTATCAGCAGCAACCTCCCCCCCCCACTCCCCAACTGCCCCATCCTACTCTTTCGCTGACCTTCCCGCCCAGCGCGCCCGCTGGGGGCTAATCTTGCCAATCTCCTTCCTGTCCCATTCACCCCTCCCAGCGTTGACCCTGCGGTCTCTGCCAGCGGATCGGCTATCACCGTCCTTCTCCGCATCTCCCTCCAGAATGTCCGCTCACATCAACAAGGCCCGTGCCATCCATGAGCTTATTGTGTGTGATTACATCGACCAATGTTCCTGTTCATTTTCATTGGGTGCGTGGCCCCTTTAAAGGCCAGCGCGGCCCATTCAAAATACCGCGCACGCGCGTTTTTTGGCACTGGAAAGCCAGTGGGCCGGCTGCGCTGGAGGTCCAGAGAGCTGCGCAGCTGCACAGCTTAAAGGCAACATTAGCATCGACATCATGGCTTTGACAGAAACCTAGCTGAGGGGTGATGACACCTTACCCCTAAATGAAGCCTCCCCGCCCGGCTATACCTTCCACCACTTGCCCCGCCCAGACTGCCGTGGTGGCGGTATGGCTCTGATCACCAAAACACACCTTGGTCTGTCCCCCCATTTCTCTGGCACCTTCTCCTCCTTTGATCATCTCACCTTGTTCCACCCCTCTCGCCTCGCCTTTAAAATCTCGCTCTCTACCGCCCACCCAAGTACACTGCCAAGTTTCTCACTGAGATATCTTCACTGCTTTCCTCCCTCAGCTCCCCCTCAGTCTCTGCACCGAGCAACTTCTCAGCCTCGGTGATTTCAACCTCCATCTCCACTCATCATGCTGTCTCGCCTCTGAGCTCACTTGCCTCCTATCCTCCATTGCTCTCTCCATTAACATTCGCGCCTCAGAAGTGCCAGGCAATGACTATCTCCAACAAGCGAGAGTCTAACCACTGCCCCTTGACATTCAACGGCATTACCATCGCCGAATCCCCCACCATCAACATCCTGGGGGTCACCATTGACCAGAAACTTAACTGGACCGGCCACATAAATACTGTGGCAACAACAGCAGGTCAGAGGCTGGGTATTCTGCGGCGAGTGTCTCACCTCCTGACTCCCCAAAGCCTTTCCACCATCTACAAGGCACAAGTAAGGAGTGTGATGGAATACTCTCCACTTGCCTGGACGAGTGCAGCTCCAACAACACTCAAGAAGCTCGACACCATCCAGGACAAAGCAGCCCGCTTGATTGGCACCCCATCCACCACCTTAAACATTCACTCCCTCCACCACCGGCGTACCGTGGCTGCAGTGTGTACCATCTACAAGAGGCACTGCAGCAACTCGCCAAGGCTTCTTCGGCAGCACCTCCCAAACCCGCGATCTCCACCACCTAGAAGGACAAGAGCAGCAGGCGCATGGGAACACCACCACCTCCAAGTTCCCCTCCAAGTCACACACCATCCTGCCTTAGAAGTATATATCGCCAATCCTTCATCGTCGCTGGGTCGAAATCCTGGAACGTCCTCCCTAACAGCACTGTGGGAGTACCTTCACCACATGGACTGTAGCGGTTCAAGGCGGCGGCTCACCACCACCTTCTCAAGGGCAACTAGGGATGGGCAATAAATGCTGGCCTCACCAGCGACGCCCACAGCCCATGAACGAATTAAAAAAAGAGGCCTCTTTACTCCCATCATGTCAATCACAGATAAGGCCACTTGCTTGTATTGCGCTCCACTCACATCCCCCCTATCAATCCCACTTCCAACATGTCTGCCCCTGGACAATCTCTTCCCCAAGTCGCTTACCACTGCACTTTCAAATTCCCAACTGTCTAGCCATTGGACTTCCATTCACTATGACATTTCTGCAGCTACCAATCTGCTCAAATCACACCCTGCTGCTCATCTCAGGGTCAAAATGGATGCCAAGTCAGCCTCAGACAGTGACAAGGGAACGGAATGTGTGGCGGGGACCGAATGCATTGGCTTCGGTCTTCCCAATATTTAGTTGGAGGAAATCTCTGCTCATCCAGGACTGGATGTCAGAAAAGCAGCATGACAAATCAGAGACAATGGAGGGGTTAAGAGAGGCGGTGGTGAGGTAGAGCTGGGTGTCGTCAGCGTACATGTGGAACCTGGCGTCGTATTTTTGGATGATGTCACCGAGGGGCAGCATATAGATGAGAAACAGGAGGGGGCCAAGGATAGATGCTTGGGGGACATCAGAGGTAACGGTGCGGGAGCAGGAAGAGAAGCCATCGCAGGTGATTCTCTGACTGTGACTGGATAGAGAAGGATGGAACCAGGCGAGGGCAGTCCCACCCAGTTGGACAATGAAGGAGAGGCGTTGGAGGAGGAAGATGTTGTAAAGGAAGTAGGTGAGCACATTGCAGGTGCCCTAACTATAATCTTCCAAAGTTCTCTCAACTCAGGAACCATTCCTTTAGATTGGAAAATTGCACATGTTGCTCCGCTATTTAAGAATGGAGAGAGGGGGAAACCAGAGAATTTTAGACAAGTTAGTCTAACATCTGTTGTTGGGAAATTACTAGAATCTATAATTAAGGATAGGATGACTGAACACCTTGAAAATTTTCAGCTGATCAGAGGGAGCCAGCATGGATTTGTGAAAGGTAGGTCATGCCTGACAAACCTGATGGAATTTTTTGAAGAGATGACTAAAGTAGTGGACAGGGGAATGTCGATGGATGTTATTTATATGGACTTCCAGAAGGCATTTGATAATGTCCCTCATAAGAGACTGTTAGTTAAGGTAGAAGCCCACGGAGTTGAAGGCAAATTATTGACCTGCTTAAGAAATTGGCTGAGCGGCAGGAGACAGAGAGTGGGGATAATGGGTAAGTACTCAAATTGGCAGGATGTGACTAGTGGTGTCCCGCAGGGATCGGTGTTGGGGCCTCAACTATTCACTGTATTTATTAACGACTTAGATAATGGAATAGAAAGCCACATATCGAAATTTGCCGATGACACAAAGATAGGCGGCATTATAGGCAGTGTAGATGAAAGCATAACACTACAAAGAGATATTGATAGATTAAGTGAATGGGCAAAACTGTGGCAAATGGATTTCAATGTAAGCAAATGTGAGGTCATGCACTTTGGACTTAAAAAGGATAGAACAGGGTACTTTCTAAATGGTGAAAAGCTAAAAACAGTAGACTTGGGAGGTCCAGGTACATAGATCATTAAAATGTCATGAACAGGTACAGAAAATAATCAGAAAGGCTAATGGAATGCTGGCCTTTATATCTAGAGGACCAGAATACAAGGGGGTAAAAGTTATACTGCAGCTATACAAAGCCCTGGTTAGAAACATAGAAGATAGGAGCAGGAGTAGGCCATTCGGCCCTTCGAGCCTGCTCCGCCATTCAATGAGATCATGGCTGATCATCCAAATTCAGTACCCGGTCCCTGCCTTCTCCCCATATCCCTTGATCCCTTTAGCCTTAAGAAATATATCCAATTCTTTCTTGAATATATTTAATGAACTGGCCTCCACCGCCCTCTGTGGCAGAGAATTCCACAGGTTCACCACTCTCTGGGTGAAGAAATTCCTCCTCATTTCAGTCCTAAATGGCTTACCCTTTATCCTTAGACTATGACCCCTGGTTCTGGACTCCCCGGCCATCAGAAACATCCTTCCTGCATCTAGTCTGTCCAGACCTGACAGAATTTTATAGGTTTCGATGAGATCCCCTCTCATTCTTCTAAACTCCAGTGAGTATAAGCCCAATCGACACAATCTCTCCTCATACGTCATTCCTGCCATCCCAGGTATCAGCCTGGTGAATCTTCACTGCACTCCCTCCATGGCAAGAACGTCCTTCCTCAGGTAAGGTGACCAAAACTGCACACAATACTCAAGGTGTGGTCTCACCAAGGCCCTGTACAACTGTAGCAAGACATCCTTGTTCCTGTACTCGAACCCTCTTGCTACGAAGGCCAACATACTATTTGTCTTCTTAAACGCCTGCTGTACCTGCATGCTTACCTTCAGCGACTGGTGCACAAGAACACCCAGGTCTCTTTGCACTTCCCCTTCTCCCAATCTATTGCCATTCAAATAATAATCTGCCTTCCTGTTTTTGCCACCAAAGTGGATAACCTCACATTTATCCACATTATAGTGCATTTGCCATGTTTCTGCCCAATCACCCAATCTGTCCAAATCGTACTGGAGTTTCTCGACATCCTCCTCACAGCTTACCCTCCCACCCAGCTTTGTGTCGTCTGCAAATTTGGAGATATTACATCCAAGTCCCTCGTCCAGATCATTAATATATATTGTGAACAGCTGGGGTCCTAGGACCGATCCTTGCGGTACCCCACTAGTCACTGCCTGCCACTCGGAAAACGACCCGTTTATTCCAACTCTTTGCTTTCTGTCCACCAACCAGTTCTCTATCCAAGTCAATACCTTGCCCCCAATCCCATGTGCCTTAACTTTACACGCTAATCTCTTATGTGGGACCTTATCGAAAGCCTTCTGAAAGTCCAAATACACCACATCCACTGGTTCTCCCTTATCTATTTTACCAGTTACATCCTCAAAAAATTCCAGTAGATTAGTCAAGCATGATTTACCTTTTGTAAATCCATGTTGACTTTGTCCGATCCTGTCACTGCTTTCCAAGTGCTCTGCTATTACATCTTTTATAATAGACTCTAGCATTTTCCCCACTACCGATGTCAGGCTTACCGATCTATAATTCCCCGCTTTTTCTCTACCACCTTTTTTGAATAGTGGGGTAACATTAGCTACCCTCCAATCCATGGGTACCGTTCCAGAGTCTATCGAGTTCTGGAAGATGACCAGAAATGCATCTACTATCTCTAGGGCCACCTCCTTAAGTACCCTGGGATATAGACCATCAGGCCCTGGGGATTTATCGGCCTTCAGTCCCATCAATTTTCCCTAACACCATTTCCCTACAAATACTGATTTCTTTCAGTTCCTCCCTTTCATCAGACCCTATGTTCCCCGGCATCTCTGGGAGGTTATTTGTGTCCTCCTTTGTGAAGGCAGAACCAAAGTATGTATTTCGTTGGTCTGCCATTTCCTTGTTTCCCATTATAAATTCCCCTGATTCTGACTGTAAGGGACCTACGCTTGACTTCACCAATCTTTTTCTCTTCACATATCTATAAAAGCTTTTACAGTCAGTTTTTATGTTCCCTGCTAGCTTACTCTCATATTCTATTTTCCCTTTCTTAATTAATCCCTTTGTCCTCCTTTGTTGACTCCTAAACTGCTCCCAATCCTCAGGATTATTGCTTTTTCTAGCCAATTTATATGTCCTCTCCTTGGATCTTATGCTATCCCTAATTTCCCTTGTTAGCCACGGTTGAGTCACCTTTTTTTGTTTTATTTTTATGCCAAACTGGGAATAACAAATTCTGTAGCTCATCCATTCAGTCTTTGAATGTTTGCCATTGCCTATCCACCGTCAACCCTTTGAGTGACATTCCCCAATCAATCCTACCCAACTCGCTCCTTAGACCATCGTAGTTTCCTTTATTTAAATTGAGGACCCTTGTCTCTGAGTCAACTACTTCATTCTCCATCTTAATGAAGAATTCGATCATATTACGATCGCTCCGACCCAAGGGGCCTCGTACAACAAGATTGCTAATTAATCCTTTCTCGTTACATAATACCCAGTCTAAGATGGCCTGATCTCTGGTTGGTTCCTCGACATATTGGTCCAGGAAACCATCCCGTAAACACTCCAGGAATTCCTACTCCACAGTATTGCTACTAATTTGGTTGGCCCAATCTATATGTAGATTAAAGTCACCCATGATGACTGCTGTGCCCTTATTGCATGCTTCTTTAATTTCCCTTTTAATGCCATCCCCAACCTCCGCCTTACTGTTTGGAGGTCTATATACCACTCCCACTAATGTTTTTTTCCCCTTAGTATTTCTCAATTCTACCCATACAGTTGTGGGGAAAATGAGCACGGATTTGGGAGGCGACAGCACGTTCAAGGATTTTGGAGAGGAAAGGGAGATTGAAGATATGGTGGTAGTTTTCAAAGGTCAGAGGGGTCATTTGAGGAGGGGAGTGATGACGGCAGATTTGAGTGGGTTGGGGACAATACCTGAGGAGATGTCAGCCGGCATGGGGGCCAGGAAAGGAAGTTGGGTGGTCAGCAGTTTGGTGGGAACAGGGTCGAGGGAGCAGGAGGTGGGTCTCATGGACAAGAGGGGAGATAGGAGAGAAACATGCGAGTTCAAGGCTAGGGCAGCTCCTTAGAGGAAGTTTGGCCCGGTGGGCTAGGGGAAGGAAGGGAAGTGGCAGAGGCAGCTGAACGGATGGTCTCAATCTTAGTGACAAAGAAGTCCATCGCGCTTGTTGCAGGTGGGGGTGGAGGAGGCAGGGGAGAGGGGTTTAAGAAGACGGTTTGTCGTGGTTATCATTGCATTCCTGAATGATCCTGGAATAATGAGCAGTTTTGGCCAAGGAGAGCAGGACCCGACAGTGCTTTATGTGGTCCAACCAGATCTGACGATGAATGACCTACCTGGATTTGGAAGGACTGTACCCGGATACACTGACCAACCTGGGTTTGGAGTGACACTCAACAACAATAACTTGTATTTATATAGCGCCTTTAACATTGTGAAACGTCCCAAGGCGCTTCATAGGAATACTATCAGACAAAAAAATTTGACACCGAGCCACATAAGAAGAAATTAGGGTAGAAAAGCTTGGTCAAAGAAGTAGGTTTTAAGGAGCGTCTTCAAGGAAGAAAGAGAGGTAGAGAGTCCGAGAGGTTTAGGCAGGGGATTCCAGAGCTTTGGGCCTAGGCAGCTGAAGGCACGGCCACCAAAGATTGAGCGATTATAATCAGGGATGCTCAAGAGGGCAGAAGTGGAGGAGCGCAGATACCTCGGGGGTTTGTGGGGCTGGAGGAGATTACAGTGATAGGGAGGGGCGAGGCCACGGAGGGATTTGAAAACAAACAGCAGAGTTTTGAAATCGAGGTGTTGTTTCACCGGGAGCCCATGTAGGTCAGCGAGCACAGGGGTGATGGGTGAACGGGACTTGGTGCGAGTTAGGACACGGGCAGGCGAGTTTTGGATAACCTCATGTTCATGTAGGGTGGAATGTGGGAGGCCAGCCAGGAGCGCGTTGGAATAAACAAATCTAGGAGGTAACAAAGGCCCGGATGAGGGTTTCAGCAGCGGATGAGCTGAGGTAAGGGCGGAGACGGGCGATGTTACGGAAGTGGAAATAGGCGTTTCTGGTTATGGGGTGGATACCCTCTCTTGAGATACACTGACCCACCTGGGTTTGGAGTGACTCTCTCCAGATACACTGACCCACCTGGGTTTGGAGTGACTCTCTCCAGATACGCTGACCCACCTGGGTTTGGAGTGACCGTACCCAGATACACTGACCCACCTGGGTTTGGAGTGACCGTACCCAGATACACTGACCCACCTGGGTTTGGAGTGACGCTCTCCAGATACACTGACCCACCTGGGTTTGGAGTGACGCTCTCCAGATACACAGACCCACCTGGGTTTGGAGTGACTCTCTCCAGATACACTGACCCACCTGGGTTTGGAGTGACCGTACCCAGATACACTGACCCACCTGGGTTTGGAGTGACTCTCTCCAGATACACTGACCCACCTGGGTTTGGAGTGACACTCTCCAGATACACTGACCCACCTGGGTTTGGAGTGACCGTACCCAGATACACTGACCCACCTGGGTTTGGAGTGACTCTCTCCAGATACACTGACCCACCTGGGTTTGGAGTGACTCTCTCCAGATACACTGACCCACCTGGGTTTGGAGTGACTCTCTCCAGATACACTGACCCACCTGGGTTTGGAGTGACCGTACCCAGATACACTGACCCACCTGGGTTTGGAGTGACACTCTCCAGATACACTGACCCACCTGGGTTTGGAGTGACCGTACCCAGATACACTGACCCACCTGGGTTTGGAGTGACGCTCTCCAGATACACTGACCCACCTGGGTTTGGAGTAACTCGCTCCAGATACACTGACCTCGCTGACTTGCGATGTATTGCTGTGTTCTTACCTGACATTGAATCGACTCCCCTGAGGAGGTTGTATCGGCATTTTCAATTCCTCGAACAGTCACGTACAAATCGCCAGAGTTTATTTTTACAACGTGGTGCTGTTGCTGCAGCACTCTTCCTTGTGCTTAAGGAGTAAAACAGATGAATGGAGGTCAGTGGTGCAGGGAAGTCCCTACATATTTAGCCATTCATTATAATCAAAGGGACTGCGATAATTTTGATTTGAAGAACTAAAGTTTTTCTTTTGTTACTCTCGCATCAGAAGGTCGTGGTTTTGCGTCCCCGCTCCAGAGACGAGTGCTCCATAATCGAGGCCGACACTCCTGGTGCCAGTACTGCAGGAGCGCCGCACTGGTGGAGCGCCGCACTGCGGGAGCGCCGCACTGGTGGAGCGCCGCACTGTCGGTGGGGCGCCGCACTGGTGGAGCGCCGCACTGTCGGAGGGGCGCCGCACTGGTGGAGCGCCGCACTGTCGGAGGGGCGCCGCACTGGTGGAGCGCCGCACTGTCGGAGGGGCGCCGCACTGGTGGAGCGCCGCACTGTCGGAGGGGCGGTACTGAGGGAGCGCCGCACTGTCGGAGGGGCGGTACTGAGGGAGCGCCGCACTGTCGGAGGGGCGGTACTGAGGGAGCGCCGCACTGTCGGAGGGGCGGTACTGAGGGAGCGCCGCACTGTCGGAGGGGCGGTACTGAGGGAGCGCCGCACTGTCGGAGGGGCGGTACTGAGGGAGCGCCGCACTGTCGGAGGGGCGGTACTGAGGGAGCGCCGCACTGTCGGAGGGGCGGTACTGAGGGAGCGCCGCACTGTCGGAGGGGCGGTACTGAGGGAGCGCCGCACTGTCGGAGGGGCGGTACTGAGGGAGCGCCGCACTGTCGGAGGGGCGGTACTGAGGGAGCGCCGCACTGTCGGAGGGGCGGTACTGAGGGAGCGCCGCACTGTCGGAGGGGCGGTACTGAGGGAGCGCCGCACTGTCGGAGGGGCGGTACTGAGGGAGCGCCGCACTGTCGGAGGGGCGGTACTGAGGGAGCGCCGCACTGTCGGAGGGGCGGTACTGAGGGAGCGCCGCACTGTCGGAGGGGCGGTACTGAGGGAGCGCCGCACTGTCGGAGGGGCGGTACTGAGGGAGCGCCGCACTGTCGGAGGGGCGGTACTGAGGGAGCGCCGCACTGTCGGAGGGGCGGTACTGAGGGAGCGCCGCACTGTCGGAGGGGCGGTACTGAGGGAGCGCCGCACTGTCGGAGGGGCGGTACTGAGGGAGCGCCGCACTGTCGGAGGGGCGGTACTGAGGGAGCGCCGCACTGTCGGAGGGGCGGTACTGAGGGAGCGCCGCACTGTCGGAGGGGCGGTACTGAGGGAGCGCCGCACTGTCGGAGGGGCGGTACTGAGGGAGCGCCGCACTGTCGGAGGGGCGGTACTGAGGGAGCGCCGCACTGTCGGAGGGGCGGTACTGAGGGAGCGCCGCACTGTCGGAGGGCTCCCTCAGTACAGCCCCTCCAACAGGGCAAGGCTCCCTCAGTACTGCAGAAACCCTCATCACATTTTTAAAAATACTTGGCTTTGCATTTGAAGTGTCACAACCTACAAGGCTAGGGACCAAGTGCTGGAAAGTGGGATTAGGCTGGATAACTGTTTGTCGGCCAGCACAGACACGATGGGCCGAATGGCCTCCTTCTGTGCTGTAAATTTCTATGATTCGATGAATTGCAATCACTTTCAGTTTCCAGTTAAACTCAGAAGCGAAACTTACAATTTATGGGAAAACGCTGCCAACGGTTACTTTCGGTTTTGAGCTTGCCTGTAAATTACACTTAACAAAAACCCAACAACGTTCTTGTTCCGAGGTCTTTCGTTGTCCAAAAGGGACGTTTTTTTCTTGATGCACAAGTCACAGGGTCAGACAGCACTTACCTTCTTTCTTGCTGAAGGAGACCCTGAAGGTGGTGTTGGTTAAGGAGACCAGTTGGCAATCGCCTCCCCCAGATTTTCTCTGGACACTGAAATAGCTTTTCAGCACCTTTTCCAACCCATCGTTCGGTGCTGAAACCTCGACCAAAACGGGGAAACATTCCTGGCTCATCTTGAGGTATCTTTCTCTCTTCCCTCCAACCCCCCCAAACTTAAAACAACCTTTTTTGTGTGCGTATCTCTCTTTGAAAACACTTTCTCTTTCGCTCGCTGTTCTTCAAACCACTCTGGCAGTTTAGAGCTGGTTGAAAACTCCACCTCATTCCTCCTCCAGGCTCCCCTTTCGACTCTTGCCTCTTGACCACCGAGGTCTTGGGAAAAGGGCAACTAAAAGAGTCAATCCCAATAGTTTCCCCCCACCTCTCTGTCGTCCTTCCCTATCCCTGCAAACCGAGAATTCAAAATAACTGACACGCCTCCACTTAAGACACGCCTCTTACTTGCAACCTCTGAACCAATGACGCTACACTTGTTACTTGCATGTTATTGCAGACAGTACAAGTGAGTCAGTTGCCTCAGAGTCAGAAGGTTGTGGGTTCAAGTCCCACTCCAGGGACTTGAAGCACATAAAGCTAGGCTGACACTCTAGCGCAGTGCTGAGGGAGCGCCGCACTGTCGGAGGTGCCGTCTTTCGGATGAGACATTAAACCGAGGCCCCGTCTGCCCTCTCAGGCGGACGTAAGAGATCCCATGGCCACTATTTCGAAGAAGAGCAGGGGAGTTATCCCTGGTGTCCTGGCTAATATTTATTCCTCAACATAACATTATCTGGTCATTGACCATGTACAGCAGGCACCTCAAAGCACTGGAGAGGTACCACCAACGCTGCCTCCGCAAGATCCTGCAAATCCATTGGCAGGCTAGGCGCACCAACGTCAGTGTTCTCGCTCAGGCCAACATCCCCAGCATCGAAGCTTTGACCACGCTCGATCAGCTCCGTTGGACGGGTCACATTGTCCGCATGCCCGATACGAGACTCCCAGAACAAGCGCTCTACTCGGAGCTCCGGCACGGCAAGAGAGCCCCAGGCGGGCAGAGGAAACACCCTCCAAGCCTCCTTGAAAAAAGTGTAACATCCCCACCGATACCTGGGAATCCCTGGCCCCAGACCGCACAAAGAGGAGGAGAAGCATCCGGGAAGGCGCCGAACACCTCGAGTCTCTTCGCCGGGAGCAAGCGGAAGCCAAGCGCAGGCAGCGCAAGGAGCGCACGTCAACCCAAGCACCCCACCCACCGTCTGCCCCACCTGTGACAGAAACTGTAGGTCCCGCATTGGACTCATCAGTCACCTGAGAACTCATTTTTAATGTGGAAACAAGTCATCCTCGGTTCCGAGGGACTGCCTAAGAAGAAGAATCTGGTCATTATCACATTGCTGTTTGTGGGAGCTTGCTGGGTGCAAATTGGCTGCCGCGTTTCCCACATTACAACAGTGACTGCACTTCAAAAATACTTCATTGTAAAGTGCTTTGAGACATCCGGTGGTCGTGAAAGGTGCTATATAAATGCAAATCTTTCTTTACAAAAGCGTAGACTACCACAAATAAAGCAATGTTTAACTCCATTGCTTTTTGAATCGAAAACTTCCCCTCCTGCAGACAACAGGGCTGGATACCCAGCAACAACAACAACTTGTACTTACATAGCGCCTTTAATGTAGTAAAACGTCCCAAGGCGCTTCACAGGAGCGTTATCAAACAAAATTTGACACCGATCCACATCAGGAGAAATTAGGGCAGGTGACCAAAAGCTTGGTCAAAGAGGTCGGTTTTAAGGAGCGTCTTAAAGAAGGAAAGAGAGGTAGCGAGGCGGAGAGGTTTAGGGAGGGAATTCCAGAGCTTAGGGCCTAGGCAACAGAAGGCACGGCCACCAATGCTGGAGCGATTATAATCAGGGCTCCTCAAGAGACCAGAATTGGAGGAGCGCAGATATCTCGGAGGGTTATAGGGCTGGAGGAGGTTACAGAGATAGGGAGGGAGGAGGCCATGGAGGGATTTAAAAATAAGGATGAGAATTTTATAATCGAGGCGTTGCTTAACCGGGAGCCAATGTAGGTCAGCGAGCACAGGGGTGATGGGTGAATGAGACTTGGTGCGAGTTAGGACACGGGCAGCCGAGTTTAAATTTTATGAAGGGTGCAGGAGAGCGTTGGAATAGTCAAGTCAAGAGTTAACAGAAGTACGGATGAGGGTTTCAGCAGATGTGCTGAGGCGGGGCAGAGTCCGGAGGTGGAGTAGGTGGTCTTAGCGATGGAGCGAATATGGGGTTTGAAGTTCATCTCAGAGTCAAGTATGACACCAAGGTGGGACAAAATGTGGAATAAATATATATTCAATTTGTTGGATTTGTTCCTATTCTCACATATGGGAACCTTGGCTTTATTAATAGAGGAACAGAGTAGAAAAACAAGGAAGTTGTTGCTAAACCTTTATAAAACACTGCTTGTGCCCCAGCTGGAGTGTTGCATTCAATTCTGGGCACCACACTTTAGGAAGGATATCAAGGCCTTGGAGAGGGTGCAGAGGAGATTTACTAGAATGGTACCGGGGGATGAGGGACTTCAGTTACATGTGGAGAGACTGGAGAAGCTGGGATTGTTCTCCTTGGAGCAGAGAAGGTTAAGGGGAGATTTACTAGAATAGTACCAGGGATGAGGGACTTCAGTGATGTGGAGAGACTGGAGAAGCTGGGATTGTTCTCCTTGGAGCAGAGAAGGTTAAGGGGAGATTTACTAGAATGGTACCAGGGGATGAGGGACTTCAGTGATGTGGAGAGACTGGAGAAGCTGGGATTGTTCTCCTTGGAGCAGAGAAGGTTAAGGGGAGATTTACTAGAATGGTACCAGGGGATGAGGGACTTCAGTTAATGTGGAGAGACTGGAGAAGCTGGGATTGTTCTCCTTGGAGCAGAGAAGGTTAAGGGGAGATTTACTAGAATGGTACCAGGGATGAGGGACTTCAGTGATGTGGAGAGACTGGAGAAGCTGGGATTGTTCTCCTTGGAGCAGAGAAGGTTAAGGGGAGATTTACTAGAATGGTACCGGGGATGAGGGACTTCAGTTAATGTGGAGAGACTGGAGAAGCTGGGATTGTTCTCCTTGGAGCAGAGAAGGTTAAGGGGAGATTTACTAGAATGGTACCAGGGGATGAGGGACTTCAGTGATGTGGAGAGACTGGAGAAGCTGGGATTGTTCTCCTTGGAGCAGAGAAGGTTAAGGGGAGATTTACTAGAATGGTACCGGGGATGAGGGACTTCAGTGATGTGGAGAGGCTGGAGAAGCTGGGGTTGTTCTCATAGAGTCATAGAGTCATAGAGTTTTACAGCACAGAAAGAGGCCCTTCGGCCCATCGTGTCTGCGCCGCCCATCCATCCCTGTCCAGTCAAACCCCATTTTCCAGCATTTGGTCCATAGCCTTGTATGCAATGGCATTTCAAGTGCTCATCCAAATGCTTCTTGAATGTTGTGAGGGTTCCTGCCTCTACCACCCTTTCAGGCAGTGAGTTCCAGACTCCAACCACCCTCTGGGTGAAAAAGTTCCTCCTCAAATCCCCCCTAAATCTCCTGCCCCTTACCCTGAATCTGTGCCCCCTTGTTATTGACCCCCCTACTAAGGGGAAAAGTTCCTCTTTATCTACCCTATCTATGCCCCTCATCATTTTGTACACCTCAATCAGGTCCCCCCTCAGCCTCCTTTGCTCCAAGGAAAACAACCCCAGCCTGTTGAGTCTTTCTTCATAGCTGAGGCGCTCCATCCCAGGTAACATCCTGGTGAATCTTCTCTGCACCCTCTCCAAAGCAATCACATCCTTCCTATAGTGAGGCGACCAGAACTGCACACAGTACTCCAGCTGTGGCCTCACCAGCGTTTTGTACAGCTCCATCATAACCTCCCTGCTCTTATATTCTATGCCTCTGCTAATGAAGGCAAGTATCCCATAAGCCTTTTTAACCACCTTATCTACCTGTTCCGCTGCCTTCAGGGATCTATGTACATGTACACCAAGGTCCCTCTGACCCTCTGTACTTCCTAGGGTCCTACCACTCATTGTGTATTCCCTTGCCTTATTTGTCCGTCCAAAATGCATCACCTCGCACTTTTCCGGGTTAAATTCCATTTGCCACTTTTCCGTCCATCTGACCAACCCGTTAATATCGTCCTGTAGCCTGAGGCTTTCCTCCTCGCAATTTACCACCCCACCAATTTTCGTGTCATCCGCGAACTTACTGATCATACCCTTTACATTCTCATCCAAATCATTAATGTAGATCACAAACAACAAGGGACCCAGCACCGATCCCTGAGGTACCCCACTGGACACAGGCTTCCAGTCACAAAAGCAACCTTCGACCATCACCCTCTGCCTCCTGCCACTCAGCCAGTTTAGGATCCAACGCGCCAAGGCCCCCTGGATCCCATGGGCTCTTACCTTCTTGACCAGTCTCCTATGCGGGACCTTGTCAAAAGCTTTACTGAAGTCCATGTAAACCACATCCACAGCATTTCCCTCATCCACACACCTAGTCACCCCCTCGAAAAATTCAATCAGATTGGTCAGACATGATTTACCCTTGACAAAGCCATGCTGACTATCCCCGATTAATCCTTGCCTCTCCAAGTGGAGACTAATTTTGTCCCTCAGAATTTTTTCCAATAATTTCCCTACCACAGATGTTAGGCTCACTGGCCTGTAATTCCCTGGTTTATCCCTGCTACCCTTCTTGAATAATGGTACTACGTTAGCTGTTCTCCAGTCCTCTGGTACATCCCCTGTGGCCAGAGAGGTTCTGAAAATTTGTGTCAGAGCCCCTGCAATCTCCTCCTTTGCCTCACACAACAGCCTGGGATACATCTCGTCCGGGCCTGGGGATTTATCCACTTTTTGGCCTGCTAAAACCGCTAGTACCTCCTCCCTCTCGATGCTAATATGTTCAAGTATGTCACAGTCCCCTTGCCCGACTTCTATGTCTACATCGTCTTTCTCCATAGTGAACACTGAGGCAAAAAATTCATTTAAAACCCCACCTACTTCATCTGGCTCTACACACAGCTTGCCACTTTGGTCCCTAATGGGCCCTACCCTTTCCCTGGTTATCCTCTTGCCCTTAATATACTTATAAAACATCTTAGGATTTTCCTTTATTTTGCTCGCCAGTGTTATTTCATGGCCCCTCCTCGCCCTCCTAATTTCCTTTTTAAGTATGCCCCTGCACCTCTTATACTCCTCTAGGGCTTCCACCATCTTTTGTCTTTTGTAACTGCCAAAAGCCCCCCTTTTTTTCCTAATGCATTTTTGTATATCCTTTGTCATCCAAGGTTCCCTTTGCTTGTTGGTCCCACCCTTGACCTTTACAGGAACATGTTGGTGTTGTACTCTCTCTATTTCCCTTCTGAAAGCCTCCCACTGTTTTGATGTGGATTTTCCTATAAGTAGCTGCTCCCAGTCCACTTTTGCCAGATCCTGTCTTATCTTATTAAAATCGGCCTTCCCCCAATTTAGAACCCTGATTTCCGGGCTGTCTTTGTCTTTTTCCATGACCACCTTAAATCTCACCGAATTGTGGTCACTATCGCCAAAATGCTCTCCTACAGACACTTCCACCACCTGCCCGGCTACATTCCCTAGAATTAGGTCCAGTACCGCCCCCTCTCTTGTAGGACTTTCTACATGTTGGCTCAAAAAGCTTTCCTGGATGCACTTTAAGAATTCTGCTCCCTCCAAGCCTTTCACACTCTGACTATCCCAATTTATATTGGGGAAGTTGAAATCCCCCACTATTACTACCCTATTATTTTCACACTTTTCTGATATCTGCCTGCATATCTGTTCCTCTATCTCCCCCTGACTGTTTGGGGGCCTATAATACACTCCCAGCAAGGTGCTTGACCCCTTTTTGTTTTTAAGTTCTACCCATATGGCCTCATTAGAGGAACCCGCTAATATATCATCCCTCCTTACAGCAGTAATAGACTCCTTAATTAATATTGCAACACCCCCTCCCCTTTTACACCCCCCTCTGTCTCGCCTGAAGATTCTATACCCCGGAATATTTAGCTGCCAGTCCTGACCCTCCCTCAACCATGTCTCCGTGATAGCAACAATATCGTACTCCCATGTGTTCAACAACAACTTCAGTTCATCCACCTTATTTGCAAGACTCCTTGCATTAAAATAAATGCCTTCCAGCCCTGCCATATTCCCTTTTGCCTTCACACCTTTGCTCTGCCTTCCCTGCTGACTTGTTTTTTCCTCTTTATTTGGCTCCTTGGAGCAGAGAAGGTTAAGGGGAGATTTACTAGAATGGTACCGGGGATGAGCGACTTCAGTTAATGTGGAGAGACTGGAGAAGCTGGGGTTGTTCCCCTTAGAACAGAGAAGGTTAAGGGGAGATTTACTAGAATGGTACCAGGGGATGAGGGACTTCAGTGATGTGGAGAGACTGGAGAAGCTGGGGTTGTTCTCCTTGGAGCAGAGAAGGTTAAGGGGAAATTTACTAGAATGGTACCAGGGATGAGGAACTTCAGTGATGTGGAGAGACTGGAGAAGCTGGGATTGTTCTCCTTGGAGCAGAGAAGGTTAAGGGGAAATTTACTAGAATGGTACCAGGGATGAGGGACTTCAGCAATGTGGAGAGACTGGAGAAGCTGGGATTGTTCTCCTTAGAGCAGAGAAGGTTAAGGGGAGATTTACTAGAATGGTACCAGGGGATGAGGGACTTCAGTGATGTGGAGAGACTGGAGAAGCTGGGGTTGTTCTCCCTGGAGCAGAGAAGGTTAAGGGGAGATTTACTAGAATGATACCGGGGATGCGGGACTTCAGTGATGTGGAGAGACTGGAGAAGCTGGGGTTTTTCTCCTTGCAGCAGAGAAGGTTAAGGGGAGATTTACTAGAATGGTACCAGGGATGAGGGACTTCAGTGATGTGGAGAGACTGGAGAAGCTGGGGTTGTTCTCCTTAGAGCAGAGAAGGTTAAGGGGAGATTTACTATAATGGTACCAGGGATGAGGGACTTCAGTTATGTGGAGAGACTGGAGAAGCTGGGATTGTTCTCCTTGGAGCAGAGAAGGTTAAGGGGAGATTTACTAGAATGGTACCAGGGATGAGGGACTTCAGTTAACGTGGAGAGACTGGAGAAGCTGGGGTTGTTCTCCTTAGAGCAGAGAAGGTTAAGGGGAGATTTACTAGAATGGTACCAGGGGATGAGGGACTTCAGTGATGTGGAGAGACTGGAGAAGCTGGGATTGTTCTCCTTAGAGCAGAGAAGGTTAAGGGGAGATTTACTAGAGTGGTACCAGGGATGAGGGACTTCAGTGATGTGGAGAGACTGGAGAAGCTGGGGTTGTTCTCCTTGGAGTAGAGAAGGTTAAAGGGAGTTTTCATAGTTTTGAATGGGTTTGATAGAGTAAACAAGGAGAAACTGTTTCCAGTTTAGATGGGTCGGTAAGCAGAGGACACAGATTTAAGGTGATTGGCAAATGAACCAGAGGCGACATGAGTCATTTTTTTACGCAGCGAGTTGCTGTGATCTGGAACGCACTGCCTGAAAGGGCGGTGGAAGCAGATTCAATAATAACGTTCAATGGGGAATTGGATAAATACTTGAAGGGGGAAAAAATACAGGGCTGTGGGGAAAGAGCAGGGGTGTGGGATTAATTGAATAGCTCTACCAAAGAGCCGGCACAGGCACGATGGGCGGAATGGCCTCCTTCTGTGCTGTATCATTCTTTGATTCTCTTCACCCTCTTCCATGAAGGAATTTAGGGTACAGCTGTGGTAGCGCTTTCACCTCTGAGTCAGAAGGTCGAGCCACCAACACTCCAGAGACGAGCCCATAATCCAGGGTTGACGCTCCTGGTGCCTGTACTGAGGGAGTACTACACTGTCGGAGGTGTTGTCTTTTAGATGAGACGTGAAGCCAAGGCGCCCCCCCACCCGCCACCGTCTGTCCTCTCAGTTGGATGTAAAAGGTCCGAGGGACCCTATTCCAAAAAGCATGGGAGTTCTCCCTGGTGTCCTAGCCAATATTTATCCCTCAACCAACACCACCAAAACAGATTATCTGGTTATTTATCGCATTGCTTTTTCTGGGATCTTGCTGTGCGCAAATTGGCTGCCTCTTTTCCTACATTACAACACTACAAAAGTGTCTCCAGATCACTTTGGGACGTTGTGAGAGGCGCTATAGAAATCCAAGTTCTTCTGCTTCTACAGTTCACTGGAGGACAGCTCCCCACCAATATCCTGTCCAATTGACCAGCCTTCAGTGCGTGAGGCTTGGGTCAACATGTCACGAGATTGAAAGCTAGTAAAGGAATCCATCTTGTACAAAAATAATCTATTGATACTAGGTTCCATTTTAAATCAGCTTTATAGTTTTAAAAAAAAACATAAAACCAATAACCTGCAAATGTAGTTAAGAGTGTCTGGACAGCAGTCAGAGAAGCCTGCCTTGTATGCCGAGTTTTTTAAAATTTGTTTATGGGATCAGGGCGTCGCTGGCAATGACAGCATTTATTGCCCATCCCTAGTTGCCCCTTGAGAAGGTGGTGGTGAGCCGCCTTCTTGAACCACTGCAGTCTGTGTGGTGAAGGTACTCCCACAGTGCTGTTAGGGAGGGAGTTCCAGGATTGTGTCCCAGCGACGATGAAGGATCGGCGATATATTTCTAAGTCAGGATGGTGTGTGACTTGGAGGGGAACTTGGAGGTGGTGGTGTTCCCATGCGCCTGCTGCCCTTGTCCTTCTAGGTGGAAGAGGTCGCGGGTTTGGGAGGTGCTGCCGAAGAAGCCTTGGCGAGTTGCTGCAGTGCATCTTGTAGCTGGTACACACTGCAGCCACAGTGCGCCGGTGGTGGAGGGAGTGAATGTTTAAGGTGTGGATGGGGTGCCGATCAAGAGTTACACATTGTTTACATTTGGAGATGAAGTTATTTGTAACTAGCCAGAATAATACATTCTATTGCCACCCTAACGCTAAACACCAGTGTACTGCATTAATCTTTGGACCCGGACCACAGAGAGAAAGCCTGGAGTGATAAAGAGGGAAGAAAGAAAGACTTGCCTTTCACGACCACCGGACGTCTCGAAGCGCTTTACAGCCAATGAAGTACTTTTGAAGTGGAGTCAGTGTTGTAATGTGGGAAAGGCATTAAATGTTTAGCAGGCTTGGATCACCCTGATAAGAGACCGACCGGTACAAGTTAGAAAGAATGAATAGAAATACATGGGCCTAGAAATTCTGAAATGACTGCAGTGGAACTGAATGTCAGGCGCTGCGTATAACGGGCGGCCGATCCAATGCCACCCATTTTGCACCACTGCTGAGACGAATTTAAAACAACTGACAGGCCTCCACTTAAGACACGCCTCTTACTTTCTGAAATAATGCCTTCTCGCTGCACTCATCACTCCCATGTTATTATAGACAGTACAAAGGCATAGACAACCACATATAATAAAATGTTTAACTCCATTGCTTTTTGAATCGAAAACTTCCCCTCCTGCTTTTAGGAACAGACAACTGGGCTGGATACCCAGCAACAACAACAACTTGTATTTATACAGCGCCGCGTCAGTTTCCACATGTACGCTGACGACACCCAGCTCTACCTCACTACCTCTTCTCTCGACCCCCTCTACGGTGTCTAAATTGTCAGACTGCTTGTCCGACATACAGTTCTGGATGAGCAAAAATTTTCTCCAATTAAATATTGGGAAGTCCGAAGCCATTGTTTTCGGTCCCTGCCACAAACTCCGTTCCCGAGCCACGGACTCCATCCCTCTCCCTAACATCTGTCTGAGGCTGAACCACACTGTTCACAACCTTGGTGTCATATTTGACCCTGAAATGAGCTTCCGACCACATATCCGCAGCACAACAAAGACCGCCTACTTCCACCTCCGTAACATCGCCCGTCTCCGCCCTTGCCTCAGCTCATCTGCTGCTGAAACCCTCACCCGAGCCTTTGTTACCTCTAGACTTGACTATTCCAACGCACTCCTGGCTGGCCTCCCACATTCTACTCTACCTAAACCTGGGGTCATCCAAAACTCAGCTGCCCGTGTTCTAACCCGCACCAAGTCCCGTTCACTCATCCCCCCTGTGCTCGCTGACCTACATTGGCTCCTGGTTAAGCAACGTCTTGATTTCAAAATTCCCATCCTTTGTTTTCAAATCCCTCCATGGTCTCGCCCCTTCCTATCTCTGTAATCTTCTTCAGCCCCACAACCTCCCGAGATATCTGCGCTCCTCTAATTCTGCCCTCTTGAGGATCCCTGATTATAATCGCTCAACCTTTGGTGGCCGTGCCTTCTGTTGCCTAGGATCTAAAGTCTGGAATTCCCTCCCTAAACCTCTCCGCCTCGCTACCTCTCTTTCCTCCTTTAAGACGCTCCTTAAAACCTACCTCTTTGACCAAGCTTTTGGCCACCTGCCCTAATTTATCCTTATGTGGATCGGTGTCAAATTTTTTGTCTTAAAATACTCCTGTGCAGCGCCTTGGGACGTTTTACAAATTGTTGTTGTTGTATAATGTAGTAAGACGTCCCAAGGCACTTCACAGGAGCATTATCAAACAAAAGTTGACAGCGCGCCACATAAGGAGTTTAAGATTTAAGATTCGAGGAACAGCACCTCATCTTCCGATTAGGCACTTTGCAGCCTTGCGGACTCAATATCGAGTTCAACAATTTCAGATCATAACCTCGGCTCCTATTACATTTTTACTTATATTTTTTTCCACCCCTTTGTTTTGGGTTTTCCCCCCACCCTTTCCTTTTTTTTCTCTCTCCCACATGGCAGCTGTCTCCCATTCTGCCAGTACACTTCACACCTAATCTGAGCCGTCTTTTGTCTCCACTTGTCCTATTACCATCTCGTCTGGTTTTGAATACCTCTTAATGTCCCTTCACTTCTTTTGTTCTATCGCAGCCCTGCCTTCGATCTATTTCATTTCCTTTCCAGTTTTGAAAAAGCGTTCACCCGAAACGTCGACTCTAATTTCTCTCCACGGATGTTGCCTGGCCTGCTGAGTTTTTCTAGCATTTTCTGTTGTTATTTCTGATTTCCAGCATCTGCAGTATTTTGCTATCGTATTAAGATTTAAGGTCATTGGCCGAAGAACCAAAGGCGCCATGAGGAAAAACTTTTTTACGCAGCGAGTGGTTAGGATCTGGAACGCATTGCCTGAGAGGGTGGTGGAGGCAGATTCAATCGCGGCTTTCAAAAGGGAGTTGGATAAGTATCTGAAGGAAAGAAATGTGCAGGGTTACGGGGAAAGGGCGGGGAGTGGGACTAGCTGAAGTGGTCTTGCAGAGAGCAGGCACGGGCTCGAAGGGCCAAATGGCCTCCTTCTGTGCTGTAACCATTCTATGATAACTCCCATCCTGAAGGCCTGGCAAAGGGCACCAACTAGCATTGAACAGCTGGGGGATATGAGATTCTTCAGAATCAGAGAATCTGACATGTTAAATATTAGAGTTTTAAGTGCCATAGACAAAATGGATGCCTCATCTTTACCAAGATGGCGCCCCTCCCCTGGCAGTTGGTGATCACGTGCCCCGGGCAAGCACGCGAAATCCTGCGTTGGGCGGTTGGCTGGGCTCGCGCCTGTCCCACCCCACCCACGTGAGGCTCGAGAGGGCACGTCCTCTGAGCCCAGCCCCGCCCTTGAGCCAAACCCCGCCCCCAGAGACCAGCCCCGCCCCCTGATCCGTGCCCCGCCCTCTAAGCCCAGCTCCGCCCAATGATCCAAGCCCCGCCCCCTGAGACAAGCCGCTCTCCCGAGCCCCGCCCTCCATCCTGAAAAAAGCCCTGCCCCTCCCCACACACGCAAAGATTCCTCCCCGCCCGCCAATCAAAATCGGCCCCGCCCCTTTGGCCTCCAAGCGCCTGCGCGCTCGCCGCACCTCGCGCGTGCGGTCCCGCCTTCTTATCACGCTCGCGCGCAGTCCGGCCTCAGTGCCCCCTCCTCGCGCGTGCGCAACTGCCGGTCTTGGCCTCCCCGCCACGCGCGTTCACACAACTGCCCTCGCCGCTACGCGCGTGCGCACTGGCCTACACCCTGCGAGCCGCGTGCACGCTCCCCGCCTCGCGTCCACGCACTGCCCACCTCCCCGGCTCGCGCCTGCGCACTGCTCCCCCGCTCCCCGCCACGCGCCTGCGCACTACCCACTCGGTCGGCCGGGGCGCCATGGCGATGTGCGAGGACGTGCTGCTGTGCAACTTCGCCAAGTGCCGGACCAAGCTGTCGGGCTTCGCCTGGGTCACCGCCTGCTCGCACGTCTTCTGCGACCAGCACGGCAGCGGCGAGTTCAGCCGCTCGCCCGGCCGCTGCCCGGCCTGCAAGAGCGACCTGGCCGGCCAGCTGGACATCGTGCGCACCGAGCTCAGCCCGTCCGAGGAGTACAAGGCCATGGTGCTGTCCGGCCTGCGGCCCGAGCTCATCCTGGACATCGCCTCCCGCGCGCTGGCCTTTTGGACCTACCAGGTATCGGCTGCCGCGGGGTCCCAGTGCCCGTCCGCTGGTATACTAGTGCCCATCCCCCGGGGTCGCAGTGCCCATCCCGCGGGGCCCCAGTGCCCATCCCCCGGTATATTAGTGCCCATCCCCCGGGGTCCCAGTGCCCGTCCACTGGTATATTAGTGCCCATCCCCCGGTGTCGCAGTGCCCATCACGCGGGGCCCCAGTGCCCATCCCCCGGTATACTAGTGCCCATCCCCCGGGGCCCCAGTGCCCACCCCGCGGGGCCCCAGTGCCCACCCCGCGGGGCCCCAGTGCCCATCCCCCGGTATACTAGTGCCCATCCCCCGGTATACTAGTGCCCATCCCCCGGGGTCCCAGTGCCCATCCCCCGGTATACTAGTGCCCATCCCCCGGGGTCCCAGTGCCCATCCCCCGGTATACTAGTGCCCATCCCCCGGGGTCCCAGCGCCCGTCCCGCGGGGCCCCAGTGCCCGTCCCCCGGTATACTAGTGCCCGTCCCCCGGGGTCCCAGTGCCCATCCCCCGGGGTCCCAGTGCCCGTCCCCCGGTGTCCCAGTGACCGTCCACTGGTATACTAGTGCCCATCCCGCGGGGCCCCAGTGCCCATCCCCCGGTACACTAGTGCCCACCCCCCGGGGTCCCAGTGCCCATCCCGTGGGGCCCCAGTGCCCATCCCCTGGTATACTAGTGCCCATCCCCGGGGTCCCAGTGCCCATCCCGCGGGCCCCAGTGCCCCTCCCCTGGTATATTACTGCCCATCCCCCGGGGTCCCAGTGCCCCTCCCGCGGGGCCCCAGTGCCCGTCCCCCGGTATACCAGCGCCCGTCCCCCGGGGTCCCAGCGCCCGTCCCCCAGGGTCCCAGCGCCCGCCCCCCCCCCCGGGGTCCCAGCGCCCGCCCCCCCCCCCCGGGGTCCCAGCGCCCGCCCCCCCCCCCGGGGTCCCAGCGCCCGCCCCCCCCCCCGGGGTCCCAGCGCCCGCCCCCCCCCCCCGGGGTCCCAGCGCCCGCCCCCCCCCCCGGGGTCCCAGCGCCCGCCCCCCCCCCCCCGGGGTCCCAGCGCCCGCCCCCCCCCCCGGGGTCCCAGCGCCCGCCCCCCCCCCCCGGGGTCCCAGCGCCCGCCCCCCCCCCCGGGGTCCCAGCGCCCGCCCCCCCCCCCGGGGTCCCAGCGCCCGCCCCCCCCCCCCCCCGGGGTCCCAGCGCCCGCCCCCCCCCCGGGGTCCCAGCGCCCGCCCCCCCCCGGGGTCCCAGCGCCCGCCCCCCCCCCGGGGTCCCAGCGCCCGCCCCCCCCCCCGGGGTCCCAGCGCCCGCCCCCCCCCCGGGGTCCCAGCGCCCGCCCCCCCCATGGGGTCCCAGCGCCCGCCCCCCCCCCCCGGGGTCCCAGCGCCCGCCCCCCCCCCCCCGGGGTCCCAGCGCCCGCCCCCCCCCCGGGGTCCCAGCGCCCGCCCCCCCCCGGGGTCCCAGCGCCCATCCCGCGGGTTCCTAGTGCCCTAGTGCCAGCTCTCTGTAGACCAATCCAGTCAGTCCCATTCCCCCGCTCTATCCCCGTAGCCCTGCAAGTTTATTTCCCTCCAGTACCTATCCAGTCTCCCCTTGAAAACATCGAGTGTCTCCGCTTCCACCACTTCCGTCGGCAGTGAGTTCCAGGTCATCACCACTCGCTGCGTAAGGAAGTTTTCCCTCACATGAGGGAGAATGGAATGGAAGGATATAATAACAGGGTGAGATGAAGCAGGGTGGGAGGAGGCTCGTGTGGAGCATAAACACCGGCATAGATCTGTTGGGTCGACTGGCTCAGTTTCTGTGCTGTAAATTCTATGTAATTTGATGATTTGACTCCCAATGGCCTTAGCTTCATTCATTTTAAGATCATGGCTTCCCTCCCGCAAAGTCCGCCCCCCGCCCCTCCATTTTGTTGAGGCCGGTTTTAACGTGTGGTCTCTCAGATTCACCAGGAGCGCATGTACCAGGAATACGCCTACAGCAAGGCCGAGGGCCGGCTGAGGCAGATGGAGAAGGTCTACACCCAGCAGATCCAAGGCAAGGACATGGAGGTGAGCAACAGCCGCGGCGAGCTGGCCTCCCTCAAGAAGCTGCTGGAGGAGTACAAGAAGAAGTACAGCGAGATGTCGGAGAAGCTGATGGAGAGGAACAGGCAGTACCAGAAGCTACAGGGCCTGTACGACAGCCTCCGTCTCCGCAGCATAGCCGTGGCCGGGGAGGGGGAGCCGGGGCTGACAGCGGGACCTCCCGGCGCCGTCTACGGCCTGCCTTTAGGTACGAGCGCCCCAAAGGGTCTTCGGGGCCCCTTTCTTGCTCCCCCATGTTCGATCAAATGATATGTTCAAAACGACGCACTATTGGCCATCAGGCCTTGGGCTGCCTGGGCTCCATGCTCTGGAATTCCCTCCCTAAATCTCTCCGCCTCCCTCTCCTCCTATAAGACACTCCTTAGAACCCACCTCTTTGACCAAGTTTTTGTTCACTGGTCCTAACATCTCCTTCTCTCCCTCCTAATACCTCCTTGCTAATGCCTCCTCTCTCCCCCAATATCTCTCCCCCAATATCTCCTCCTCTCTCCCCCAATATCTCCCCCTCTCTCCCCCAATATCTCCTCCTCTCTCCCCCAATATCTCCTCCTCTCTTCCCCAATATCTCCCCCTCTCTCCCCCAATATCTCCCCCTCTCTCCCCAATATCTCCCCCAATATCTTCCCCAATATCTCCTCCTCTCTCCCCAATATCTCCTCCTCTCTCCCCAATATCTCCTCCTCTCTCCCCAATATCTCCCCCTCTCCCCCAATATCTCCTCCTCTCTCCCCAATATCTCCCCCTCTCCCCCCCATATCTCCTCCTCTCTCCCCCAATATCTTCCCCAATATCTCCTCCTCTCTCCCCAATATCCCTTCCTCTCTCCCACAATATCTCCTCCTCTCTCCCCCAATATCTCCCCCTCTCTCCCCCAATATCTCCCCCTCTCTCCCCCAATATCTCCCCCTCTCTCCCCAATATCTCCTCCTATCTCCCCCAATAACTCCCCTCTCTTCCCCAATATCTCTCTCTCCCCAATATCTCCCCCTCTCTCCCCCAATATCTCCCCCTCCCTCCCCCGATATCTCCTATCTCCCCCAATATCTCCTCCTCTCTCCCCCAATATCTCCTCCTCTCTCCCCCAATATCTCCCCCTCTCTCCCCAATATCTCCTCCTCTCTCCCCCAATATCTCCCCCTCTCTCCCCCAATATCTCCTCCTCTCTCCCCCAATATCTCCTCCTCTCTCCCCAATATCTCCTCCTCTCTCCCCCAATATCTCCCCCTCTCTCCCCCAATATCTCCCCCTCTCTCCCCCAATATCTCCTCCTCTCTCCCCCAATATCTCCTCCTCTCTCCCCCAATATCTCCTCCTCTCTCCCCAATATCTCCTCCTATCTCCCCCTCTCTCCCCCAATATCTCCCCCTCTCTCCCCCAATATCTCCCACTCTCTCCTCCTCTCTCCCCCAATATCTCCTCCTCTCTTCCCCAATATCTCCTCCTCTCTCCCCCCCAATATCTCCCCCTCTCCCCCAATATCTCCCCCTCTCCCCCAATATCTCCTCCTCTCTCCCCCAATATCTCTTCTACTCACCCCCAATATCTCCCCCTCTCTCCCCAATATCTCCTCCTCTCTCCCCCAATATCTCTTCTACTCACCCCCAATATCTCCTCCCATCTCCTCAATATCTCCTGCTCTCTCCCCAATATCACCTCCTCTCTCCCCCAATACCTCCTCTTACCCCCAATGTCTCCTTCTCTCCCTCCTAATATCTCCTTTTTTCACGGTTGGGAAAGAGCAGGAAAGTGGGATTAGTCTGGGTGGGGAGGGAGTGGGAGAGTGGCATTAGACTGGGTGGGGAGGGAGTGGGAGAGTGGGATTAGACTGGGTGGGGAGGGAGTGGGAGAGTGGGATTAGACTGGGTGGGGAGGGAGTGGGAGAGTGGGATTAGACTGTGGGGAGGGAGTGGGAGAGTGGGATTAGACTGGGTGGGGAGGGAGTGGGAGAGTGGGATTAGACTGTGGGGAGGGAGTGGGAGAGTGGGATTAGACTGGGTGGGGGGAGAGTGGGATTAGACTGTGTGGGGAGGGAGTGGGAGAGTGGGATTAGACTGGGTGGGGAGGGAGTGGGAGAGTGGGATTAGACTGTGGGGAGGGAGTGGGAGAGTGGGATTAGACTGGGTGGGAGGGAGTGGGAGAGTGGGATTAGTCTGGGTGGGGAGGGAGTGGGAGAGTGGGATTAGACTGGGTGGGGAGGGAGTGGGAGAGTGGGATTAGATTGGTTGGGAAGAGAGTGGGATTAGACTGGGTGGGAGGGAGTGGGAGAATGGGACTAGACTGGGTGGGGAGGGAGTGGGAGAGGGATTAGACTGGGTGGGGAGGGAGTGGGAGAATGGGATTAGACTGGGTGGGGAGGGAGTGGGAGAATGGGATTAGACTGGGTGGGAGGGAGTGGGAGAGTGGGATTAGACTGGGTGGGAGGGAGTGGGAGAGTGGGATTAGACTGGGTGGGAGGGAGTGGGAGAGTGGGATTAGACTGGGTGGGGAGGGAGTGGGATAGTGGGATTAGACTGGGGAGGGAGTGGGATAGTGGGATTAGACTGGGTGGGGAGGGAGTGGGAGAATGGGATTAGACTGGGTGGGGAGGGAGTGGGAGAATGGGTTTAGACTGGGTGGGGAGGGAGTGGGAGAGGGATTAGACTGGGTGGGGAGGGAGTGGGAGAATTGGATTAGACTGGGTGGGGAGGGAGTGGGAGAGTGGGATTAGACTGGGGAGGGAGTGGGAGAGCGGGATTAGACTGGGTGGGGGGGGGGGGGAGTGGGATAGTGGGATTAGACTGGGTGGGAAGAGAGTGGGAGAGTGGGATTAGTCAGGGTCAGTGACCATGGGAGTGGGTTAGTTTGGGAGATGGTCAGTGACCATGGGAGTGGGTTAGGTTGGGGGACGGTCAGTGACCATGGGAGTGGGTTAGGGACCATGGGAGCGGGTTAGGTTGGGAGACGGTCAGTGACCATGGGAGTGGGTTAGGTTGGGGGACGGTCAGTGACCATGGGAGCGGGTTAGGTTGGGGGACGGTCAGTGACCATGGAAGTGGGTTAGGTTGGGGGACGGTCAGTGACCATGGGAGTGGGTTAGGTTGGGGGACGGTCAGTGACCATGGGAGCGGGTTAGGTTGGGGGACGGTCAGTGACCATGGGAGAGGGTTAGGTTGGGGGACGGTCAGTGACCATGGGAGTGGGTTAGGTTGGGGGACGGTCAGTGACCATGGGAGAGGGTTAGGTTGGGGGACGGTCAGTGACCATGGGAGAGGGTTAGGTTGGGGGACGGTCAGTGACCATGGGAGTGGGTTAGGTTGGGGGACGGTCAGTGACCATGGGAGAGGGTTAGGTTGGGAGACGGTCAGTGACCATGGGAGTGGGTTAGGTTGGGGGACGGTCAGTGACCATGGGAGTGGGTTAGGTTGGGAGATGGTCAGTGACCATGTGAGTGGGTTAGGTTGGGGGACGGTCAGTGAGTTAGGTTGGGGGACGGTCAGTGACCACGGGAGAGGGTTAGGTTGGGGGACGGTCAGTGACCACGGGAGTGGGTTAGGTTGGGGGACGGTCAGTGACCACGGGAGTGGGTTAGGTTGGGGGACGGTCAGTGACCATGGGTGTGGGTTAGGTTGGGGGACGATCAGTGACCATGGGAGCGGGTTAGGTTGGGGGACGGTCAGTGACCATGGGAGAGGGTTAGGTTGGGGGCGGTCAGTGACCATGGGTGTGGGTTAGGTTGGGGGACGGTCAGTGACCATGGGAGAGGGATTAGATTAGATTGTGGGGCGAGGCGTTATTAGGTTGCGGGGGAGGGGGGATAGGAGTGAAGAAACTGCTGATTGGATGGTTGCCTCTCTACGGTAGGGGGCATGGCGAAGTTCGTCTCGACGGAGTCCCCGGTGAAGCGGCCGTCGGGCGAGGGCGACTTCCGTCTCCGGCCTTCCTTCTTCGGCTCGCCGGCCGCCGACCACCCCAGCGGCTTCTTCAGTTTCTCTCCCGGCGACGATCGGGGTCATCAGCATCAGCCCCCTCACCCCGGGCCGAGCGGCTGCTTCAAGATGAAGAAGATGTGAGCGGAGCGAAAGCCCACGATAAAGGCGAGCCGCACGACATCCGAGTGGAGCCGATGGCTGGCTGCCTCCTCCTCCTCCGCCGCGCTCGCTCCGTGGGACGTGTTGTGTTCCGTCGCAGCGCTCTACCAGACGTCCCCCCCCCCCCCCCCCCCCAGAGCTTGCGGTGACATTTATCCGGCAGGGTACCCTTGGCCCCCTTTGAAGAAACACAGCCGTGGCCAAATCGAACGCTTGCAGCCGATGAGCTGCCGCTCGAATGCTGACAAAGGTTTTCTGCTGAGCAGTGGGTCATCTTTTGCTTGTGGACTGTTGCCGTTGTTGATGGCAACCAACTCCCATCGGTCGGCGAGGACCCGTTGGCCAAGGACTGCCGAGGTGGCTCTTCCCCACCACCCACACAGCATTCCTCGGGTAGACGGTGTTTTACCATGTTGATTGGTTCTTTAAAGGGTGCAATGAATAAAACTTTTACCTTTAAGGAATTAGGGTCTTGGCGTCATTTTTACCCTGGCGCTGCGAGAGTCTAACCACCGCCCCATGACATTCAGTGGCATTACCATTGCCAAATACCCCACCATCAACATCCTGGGGGGACTCGATTGACCAGAAACTTAACTGGACCAGCCACATAAATACTGTGGCAACAAGAGCAGGTCAAAGGCTGGGTATTCTGCGGCGAGTCTCTCACCTCCTGACTCCCCAGAGCCTTTCCACCATCTACAAGGCACAAGTCAGGAGTGTGATGGAATACTCTCCACTTGCCTGGATGAGCGCAGCTCCAATAACACTCAAGAAGCTCGACACCATCCAGGACAAAGCAGCCCGCTTGATTGGCACCCCATCCACCAACTTAAACATTCACTCCCTCCACCACCGGCGTACCGTGGCTGCAGTGTGTACCATCGACAAGATGCACTGCAGCAACTCGCCAAGGCTTCTTTGGCAGCACCTCCCAAACCCGCGACCTCTTCCACCTAGAAGGACAAGGGCAGCAGGCGCATGGGAACACCACCACCTCCAAGTTCCCCTCCAAGTCACACACCATCCTGACTTAGAAGTATATCACCGATCCTTCATCGTCACTGGATCAAAATCCTGGAACTCCCTAACAGCACTGTGGGAGTACCTTCACCACACGGTTCAAGAAGGCGGCTCACCACCACCTCTCAAGGGCAATTAGGGATGGGCAATAAATGCTGGCCTTGCCAGCGACACCCACATCCCATAAAAACGAATAAATAAAAAGATCGGCCCAGCAGTTGCCCTCGAGCCATCTCTGCAACACAGAATCGTACTGTACAGGAGGCGGCCATTAGGCCCATCGCGCTTGTGCCAGTTCCGTGAAAGAGCTATCTGTTAGTTGCACTCCCCTCCCCTGCTCTTACCCGCATAGTCCTGCAATTTTCCCCTTTTCAAGTATTTATCCAATTCTCTTGAAAGTTACTATTGAATCTGCTTCCACCGCCCTTTCAGGCAGCGCGTTCCAGATCACAACTCGCTGCGTTAAAAAAAAAACTCATCAAACCCTCGGGATCATTTGCCAATTACCTTAAATCTGTGTTCTCTGGTTACCGACCCTCCTGCTTCTCCTTCGTTACTCTTATCAAAACACCTCCATGAAATCTGCCCTTAACCTTCTTTGCTCTGAGGAGAACAACCCCAGCTTCTCCACATAACTGAAGTCCCTCATCCCTGGTACCATTCTAGACACATAAGGTGTCTGCTTTTAGCGCAGCATGTTGCACGCTCACTTGAGTCTTCAAGGTCATGGGTTCAAGCTCCCACTCCAGAGATTTGAGCTCCATAAATCTAGGCTGGCATTTCAATGTCATACAGAGGGAGTGCTGCACTATCAGATCAGATGAGATGGTAGTATGAGCGTTGGGGGTCCAAGATACTCACTGCCCTTCCTTTATGGCGGAGCAGGCTCGAATGGCCTACTCCTCCTATTTCTTATGCTCCAGTAAACCTCCTCTGCACCCTCTCCAAGGCCATGACATCCTGCCGAGAGATTCCTCAAAATGATGAGGAAAAGGTTACATAAACTTGGCTCGAGTTCCCTTGAGCGTAGGCGATTGAGGAGTGATCTGATCGAGGTGCCTAAACTGATAAAGGGATTCGATAGGGTAGATACAACAACAGCTTATATATTTATATAGCGCCTTTAACATAGTAAAACGTCCCAAGGCGCTGCACAGGAGTATTTTAAGACAAAACATTTGACACCGATCCACATAAGGATAAATTAGGGCAGGTGACCAATAGCTTGGTCAAAGAGTTAGGTTTTATGGAGCGTCTTAAAGGAGGAAAGAGAGGTAGCGAGGTGGAGAGGTTTAGGCAGGGAATTCCAGCGCTTAGGGCCCAGGTAACAGAAGGCACGACCACCAATGGTTGAGTGATTATAATCAGGGATGCTCAAGAGGGCAGAATTAGAGGAGCGCAGATATCTCTGGGGGTTGTGGGGCTGAAGGAGATTACAGAGATAGGGAGGGGCGAGGCCATGGAGGGATTTGAAAACAAGGTTGCTTAACTGGGAGCCCATGTAGGTCAGCGAGCACAGGGGGGATGGGCGAATGGGACTTGGTGCGAGTTTGGACACGGGCAACCGAGTTTTGGATGACCTCAAGTTTAGGTAGGGTGGAATGTGGGAGGCCAGCCAGGAGTGTGTTGGAATAGTCAAGTCTAGAGGTAACAAAGGCTCGGATGAGCTGAGGCAAGGGCGGAGACAGGCGATGTTACGGAGGTGGAAGTAGGCGGTCTTTGTTATGCTGCGGATATATGTGGTCGGAAGCTCATTTCAGGGTCAAATATCACACCAAGGTTGCGAACAGCGTGGTACAAGAGAAACTATTGCCTGTGGTGGGAGAATCCAGAACATGGGGACACCATCTTACAATTAGAGCTGGGGCCGGTCAGGAGTGAAATCAGGAAGCACTTTTTCTACACAAAGGGTAGTGGAAATCTGGAACACTCATCAAAAGGCTGTGGAGGCAGTTGGAGCTTTCAAGACTCAGATCGATCGTCTTTTGTTGGGCGAAGGTATTGAGGGATATGGAGCAAAGGCGGGTCAATGGAGTTGAGGTTACAGATCAGCCACGATCTGATTGAATGGTGGAGAAAGCTCGAACACAGTTCCTCGAGCCTGTTGCGCCATTCAGTGAGATCAGGGCTGACCTGCGAGCTAACTCCACCTACCCGCCTTTGGCCCATGTCCCTTAATACCTTTGGTTAACAGAAAGCTATCAATCTCAGATTTAAAATCAACAATTGACCCAGCGTCAACCGCTGATTGCGGACGAGTTCCAAACTTCTACCACCCTTTGCCTGTAGAAGTGCTTCCTAACCTCACTCCTGAAAGGCCTGGCTCTAACTTTTAGGCTATGTCCTAGACTCCCCAACCAGCAGAAATAGTTTCTCTCTACCCCCCAACCAGCGGAAATAGTTTCTCTCTACCCCCCAACCAGCGGAAATAGTTTCTCTCTACCCTATCAGTCAAAGAAAAAGGAAGACTTGCACTGATACAGCGCCTTTTCACGACCACCGGACGTCCCAAAGCGCTTTACAGCCAATGGGGTACTTTTTGAAGTGTAGTCACTGTTGTAGTGTGGGAAACGCAGCAGACAATTTGCACACAGCACGCTCCCACAAACAGCAATGTGATAATGACCAGATCATCTGTTTTAGTGATGTTGATTGAGGGATAAATATTGGCCCCAGGACACCGGGGATAACTCCCCAGCTCTTCTTTGAAATAGTGCCATGGGATCTGTTACCTCCACCTGAGACAGCAGACAGGGCCTCGGTTTAACGTCTTATCTGAAAGATGGCATCTTAGACGGTGCAGCACTCCCTCAGCACTGCACTGGAGTGTCAGCCTAGATTTTTGTGCTCAAGTCTCTGGAGTGGGGACTTGGACCCACGACCTTCTGACTCAGAGGCGAGAGCGCTGCCCACTGAGCCACAGCTGACACTAACCACAGTTCCCCTTAATATCTTGAAACCTTTGATCAAATCACCCCTTAACCTTCTAAATTCCAGGGAATACAATCCTCGTTTGTGTAATCTCTCCTCGTAATTGAACCCTTGGAGTCCGGGTATCATTCTGGTAAACCTGCGCTGCACTCCCTCCAAGGCCAATATATCCTTCCTCAGGTGTGGTGCCCAGAACTGCTCTCAGTACCCCAGCTGTGGTCTAACCAGGGCTTTGTGTAGCTGCAGCATAACTTCTACCCGCTTGTATTCTCGTCCTCGAGATAGAAAGGCCAGCATTCTATTAGCCTTTTTAATTATTTTCTCTACCTGTCCATGAGATTTTTGATGATCGATGGACATGTAGCCCTGATTCTCTTCAGACCTCCACCGCTTCTAGCTTAGAGGGGCCAAATGGGCCTGCTCCTGTTCCTACAACACAGTTTTGACAAGTGACTGCCACTCATTGCATGTATGACGTAGGAATCCCAGCGGCCCGTCCAGTATGTGAATAAAGCAGGTTCTCTCATTCAGCATCTTTTTATTACTGTTAAAACATCCGTTTTACAAACACTGTTCATTTAAAAAAAAATAGACCAGTTCCAAGGTAACCAAATAAACTGGACAATCAATAAGTTACAAAATAAAATGTACAGTTCTGAAGGTAACCAACAAGGAATATAAAAAGAAATGGAAAATATATACACTCTGCGAATTGGCATTTGTATCAAAGATCGCGTGAACACTTGTCTCAAACAGGTACAAAGCGACTGAAGGTAAACTCTGGCTCAATCCCCGGGTAGGTCAGGGGGAGTTAAAGGCAGCGGCCAGTGCAGTGCTGAGCCGTAGAAAGGGTCCCCGGTTCAATCCCCAGCCTGCGCTGAGCTAGTAAAGGAGCTTGGCACTAATTGATGTACGAGGCGCGACTATGACAGGGAATGTCTGGAAGGGCTTCGAGAGCGAGCTGCGAGGGAGTCGGTGAGGATTTCGGGTGTGGGAGAGGGGAGAGTTGGGTGTGGGAAGAGAGAGTGTCCATATCTGCAGGAGGTCCCTGGAGGATATGTCCATATCTACAGGAGGTCCCTGGAGGATATGTCCATATCTACAGGAGGTCCCTGGAGGATATGTCCATATCTGCAAGGGGTCCCTGGGGGATATGTCCATATCTGCAGGAGGTGCCTGGGGGGATATGTCCATATCTACAGGAGGTCCCTGGGGGATATGTCTATATCTGCAGGAGGTCCTGGGGGATATGTCCATATCTGCAAGAGGTCCCTGGGGGATATGTCTATATCTGCAGGAGGTCCTGGGGGATATGTCCATATCTGCAGGAGGTCCCGGGGGGATATGTCTATATCTACAGGAGGTCCCTGGGGGATATGTCCATATCTGCAGGAGGTCCCTGGGGGGATATGTCCATATCTGCAGGAGGTCCCTGGGGGGATATGTCCATATCTGCAGGAGGTGCCTGGGGGATATGTCCATATCTGCAGGAGGTCCCTGGGGGATATGTCCATATCTGCAGGAGGTGCCTGGGGGATATGTCCATATCTGCAGGAGGTGCCTGGGGGATATGTCCATATCTGCAGGAGGTCCCTGGGGGATATGTCTATATCTGCAGGAGGTGCCTGGGGAATATGTCCATATCTGCAGCAGGTCCCTGGAAGATATGTCTATATCTGCAAGGGGTATCTGGGAGACATGTCCATATCTGCAGCAGGTTCCTGGAGGATATGTCCATATCTGCAGGAGGTCCTGGGGGGAATATATCCATATCTGCAGGGGGTATCTGGGGGGATATATCCATATCTGCAGGGGGTATCTGGGGGATATGTCCATATCTGCAGAGGGTATCTGGGGGATATGTCCATATCTGCAGGAGGTCCTGGGGGATATGTCCATATCTGCAGGAAGTCCCTGGGCCACATGTGCTTATCTGCAGGAGGTTCCCCACATATGTAAAATTTGAAACCCATCGCTCAGCACAGTCCTGTCTCAAGGCATCTCTGCGCTGATTCAGCCCTGTCCTTCGCACATGGTCAAACGTGGGGGGCCACTTTGGTTGCTGGGTCTGCTCCACCGATGGATGCTCTCTATTAACAGTGCAGGGGGAAGAAGAAATGACTCTCATTCTTTCCACACGGCCAGAACCCCTTAGCCACATACCTGACTCCCCGCGCCCCCCCCCCCCAGCAGTCCTTTCGCCCCCCATTAGCGAGACCGTAGCTCAGTTCCGTGGTCCAAATGCTAAATACCAGCCCCAAAATCAGATAATACCTCAGGATCCGCACTTCCTTCTTCCAGGATCTGCCCCAGCCGTGACCGTCAGCTGATGGCACTCTTCGGGAATAACAGGGCAAGGGCTGACGGTGGGCGCCGCCCCCCCCCTCCCCCCCGAGGAGTGGCGAGGCGGCTGCTGCCCGCAGTCTCCTTACTCGGTCTGCGGCTTGTAGGCCACGATGGCTGCGGCCTGGCTGTTCATATTCTGCTTCTTCCCGTTCACCACCAGGACCAGGGGAGTCTCCACCCGGATACTGCTGAAGGATAAGCTCTGTGGGGAGGATAACATGAGAGGGGAGGTTAAAACCAGTAGCGGAGGCAGTGTCTATGGGACAGTAATGGCGGGGGTGGGGGAAGTGTCTATGGGATAGTCCCGTGACACTCACCTGGCCCTTCTGTTCGATGCTGTGCTGTTTGAACAGAGGTTCGGGAATGGCCACCGAGTCTCCGATCAGCACCCCCCAGCTCTCCGCAATGTTGTAAACCATCACCGCCAAACAGGTCCCCGCCGTGTCCACCAGGCCAAAGGTACTGAAGGGTACAAGAGGCAGTCAGTGACTGTGACACCGGGGATTAACCAGACACTGTTACATTGAATTTACGTAGAATTCACAGCATAGAAACAGGCCATTCGGCCCAGCTGCTCCGCGCCGGTGTCGATGTTCCACGCGAGCCTCCTCCCCACCCCCTCTTCATCTCACCCCATCAACATATCCTTCTATCCCTTTCTCCCTCATGTGTTTATCTAGCTTCCCCTTAAATGCCTCGATACTATTCGCCTCAACCACTCCCTGTGGTAGCGAGTTCCACCTTCTCACCACTCGCTGGGTAAAGAAGTTTCGCCTGAATTCCCCATTGGATTTATCTTATATTGATGGCCCCATCGTTCTGGTCTCACCCTCAAGAGGAAGCCTCTTCTCTACGTCTACCCTATCGAAATCCTTTCATACAAACATTAGAAACATTGAAGATAGGAGCAGGAGTAGGCCATTCGGCCCCTCGAGCCTGCTCCGCCATTCAATGCGATCATGGCTGATCATCCATACTCAGTACCCTGTCCCTGCCTTCTCCCCATATCCCTTGATCCCTTTAGCCTCAAGAAATATATCCAACTCCTTCTTGAATATATTTAATGAATTGGCCTCTACTGCCGTCTGTGGTAGAGAATTTCACAGGTTCACCACTCTCTGGGTGAAGAAATTCCTCCTCATCTCAGTCCTAAATGGCTTACCCCTTATCCTTAGACTGTGACCCCTGGTTCTGGACTCCCTGGCCATCGGGAACATCTAGTCTGCCTAGTCCTGTTAGAATTTTATAAGTTTCAATGAGATCCCCTCTCATTCTTCTAAACTCCAGTGAGTATAAGCCCAATCGACCCAATCTCTCTTCATACGTCATTCCTGCCATCCCAGGCATCAGTCTGGTGAATCTTCGCTGCACTCCCTCCATGGCAAGAACATCCTTCCTCAGATAGGGCGACCAAAACTGCACACAATACTCAAGGTGTGGTCTCACCAAGGCCCTGTACAACTGCAGCAAGACATCCTTGCTCCTGTATTCGAATCCTCTCGCTATGAAGGCCAACATATCATTTGCCTTCTTAACCGCCTGCTGCACCTGCATGCTTACCTTCAGCGACTGGTGCACAAGGACACCCAGGTCTCGTTGCAGCGAAGGTTGACCCAACCTGTCCAAATCATACTGGAGTTTCTCTGCAACCTCCTCACAGCACACACGCCCACCCAGCTTTGTGTCGTCTGCAAACTTGGAGATATTACATCTAGTTCCCTCGTCTAGATCATTAATATATATTGTGAACAGCTGGGGTCCTAGCACCGATCCCTGCGGTACGCCACTAGTCACTGCCTGCCACTCGGAAAAAGACCCATTTATTCCAACTCTTTGCTTCCTGTCTGCCAACCAGTTCTCTATCCAAGTCAGTATCTTACCCCCAATCCCATATGCTTTAACTTTGCACGCTAATCGCTTATGCGGGACCTTATCGAAAGCCTTCTGAAAGTCCAAATACACCACATCCACTGGTTCTCCCTTATCTATTCTACCAGTTACATCCTCAAAAAATTCCAGTAGATTAGTCAAGCACGATTTACCTTTTGTAAATCCATGTTGACTTTGTCCGATCCTGTCACTGTTTTCCAAGTGCTCTGCTATTACATCCTTTATAATGGACTCTAGCATTTTCCCCACTACCGATGTCAGGCTGTAATTCCCCGTTTTCTCTCTACCACCTTTTTTAAATAGTGGGGTTACATTAGCTACCCTCCAATCCATGGGAACTGTTCCAGAGTCTATAGAATTTTGGAAGATGACCATGACTTTCATAATTTTAAAGACCTCTTTCAGGTCATTCCTCTGCCTTCTTTCAGGTCATCCCTCTGCCTTCCCTTTTCTAGAGAAAAAAGCCCCAGGCCCAGTACAATGTTTCAAAGTGGGGAAGAGTTTGAACATTTGAAATGAACGAACCTACGTCTGTAAGAAAGCACTAGGAGCAGAAGCAGGCCCTCGAGCCTGCTCCTTCCCCGACCTCAGGACTTCCCGGAGTGCTTCACAGCCGATGAAGTACATTTTGTGAAGCGCAGTCGCTTGCAATGCAGCAATCGTGGCAGCCAATTTGCGCACAGCAAGCTCCCACAAACAGCAGAGATAAATGACCAGATTTTTTATTTTTTATTTTTTAAAAAGGGATGTTGGGTTGAGGGATAAATATTGGGCCCCAGGACACCCGGGGAGAACTCCCCCCGACCGCCCTCCCCCCCCCAACCGCTTTTCTTCCAATAGTGGCCGTCAATGTTCCCTGTAAGTTTGTTTGGGGTTGCGCAGGGCCATTCAAAATATCGCGTTCCTTCTCATTCAAAAGCCGGCAAGCCAGCTGCTCGGAGTCCCTGGAGCGTTGTGCAGCCACGCAGTTTACAGGGTACACTGGGTGGCCATGGGTTCTTTTACGCCCGCCTGCGAAGGCAGATAGGGGCCTTGGTTGAACATCTCGTTTGAAAGACGGCACTTCTAATCCCGTCTCCCTCTAATCAGGGTACAACGTACATAAGAACATAAGAAGTAGGAGCAGGAGTAGGCCATACGGCACCTCGGGCCTGCTCCGCCATTCAATAGGATCATGGCTGATCCGAATTTAGACTCACGTCCACTTCCCTGCCCGCTCCCCGTAACCCCTAATTCCCTTATCAGCTAGGAAACTGTCTATCTCCATTTTAAATTTATTTAATGTTGCAGCTTCCACAGCTCTCTGAGGTAGCAAATTCCTTAGATTTACTACCCTCTGAGTGAAGAAGTTTCTCCTCATCTCAGTTTTGAAAGGGCAGCCCCTTATTCTAAGATTATGCCCCCTAGTTCTAGTCTCACCCATCAGTGGAAACATCCTCACCGCATCCACCCAATCAAGACCCCTCACAATCTTATGTTTCGATAAGATCGCCTCTCATTCTTCTGAACTCCAATGAGTAGAGGCCCAACCTACTCAACCTTTCCTCATACGTCAACCCCCTCATCTCCGGAATCAACCGAGTGAACCTTCTCTGAACTGCCTCGAGAGCAAGTATATCTTTTCTTAAATATGGAAACCAAAACTGCACGCAGTATTCCAGGTGTGGCCTCACCAATACCCTGTAGAACTGCAGCAAGACTTCCCTGTTTTTATACTCCATCCCCCTTGCAATAAAAGCCAAGATTCCATTGGCCTTCCTGATCACCTGCTGCACCTGCATACTAACCTTCTGTGTTTCATGCACCAGGACCCCCAGATCCCTTTGTACTGTAGCACTTTGCAGTTTTTCTCCATTTAGGTAATAACTTGCTCTTTGATTTTTTCTGCCAAAGTGCATAACCTCACACTTTCCAACATTATATTGCATCTGCCAAATCTCTGCCCACTCACTTAGCCTGTCTCCGTCCTTTTGCAGGTTTTTTATGTCCTCCTCACTTTCCCTCCCATCTTTGTATCGTCGGCAAACTTGGATACGTTGCACTCGGTCCCTTCCTCCAAATCGTTAATATAGATTGTAAAGAGTTGGGGTCCCAGCACTGACCCCTGCGGAACACCACTAGTTACTGATTGCCAGCCCGAGAACAAACCATTTATCCCAACACTTTGTAGAGTGAGCCCATCTCCTGTCAGCTGTGGCTCAGAGGGTAGCACACTCGCCTCGGAGTCAGAAGATCATGGGTTCAAGTCCCACTCCAGGGACTCGAGCACATAAAGCTAGGCTGACTCTCCATTGCAGTGCTGAGGGAGTGCTGCACTGTCGGAGGTGCCGTCTTTTGGATGAGACGTTAAACCAAGGCCCCATCTGCGCTCTCAGGCGGATGTAAAAGATCCTATGGCACCATTTCAAAGCAGAGCAGGGGAGTTATCCCCGGTGTCCTGGCCAATATTTATCCCTCAACCAACATAACAAAACAGATTATACGGTCATTATCATATTGCTGTTTGTGGGAGCTTGCTGTGCGCAAATTGGCTATCGCGATTCCCACATTACAACAGTGGCCACACTTTAAGAGTACTTCATTGGCTGTAAAGCGCTTTGGGACATCCAGTGGTCGTGAAAGGCGCTGTAGTAATCCAAGTCTTTCTTCCTTAAACAAACCCGACCCCCTTTGCTAACTGGCACTTACAACGGGACTTTCTCCTCATCGGTCAGACTGAACACCACTTTCCCAAGTATCACAGTCCCTGTGTTTGCTCCTGGGAGTAAGGTGGACAGTGGCTTCAGAGACAAGGAGATCTGCTGACCACTGACGGTGGTATAGGTCCGATCCTTGTACAGGGTCAGGTCTTTGTTCTGGATGCTGGACATCAGGTTGTTGAGTTTCTTTGCCTTTAGCTTACCCTGAAAATAGAATCAGTAAAACATCAGAGAACTGACCAATACCAGCCCTGCACACAGGGACACCAGGGAACTGACCAATGCCAGCCCAGGACACACGGGGACACCAGGGAACTGACCAATACCAGCCCTGCACACAGGGACACAAGGGAACTGACCAATGCCAGCCCAGGACACACAGGGAACTGACCAATACCAGGCCAGGACACACAGGGACACCAGGGAACTGACCAATACCAGCTCCGGACACATAGGGACACCAGAGAACTGACCAATACCAGCTCAGGTCATACAGCGATAACAGGGAACTGACCAATACCAGCCCAGGACACACACGGACACCAGGGAACTGACCAATACCAGCCCGGGACATCAGCGATACGAGGGAACTGACCCAATACCAGCCCAGGACACACAGGGAACTGACCAATACCAGCCCAGGACACACAGGGAACTGACCAATACCAGCCCAGGACACACAGGGAACTGACCAATACCAGCCCGGGACATCAGCGATACGAGGGAACTGACCCAATACCAGCCCAGGACACATAGGGAACTGACCAATACCAGCCCAGGACACACAGGGAACTGACCAATACCAGCTCAGGACACACAGGGAACTGACCAATACCAGCCCAGGACACACAGGGAACTGACCAATACCAGCCCAGGACACACAGGGACACCAGAGAACTGACCAATACCAGCCCAGGACACACAGGGACACCAGAGAACTGACCAATACCAGCCCAGGACATACAGCGATACCAGGGAACTGACCAATACCAGCCCAGGACACACATGGACACCAGGGAACTGACCAATACCAGCTCAGGACAAACAGGGAACTGACCAATATCAGCCTAGGACACACAGGGAACTGACCAATACCAGCCTAGGACACACAGGGAACTGACCAATACCAGCCCAGGACACACAGGGAACTGAGCAATACCAGCCCAGGACACACAGGGACACCAGAGAACTGACCAGTACCAGCCCAGGACATACAAGGAGAGAGAACTGGCCAATAACAGCCCATGACATACAGAGATACGAGGGAACTGACCCAATACCAGCCCAGGACACACAGGGAACTGAGCAATACCAGCCCAGGGGACACAGGGAACTGAGCAATACCAGCCCAGGACACACAGGGAACTGACCAATACCAGCCCAGGACACAGGGAACTGACCAATACCAGCCCAGGACACACAGGGAACTGAGCAATACCAGCCCAGGACACAGGGAACTGACCAATACCAGCCCAGGACACACAGGGAACTGAGCAATACCAGCCCAGGACACACAGGGAACTGAGCAATACCAGCCCAGGACACACAGGGAACTGACCAATACCAGCCCAGGACACACAGGGAACTGAGCAATACCAGCCCAGGACACAGGGAACTGACCAATACCAGCCCAGGACACACAGGGAACTGACCCAATACCAGCCCAGGACACACAGGGAACTGACCAATACCAGCCCAGGACACAGGGAACTGACCAATACCAGCCCAGGACACACAGGGAACTGAGCAATACCAGCCCAGGACACACAGGGAACTGAGCAATACCAGCCCAGGACACACAGGGAACTGACCAATACCAGCCCAGGGCACAAGGAACTGACCAATACCAGCCCAGGACACACAGGGAACTGACCAATACCAGCCCAGGACACACAGGGAACTGACCAATACCAGCCCAGGACACACAGGGAACTGACCAATACCAGCCCAGGACACAGGGAACTGAGCAATACCAGCCCAGGACACACAGGGAACTGACCAATACCAGCCCAGGACACACAGGGAACTGACCAATACCAGCCCAGGACACACAGGGAACTGACCAATACCAGCCCAGGACACACAGGGACACCAGGGAACAAATCATTTTAAGGTGAAGCCCCCTTGTTCTGGACTCTGCCCACCAGAGGAATTCATTTCTCTCAATCTACCTGATCAAATCCTTTAATTATCTTAAAGACCTCGATTAGCTCATCCCAACAATCTTTTAAGCTCAAGGGAACAAGCCTAATGTGTGTTGCTCATCCTGCGTAATTTAACCCTTTAAGCCCCAGTAGCATTCTGGTGAAGCTGCTCTGCAAAGAGCAATAAGTAGCTTTCACTATGAACAGAGTGAGACCAGCATCCACTACCTCCGACCCAGAGGGGGAATGGGGAACCCTTCAGTACAGTGGGAAAGACCCTCCCTCACACTCAGTGTCACCAGTTACAAACACTCGTGAGCACTGTCGCACACACTGGTGAGCAGTCCCACCCCGTGTTACCAGTTACAGACACGAGTGAGCACTGTCGCACACACTGGTGAGCAGTCAACCCGTGTTACCAGTTACAGACACTAGTGAGCACTGTCGCACACACTGGTGAGCAGTCCGACCCCCGTGTTACCAGTTACAGACACTAGTGGGCACTGTCGCGCACACTGGTGAGCAGTCCGACCCCCGTGTTACCAGTTACAGACACTAGTGGGCACTGTCGCGCACACTGGTGAGCAGTCCCACACACTGGTGAGCAGTCCCACCTCCCTGCTACCAGTTACAGACAGTAGTGGGCACTGTTGCACACAGTGGTGAGCAGTCAATCTGTGTTACCAGTTACAAACACGAGTGGGCACTGTCGCGCACACTGGTGAGCCACACCCCCCTCCCCCATGTTACCAGTTACAGACACTAGTGGGCACTGGTGCACACTCTGGTGAGCCACACACCCCTCCCCCATGTTACCGGTTACAGACACTAGTGGGCACTGTCGCACACTCTGGTGAGCCACACCTCCCTCCCCCATGTTACCGGTTACAGACACTAGTGGGCACTGTCGCACACTCTGGTGAGCCACACACCCCTCCCCCATGTTACCAGTTACAGACATTAGTGGGCACTGGTGCACATTCCCTCCCTGTGTTACCGGTTACAGACACTAGTGCGCACTGGTGCACATTCTGGTGAGCACAGCCCCCTCCCCGTGTTACCGGTTACAGACACTAGTGGGCACTGGTGCACATTCTGGTGAGCCACACCCCCCTCCCCCGTGTTACCGGTTACAGACACTAGTGGGCACTGGTGCACATTCTGGTGAGCCACATCCCCTCCCTGTGTTACCGGTTACAGACACTAGTGGGCACTGGTGCACATTCTGGTGAGCCACATCCCCTCCCCATGTTACCGGTTACAGACACTAGTGGGCACTGGTGCACATTCTGGTGAGCCACATCCCCTCCGTGTTACCGGTTACAGACACTAGTGGGCACTGGTGCACATTTTGGTGAGCCACATCCCCTCCCTGTGTTACCGGTTACAGACACTAGTGGGCACTGGTGCACATTCTGGTGAGCCACAACCCCCTCCCCCGTGTTACCGGTTATAGACACTAGTGGGCACTGGTGCACATTTTGGTGAGCCACATCCCCTCCCTGTGTTACCGGTTACAGACACTAGTGGGCACTGGTGCACATTCTGGTGAGCCACGCCCCTCCCCCGTGTTACCGGTTATAGACACTAGTGGGCACTGGTGCACATTCTGGTGAGCCACACCCCTCCCCATGTTACCGGTTAGTATCTGGTGTCTGACCTTCTGCTGGACCAGGTTGGTGAGTCGACTGAGGAAGCTCAGCAGCTGTTGCTCGCGGAGGCGCGGTTCGGGTAAGGCTGGGTCCAGGGCCGCAGCCTGAGCGAATCCGAGCAAGGCCTCCCTGTAGTTCTCCTCGTACTTGTAGAGCTTGGGGGGTCAAGAGACGGCTTTTACTGGGCATTCTGCTGAACTTTAAGAACATAGAACGCACCTTTCAGCACCTCAGGTCTTCCCAAAGTGCTTCACGGCCAATGAAGTACTTTCTCTCTCCTCCACCAAGTGTAGTCGCTGTTGTAATGTAGACAATATTCACACAGAAAGATCCCGCAAACAGCAACGTATTTATGACCAGATCATGTACTTTTTTTTTAGCGATGTTGGATTGAGGGATAAATATTGGCCCCAGGACACCGGGGCGAACTCCCCCTACTCCTTCCAATAGTGGCGCGGGATCTTTTGGGGAGAGGGTGTATGCAGCAGATCGAGCCGCATAATCCAGAGCTGACACACCCGGTGGCAGTACTGAGGGAGAGCTGCATTGTCGGAGGGGCAGTACTGACGGAGCGCTGCACTGTCGGAGGGGCAGTACTGACGGAGCGCTGCATTGTCGGAGGGGCAGTACTGACGGAGCGCTGCACTGTCGGAGGGGCAGTACTGAAGGAACGCTGCACTGTCGGAGGGTCAGTACTGAGGGAGCGCTGCACTGTCGCAGGGGCAGTACTGAGGGAGCGCTGCACTGTCGGAGGGTCAGTACTGAGGGAGCGCTGCACTGTCGCAGGGGCAGTACTGAGGGAGCGCTGCACTGTCGGAGGGTCAGTACTGAGGGAGCACTGCACTGTCGCAGGGGCAGTACTGAGGGAGCGCTGCACTGTCGCAGGGGCAGTACTGAGGGAGCGCTCCACTGTCGGAGGGGCAGTACTGAGCGAGCGCCTCACTGTCGGAGGGGCAGTACTGAGGGAGCGCCGCACGGTCGGAGGGGCAGTACTGAGGGAGCGCCGCACGGTCGGAGGGGCAGTACTGAGGGAGCGCCGCACTGTCGGAGGGGCAGTACTGAGGGAGCGCCGCACTGTTGGAGGGGCAGTACTGAGGGAGCGCCACACGGTCAGAGGGGCAGTACTGAGGGAGCGCGCCGCATTGTCGGAGGGGCAGTACTGAGGGAGCGCTGCACTGTCGGAGGGGCAGTACTGAGGGAGCACGGCACTGTCGGAGGGGCAGTACTGAGGGAGCACGGCACTGTCGGAGGGGCAGTACTAAGGGAAGGCTGCACTATCGGAAGGGCAGTACTGAGGGAGTGCTGTACTGTCGGAGGGTCAGTACTGAGTGAGCACTGCACTGTCAGAGGGGTAGTACTGACGGAGCGCTGCACTGTCGGAGGGGCAGTACTGATGGAGCGCTGCACTGTCGGAGGGGCAGTACTGAGGGAGCGCTGCATTGTCCGAGGGGCAGTACTGACGGAGCGCTGCACTGTCCGAGGGCAGTACTGGCGGAGCGCTGCACTGTCGGAGGGGGCAGTACTGAGGGAGCGCTGCACTGTCGGAGGGGCAGTACTGAGGGAGCGCTGCTCTGTCGGAGGGGCAATACTGAGGGAGCGCTGCACTGTCACAGGGGCAGTACTGAAGGAGCGCTGCACTGTCAGAGGGTCAGTACTGAGGGAGTGCTGCACTGTCGGAGGGGCAGTACTGACAGAGCGCTGCACTGTCGGAGGGGCAGTACTGAAGGAACGCTGCACTGTCGGAGGGTCAGTACTGAAGGAGCGCTGCACTGTCGCAGGGGCAGTACTGAGGGAGCGCTGCACTGTCGGAGGGGCAGTACTGAGGGAGCGCTGCACTGTCGCAGGGGCAGTACTGAGGGAGCGCTGCACTGTCGGAGGGTCAGTACTGAGGGAGCGCTGCACTGTCGCAGGGGCAGTACTGAGGGAGCGCTGCACTGTCGCAGGGGCAGTACTGAGGGAGCGCTGCACTGTCGGAGTGGCAGTACTGACGGAGCGCTGCACTGTCTGAGATGCCGTCTTTCGGATGAGACGTTAAACAGAGGCCACGTCTGCCCTCTTGGGTGGACATAAAAGATCTCATGGCTCTATTGGAAGAGCAGGAGGAATTCTCCCCGGTGTCCTGGGGCCAATATTTATCCATCAACCAACTTCACTAGAAACAGAATATTGGGTCATGTATCTCACATTAATGTTTGCGGGACCTTCCTGTGTGTAAATTGGCTGCCACATTTCCTACATTACAACACTTTGTAGAGTACTTCATGGGCTGTGATGCGTTTTGTGACGTCCTGAGGCAGTGAAAGGCAATGTATAACTGCAAGTCTTTCTTTTGCAAAACGGCAGGTATACAAGAACGCTGCACCTTCGAACACTGGTCCCAACACACACTGCACCGTAAATCTCCGGCATCCATCATCTTGTACTGCTTCCTCCCCCTTCTCAAAATATAAAACACCTTGGGGGAAAAGTTCGGTTGGTTAGCGCCTCCAGGGTGCTAGGAACTTAGCGCCGCTCGCAAAATTGAGCAGTTGTTTTGCGGCGGCGCTAAACACTACCGCCACGATCTCTTGCGCCCGCAGACCGTGACATCAGTCAAGCGTGTAGCGCCCCGGACCGGATATTGAGTGGCGCCCCCTGCCTTTCCGCCTGCCGCTAGGAACGACAGGTAGAGGGGAATGTTTTGAAGTCGGGAAGGGGCTGGGGGAGCGCTATTTAAAGGCTGGCGCTTCCTGCCTTTTCTTGTCGGCAAAATTTTTGGTTTCAACGCTGTCTTAAGAAGTTTTGGCCCTCAGCGCCACTTTTGAGGTTCCTAAGCGTCAGGCTCTTTCCCTGGGCCTAGCCATTAGTGCTTCCAACACAATTGCTTTTGAGGGCTCTCCAGGCCGAGATTCAAGGCTGCAATGAGCAGGGTGTGGCTGGCCAGCAAGATGGCCCCTCCCCTTTAAGAACTGGCCGGCGCCAGTCTGTCTGGCTTCCATGGTAACTGACATCGCCTGAGCTTCGGGAGCGTTCTGAGGTAGCGCCTCGCTCCCCAACGTTAGCGCCTGATTTAGCGTCAAATCACCTCCAGGGGCAAATTTTGCAGTCGGAGGCGATAATTTGCGCCCGGCCGATATTAGCGTCCCAAAATGGCCGATACCGAATTTTTTCCCCCCTCGACTATTATCGCAAAGCCTCGTCCAACTCTGGGACTAGACCGAGAATAGGGGCTCAGACAGGGCTTCCAGGACTCACCGTGGATCGGTTGAGGTGCAGGTCTGGGTTGCTGCGAGCTGCCAGATCCACCTTCTCCTAACAGAGAGAGAGAGAGAGCATGGAATCAGAACAGACCACAATCTCCGTGAGCCAACATCGTCCCAATCCGGTATCGATCTGACAAACCCCAATCAATTATCAATCCCACCTATCCCCGCGACCAATGGGCAAGCGCTATCCTGTGTATGGTTTGGGCTTAGTGCCAGTAACGGGAGACCCAGGACAGATTCCTGTCGGACAAACTCACCAGGGTCCCAGTTCCAACTCCCACTCACCAATCCCCGACCCGCCTCCCTTTCCCCATGACACACGCACGGCGCGCGTTGGGGCTGGGAGCCGGGATCCATCCCCGGTGTGAGAATGCGATCCTCCCCCATCCAGTGATAAGCAGCCTCGCTCTATCTCAGCATACACGCAGCCCTACCCGCAGCCCCCACCCCACCAGCCAACCCCTTAAAGTGGCCGAGCCCTACATCAGGATAGAGGAACAGCACCTCATCTTTCGATTAGGCACTCTACAGCCCTCTGGACTCAACATAGAGTTCAACAATTTCAGATCATAACCTCAGCCCCTATCACATTATATTTCCCTTTCTTTTTTTTAATCCACACTTTCGTCGGGGCTTTTTTCTTCCCTCCCACGTGGCAGCTGCCCTTCATTCTGCCAGGGCCATTCTCACTTCATCTAGAGCCATCCTTTGTTCCTTGAATATCTCCCAATGTCTCCCAATGTCTCTCAATGTCTCCCAATGTCTCCCTCAATCTCTCCCCGTCTCTCTCAATGTCTCTCCCAATCTCTCTCAATGTCTCCCTCAATGTCTCCCCATCTCTCTCAATGTCTCTCCCCATCTCTCTCAATGTCTCCCCATCTCTCCTATCTCTGACCTTCCCCTTTTCCCAGCCCCCACTTGCTTTAAAATCTATCCCTCTTCCTGCTTTTTTTCCAGTTCTGACGAAGGGTCTTCGACCTGAAACGTTAACCCCGTTTCTCTCTCCACGGATGTTGCCCTGGCCAGCTGAGTTTTTCCAGCATTTTCTGTTGTTATTCAGGATAGAGACGTCCATCCAGCCCCCTCCATTCCTTTTCCTGGGGAGCTGGCCTCCCCCTGTGGCCAAGGGGCCATACCCTGTGGCGTAAGGAAACTCACTAAGCACTTGGTCCGAGTATAAAACAAGGCTTTAATCAACTGTTTCACGACCATGGGATTCTAGTTACATCACTAGTTCCTGGTTACAAAAACATCCTGAGCAAGCTGGGCCCACGCCCGAGTATTTATACTCCTTGGACGGCGCCACCAGCTGGCCGCCCAGTGTTATTTCATGAGTCATTTCTTCATGAATGATAAGATTCATGACACCCTGTGGCAGGATACCAACACCACCCATCCCCAGATAGCAGAAGGACTCCCCCAGCTTGCCCCCACGACGAGCTGCCATCCTCTAGCGCAGGGTACATGGTGCCCCCAACAATGTGGTCTTTCCACCCCCACCCTCCCCACGCCTTCTCCTTACACAGAACACTCACCGCCTGTGCATATGCGCTCAGTGCCTGCTGGCATATGCGAGGGCTCTGCCCAGTGACGAAGAAGAGAGACAGGTAAGCGTTGCCGAGGATATCTGTGAGTGTGAGAAAGAGAGGGAAAGAGAGAGAGAGTGTGTTACTCCAACCCCTGTACAGGAGGCAATGCCTCGATTTTAAAATCCTTTTTTTAAAATTCGTTTATGGGATCTGGGCGTCGCTGGCATGGCCAGCATTTATTGCCCATCCCTAATTGCCCTTGAGAAGGTGGTGGTGAGCCGCCGCCTTGAACCGCTGCAATCCGTGTGGTGAAGGTACTCCCACAGTGCTGTTAGGGAGGGAGTTCCAGGATTTTGACCCAGTGACGATGAAGGATTGGCGATATACTTCTAAGTTAGGATAGTGTGCGACTTGGAGGTGGTGGTGTTCCCATGCGCCTGCTGCCCTCGTCCTTCTAGGTGGGAGAGGTCGCGGGTTTGGGAGGTGCTGCCGAAGAAGCCTTGGCGAGTTGCTGCAGTGCATCTTGTAGATGGTACACACTGCAGCCACGGTGCGCCGGTGGTGGAGGGAGGGAATGTTTAATAGCAAAATACTGCAGATGTTGGAAACCGCTCCATTCCCACTCGGACCTCACCGTCCTTGGCCTCTTGTATTGTTCCACGGAAGCTCAACGTAAACTCGAGGAACAGCACCTCATCTTCCGATTAGGCAGTCTGCAGCCTTCCGGACTCAATATCGAGTTCAACAATTTCAGATCATAAGCTCGGCCCCCTTTTCATTTTCTCTTGTAATTGTTCCACTCCTTTCCCCCCCCCTTTCCTTTTGTTTCTCTCTCACACCTGGCAGCTATCTTTTGCCCTGCCAGTACACTTTACACCTAATCCCAGCCTATTACTATCTCGTCTAGCTTCTAATCTCTTTTACTTCTTTTGTTTCTTTTATTCTTTTGTCCGATCGCAGCCCTGCCTCCGATCTAGTTTCTTTTCTTTCCAGTTTTGAAGAAGGGTCCAACCCGAAACGTCAACTCAAATTTCTCTCCACGGATGTTGCCTGACCTGCTGAGTTTTTCCAGCATTTTCTGTTGTTATTATGAGTGAATGTTCAAGGTGGTGGATGGGGTGCCAATCAAGCGGGCTGCTTTGTCCTGGATGGTGTCGAGCTTCTTGAGTGATGTTGGAGCTGCACTCATCCAGGCAAGTGGAGAGTATTCCATCACACTCCTTACTTGTGCCTTGTAGATGGTGGAAAGGCTTTGGGGAGTCAGGAGGTGAGACACTCGCTGCAGAATACCCAGCCTCTGACCTGCTCTTATTGCCACAGTATTTATGTGGCTGGTCCAGTTAAGTTTCTGGTTAATGGTGACCCCCAGGATGTTGACAGTGGGGGATTCAGCGATGGTAATGCCATTGAATGTCAAGGGGAGGTGGTTAGACTCTCGCTTGTTGGAGATGGTCATTGCCTGGCACTTCTGTGGCGCGAATGTTACCTGCCACTTATCAGCCCAAGCCTGAATGTCGTCCAGGTCTTGTTGCATGCGGGCGTGGACTGCTTCATTATCTGTGGAGTTGTGAATGGTGCTGAAGACTGTGCAGTCATCAGCGAACATCCCCATTTCTAACCTTATGTTGCTGGGAAGATCATTGATGAAGCAGCTGAAGATGGTTGGGCCTAGGAAACTGCCCTGAGGAACTCCTGCAGCGATGTCCTGGGGCTGTGATGATTGACCTTCAACCACCACAACCATCATCCTCATTTTCAAATCCCTCCATGGCCTTGCCCACTCCCTGTCTCTAACGCCCTACAACCCTCCGACATATCTGCGCTCCTCCAATTCTGGCCGCTTGCGAATACAAAGGACTATTTGGCAGATACAAAGGACTAAAAACAGTGGAAGCCCGAGGAGTATAGAAAGTGCAGGGGGAGTACTTAAAAAAGAAATTAGGAGAGCGAAGAGGGGGCATGAAAAAACACTGGCGGGCAAAATAAAGGAAAATCCCAAGGTGTTTTATAAGTATATTAAGGGCAAGAGGATAACCAGGGAAAGAGTAGGGCCCATTAGGGACCAAAGTGGCAATCTGTGTGTAGAGCCGGAAGATGTGGGTGAGGTTTTAAATGAATATTTTGCATCTGTGTTCACTATGGAGAAGGACGATGTAGGCATAGAAATCAGGCAGGGGGATTGTGATGTACTTGAACAAATTAGTATTGAGAGGGAGGAGGTACTAGTGGTTTTAGCGGGCTTAAAAGTTGATAAATCCCCAGGCCCAGACGAGATGTATCCCAGGCTGCTGTGTGAGGCAAGGGAGGAGATTGCAGGGGCTCTGACACAAATTTTCAGAACCTCTCTGGCCACAGGGGAGGTGCCAGAGGACTGGAGGACAGCTAACGTAGTACCATTATTCAAGAAGGGTAGTAGGGATAAACCAGGGAATTACAGGCCAGTGAGCCTAACATCAGTGGTAGGGAAATTACTGGAAAAAATTCTGAGGGACAGAATTAGTCTCCACTTGGAGAGGCAAGGATTAATCAAGGATAGTCAGCATGGCTTTGTCAGGGAGAGATCATGTCTAACCAATTTGATTGAATTTTTTTCAGGGGGTGACTAGGTGTGTGGATGAGGTTGGTGCAGTTGATGTAGTCTACATGGACTTCAGTAAGGCTTTTGACAAAGTCCCGCATGGGAGACTGGTCAAGAAGGTAAGAGCCTATGGATCCAGGGCAATTTGGCACATTGGATCCAAAACTGGCTTAGTGGCAGGAGGCAGAGGGTGATGGTCGAAGGTTGTTTTTGTGACTGGAAGCCTGTGTCCAGTGGTGTACCGCAGGGATCGGTGCTGGGTCCCTTGCGGTTTGTAGTGTACTTTAATGTTTTAGATATGAATGTAGGAGGTATGGTCAGTAAGTTCACAGATGACACGAAAATTGGTGGAGTGGTAAATAGCGAGGAGGGAAGCCTCAGGCTACGGGACGATATAGACGGGTTGGTCAGATGGGCAGAAAAGTGGCAAATGCAATTTAACCCTGAAAAGTGTGAGGTGATGCATTTTGGGAGGACTAACAAGGCAAGGGAGTACACAATGAATGGTAGGATCCTAGGAAGGACAGAGGATCAGAGGGACCTTGGTGTGCATGTACATAGATCCCTGAAGGCAGCAGGACAGGTAGATAAGGTGGTTAAGAAGGCCTATGGGATACTTGCCTTCATTAGCTGAGGCATAGAATATAAGAGCAGGGAGGTTATGATAGAGCGGTACAAAACGCTGGTAAGGCCACAGCTGGAATACTGTGTGCAGTTCTGGTCGCCACACTATAGGAAGGATGTGATTGCATTGGAGAGGGTGCAGAGGAGATTCACCAGGATGTAACCTGGGCTGGAGCGCTTCAGCTATGAAGAAAGACTGGACAGGCTGGGGTTGTTTTCCTTGGAGCAGAGAAGGCTGAGGGGGGACCTGATTGAGGTGTACAAAATTATGAGGGGCATAGATAGGGTAGGTGGAAAGGAACTTTTCCCCTTAGTAGAGGGGTCAATAACAAGGGGGCATAGTTTCAAGGTAGGGGGCAGGAGGTTTAGAGGGGATTTGAGGAAAAACCTTTCCACCCAGAGGGTGGTTGGAATCTGGAACTCACTGCCTGAAAGGGTGGTAGAGGCAGGAACCCTCACAACATTCAAGCAGCATTTAGATGAGCATTTGAAACGCCATAGCATACAAGGCTACGGACCAAGTGCTGGAAAATGGGATTAGAATGGACAGGGCTTGATGGCCGGTGCGGACAAGATGGGCCGAAGGGCCTCTTTCTGTGCTGTATAACTCTATTCCCCCCCCCAATTTCCATCGCTCCACCATTGGCGGCCGTGCCTTCAGCTGCCTGGGTCCTAAGCTCTGGAATTCCCTCCCTAAACCTCTCTGTCTCTCTACCTCCTCCTTTAGGACGCTCCTTATGACCTACCTCTTTGACCGAGCTTTTAGCCACCTGTCCGAATATCGCGTGTGGCCCGGTGTCAGATTTTGTTTGATAACTTCCCGTGAAGCGCCTTGGGGGGAATTTTTTTACTAGGCGCTATATAAATGGACGTTTGTGTTGTTGAAGTGCAGGCGTGTGGGAGCGAAGCCTTTGTTGTCTGGTTTTAGCTTGGCGGCGTTTCCTTCAGTTCGGCTGCAACACACAAGGTGTTCAAGAACCAGCTGCATTCAGACCCCCTGCCCGCTTTGTGCTCAGAACAACACTGCAAGGACTACTGCCCAGGTTAGTCCCCAAGCAGCTGGCTGGAAAGACTTGCTTTTCTACAGCAGCTTACAAGATCTCAAGACGTCCCAAAGCGCTTCACAGCCAATGAAGTACGTCTTTGAAGTGTAGTCCCCGTTGTAAGGTAGGGAAACGTGGCAGCCAAGTCGCGCACAGCAAGCTCCCATAAACAGCAATGTGATAAATGACCAGATCATCTCACATTGTGTTCAGGGATAATTATTGGGTTCCAAGACACTGGGGAGAACTCCCCCTTGCTCTTCTTCCAATAGCGGCCTTGGGGTCTTTTACGTTCCACCTGAGAGGGCAGACGGGGGCCTTGGGTTTCCCTCTGTACTGACCCTCCGACAGTGCAGCACTCCCTCAGTAGTGCCTCTCCGACAGTGCAGCACTCCCTCAGTACTGCCCCCCCAACAGTGCGGCACTCCCTCAGTACTGCCCCCCTGACAGTGTAGCGCTCCCTCAGTACTGCCCCTCCGACAGTGCAGCGCTCCCTCAGTACTGCCCCTCCGACAGTGCAGCGCTCCCTCAGTACTGCTCCGCCGACAGTGCAGCGCTCCCTCAGTACTGCCCCTCTGACAGTGCAGCGCTCCCTCAGTACTGCCCCTCTGACAGTGCAGCGCTCCCTCAGTACTGCCCCTCTGACAGTGCAGCGCTCCCTCAGTACTGCCCCTCTGACAGTGCAGCGCTCCCTCAGTTCTGCCACTCCAACAGTGAGGCGCTCCCTCAGGACTGCCCCTCCAACAGTGCAGCGTCCACTCAGTACTGCCCCTCCGACAGTGCAGCGCTCCCTCAGTACTGCCCCTCCGACAGTGCAGCGCTCCATCAGGACTTCCCCTCCGACAGTGCAGCGCTCCATCAGGACTTCCCCTCCGACAGTGCAGCGCTCCATCAGGACTTCCCCTCCGACAGTGCAGCGCTCCCTCAGTACTGGCACCGGGGGAGTGTCAGCCTTGGATTATGGGGCTTGAGTCTCTGGAGTGTGTGGGGCTCATACCCATGACCTAAATCGGAAAGACGGCACCTCACTTACACCCCATGCATTCACTTCCTCCCCGGCGGGTCCTTCGCGCACCCCCTCCCCCTCGCGGGTCAAACTTACACCATGAAGTACCGTCCTTGACGTCCATCTCCACCGCCAGTTTTGCCTGCTCCACGCTTGCGAAGACATTCTTGGAGTAGTCGTCACCTTGTGCTCGGACCTGTCGCAGCACCATGGAGAGGTTACGCAGGGACACCTTGTTCTTGCACTGTCGGGAGAAATCCATGGATGAGGGAGGGAGGCGATGCGGGAGAGCAAGGCTTGACTCTGAACACCTTCACTTTACTGGGGGGTGGGTGATGTATCTAATGCCCATCACACAGGGACTGGCCCCGGGGGCAGGTTGGGGGGCTTCTCGTGGTGATGCCCAGCTTCCCACTATGATGCACGGGAGGTTTGACGGGGGGGGGGGGGGGGGGGGTCAAAGGTCAAGGTTTAGGGCAGAGGGGGCATTTCCATTTGTTGGGGACGGTGTTCCCGTTCACTGTGAGGCGGCTTCCACAACTGACCTCACCACCCAGGGTTTTTCCCCCCATCTGTCTCTCTCTCGGGTGCTGACTCTGGCTGGGTTCAGTTCTACACTCACTGGTTCCCCTCCCTCTCCTGCCCTGAAGGTGCTGCCTCTGGCTGGGTTCAATTATACACTCACTGGTTCTCTTCCCTCTCCTCCCCTGAAGGTGCTGACTCTGGCTGGGTTCAGTTCTACACTCACTGGTTCCCCTCCCTCTCCTCCCCTGAAGGTGCTGACTCTGGCTAGGGTCAGTTCTACACTCACTGATTCCCCCCCCTCTCCTCCCCTGAAGGTGCTGACTCTGGCTGGGGTCAGTTCTACACTCACTGATTCCCCTCCCTCTCCTCCCCTGAAGGTGCTAACTCTGGCTGGGTTCAGTTCTACACTCACTGATTTCCCTCCATCTCCCCTGAAGGTGCTGACTCTGGCTGGGTTCAGTTCTACACTCACTGGTTCCCCTCCCCTGAAGGTGCTGACTCTGGCTGGGTTCAGTTCTACACTCACTGGTTCCCCTCCCCTGAAGGTGCTGACTCTGGCTGGGTTCAGTTCTACACTCACTGATTCCCCTCCATCTCCCCTGAAGGTGGTGACTCTGGCTGGGTTCAGTTCTACACTGAAGTTCCAGACCCCCCAACAACCTCTGGGTGAAGAAATTACCCCCAACTCCCCTCTAAACCTGACCAATTACTTTAAATCTAAGTTCCCTGGGTTTTTTCTCTCCTACATGGCAGCTGTCTTTCATTCTGCCAGTGCCATTTACACTTTATCTTGGGCCATCTTTTGTTTCTTAACTTGTCCCATTACCATCTCCTTTTGCCTTGCACCATCTCCTAATGTCTCTTAATCTCTCCTGCCTTCCATCCTATCACAGACCTTCCCTTTTGTTCTCCCCTCCCCTCTTTCCCTCACACTTGCTTAAAAACCTGTTACATCTCCAGCTTTTTCCAGTTCTGACGAAGGGTCATCAACCTGAAATGTTAACTCTGTTTCTCTCTGCACAGATGCTGCCTGACCTGCTGAGTATTTCCAGCATTTTCTGTTTTTATTTCAGTTCTACACTCACTGGTTCCCCGCTCTCTCCTCCCCTGAAGGTGCTGACTCTGGCTGGGTTCAGTTCTACACTCACTGGCTCCCCTCACTCTCCTCCACTGAAGGTGCTGACACTGGCTGGGTTCAGTTCTACACTCACTGGTTCCCCGCTCTCTCCTCCCCTGAAGGTGCTGACTCTGGCTGGGTTCAGTTCTACACTCACTGGCTCCCCGCTCTCTCCTCCCCTGAAGGTGCTGACTCTGGCTGGGTTCAGTTCTAAACTCACTGGTTCCCCTCACTCTCCTCCCCTGAAGGTGCTGACTCTGGCTGAGTTCAGTTCTACACTCACTGGTTCCCCTCTCTCTCCTCCCCTGAAGGTGCTGACTCTGGCTGGGTTCAGTTCTACACTCACTGGTTCCCCTCCCTCTCCTCCCCTGAAGGTGCTGACTCTGGCTGGGTTCAGTTCTAAACTCATTGGTTCCCCTCACTCTCCTCCCCTGAAGGTGCTGACTCTGGCTGAGTTCAGTTCTACACTCACTGGTTCCCCGCTCTCTCCTCCCCTGAAGGTGCTGACTCTGGCTGGGTTCAGTTCTAAACTCACTGGTTACCCGCTCTCTCCTCCCCTGAAGGTGCTGACTCTGGCTGGGTTCAATTATACACTCACTGGTTCTCTTCCCTCTCCTCCCCTGAAGGTGCTGACTCTGGCTGGGTTCAGTTCTACACTCACTGATTCCCCTCCATCTCCCCTGAAGGTGCTGACTCTGGCTGGGTTCAGTTCTACACTCACTGATTCCCCTCCATCTCCCCTGAAGGTGGTGACTCTGGCTGGGTTCAGTTCTACACTGAAGTTCCAGACCCCCCAACAACCTCTGGGTGAAGAAATGACCCCCAACTCCCCTCTAAACCTGACCAATTACTTTAAATCTAAGTTCCCTGGGTTTTTTCTCTCCTACATGGCAGCTGTCTTTCATTCTGCCAGTGCCATTTACACTTTATCTTGGGCCATCTTTTGTTTCTTAACTTGTCCCATTACCATCTCCTTTTGCCTTGCACCATCTCCTAATGTCTCTTAATCTCTCCTGCCTTCCATCCTATCACAGACCTTCCCTTTTGTTCTCCCCTCCCCTCTTTCCCTCACACTTGCTTAAAAACCTCTTACATCTCCAGCTTTTTCCAGTTCTGACGAAGCGTCATCAACCTGAAACGTTAACTCTGTTTCTCTCTGCACAGATGCTGCCTGACCTGCTGAGTATTTCCAGCATTTTCTGTTTTTATTTCAGTTCTACACTCACTGGTTCCCCGCTCTCTCCTCCCCTGAAGGTGCTGACTCTGGCTGAGTTCAGTTCTACACTCACTGGTTCCCCACTCTCTCCTCCCCTGAAGGTGCTGACTCTGGCTGGGTTCAGTTCCACACTCACTGGGTTCCCCTCCCTCTCCTCCCCTGAAGGTGCTGACTCTGGCTGAGTTCAGTTCTACACTCACTGGTTCCCCACTCTCTCCTCCCCTGAAGGTGCTGACTCTGGCTGGGTTCAGTTCTACACTCACTGGTTCCCCCCTCTCTCATCCCCTGAAGGTGCCGACTCTGGCTAGGTTCAGTTCTACACTCACTGGTTCCCCTCCCTCTCCTCCCCTGAAGGTGCTGACTCTGGCTGGGTTCAGTTCTACACTCACTGGTTCCCCTCCCTCTCCTCCCCTGAAGGTGCTGACTCTGGCTGGGTTCAGTTCTACACTCACTGGTTCCCCTCCCTCTCCTCCCCTGAAGGTGCTGACTCTGGCTGGGTTCAGTTCTACACTCACTGGTTCCCCTCCCTCTCCTCCCCTGAAGGTGGTGACTCTGGCTGGGTTCAGTTCTACACTCACTGGTTCCCCTCCCTCTCCTCCCCTGAAGGTGCTGACTCTGGCTGGGTTCAGTTCTAAACTCACTGGTTCCCCGCTCTCTCCTCCCCTGAAGGTGCTGACTCTGGCTGAGTTCAGTTCTACACTCACTGGTTCCCCACTCTCTCCTCCCCTGAAGGTGCTGACTCTGGCTGGGTTCAGTTCCACACTCACTGGGTTCGCCTCCCTCTCCTCCCCTGAAGGTGCTGACTCTGGCTGAGTTCAGTTCTACACTCACTGGTTCCCCACTCTCTCCTCCCCTGAAGGTGCTGACTCTGGCTGGGTTCAGTTCTACACTCACTGGTTCCCCCCTCTCTCATCCCCTGAAGGTGCCGACTCTGGCTAGGTTCAGTTCGACACTCACTGGTTCCCCTCCCTCTCCTCCCCTGAAGGTGCTGACTCTGGCTGGGTTCAGTTCTACACTCACTGGTTCCCCTCCCTCTCCTCCCCTGAAGGTGCTGACTCTGGCTGGGTTCAGTTCTACACTCACTGGTTCCCCTCCCTCTCCTCCCCTGAAGGTGCTGACTCTGGCTGGGTTCAGTTCTACACTCACTGGTTCCCCTCCCTCTCCTCCCCTGAAGGTGGTGACTCTGGCTGGGTTCAGTTCTACACTCACTGGTTCCCCTCCCTCTCCTCCCCTGAAGGTGCTGACTCTGGCTGGGTTCAGTTCAACACTCACTGCTTCCCCTCCCTCTCCTCCCCTGAAGGTGCTGACTCTGGCTGGGTTCAGTTCGACACTCACTGGTTCCCCTCCCTCACCTCCCCAGAAGGTGCTGACTCTGGCTGGGATCAGTTCCACACTCACTGGTTCCTCTCCCTCTCCTCCCCTGAAGGTGCTGACTCTGGCTGGGTTCAGTTCTACACTCACTGGATCCTCTCTCTCTTCTGCCCTGAAGGTGCTGACTCTGGATGGGTTCAGTTCCACACTCACTGGTTCCCCTCCCTCTCCTCCCCTGAAGGTACTGACTCTGGCTGGGTTCAGTTCTACACTCACTGGTTCCCCTCCCTCTCCTCCCCTGAAGGTACTGACTCTGGCTGGGTTCAGTTCTACACTCACTGGTTCCCCTCCCTCTCCTCCCCTGAAGGTACTGACTCTGGCTGGGTTCAGTTCTACACTCACTGGTTCCCCTCCCTCTCCTCCCCTGAAGGTGCTGACTCTGGCTGGGTTCAGTTCTACACTCACTGGTTCCCCTCCCTCTCCTGCCCTGAAGGTGCTGACTCTGGCTGGGTTCAGTTCTCCACTCACTGGTTTCCCTCCCTCTCCTGCCCTGAAGGTGCTGACTCTGGCTGGGTTCAGTTCTACACACACTGGTTCCGCTCCCTCTCCGGCCCTGAAGGTGCTGACTCTGGCTGGGTTCAGTTCTACACTCACTGGTTCCCCTCCCTCTCCTGCCTTGAAGGTGCTGACTCTGGCTGGGCTCAGTTCTACACTCACTGGTTCCCCTCCCTCTCCTCCCCTGAAGGTGCTGACTCTGGCTGGGTTCAGTTCTACACTCACTGGTTCCCCTCCCTCTCCTGCCCTGAAGGTGCTGACTCTGGCTGGGTTCAGTTCTACACTCACTGGTTCCTCTCCCTCTCCTCCCCTGAAGGTGCTGACTCTGGCTGGGTTCAGTTCTACACTCACTGGATCCTCTCTCTCTTCTGCCCTGAAGGTGCTGACTCTGGATGGGTTCAGTTCCACACTCACTGGTTCCCCTCCCTCTCCTCCCCTGAAGGTACTGACTCTGGCTGGGTTCAGTTCTACACTCACTGGTTCCCCTCCCTCTCCTCCCCTGAAGGTACTGACTCTGGCTGGGTTCAGTTCTACACTCACTGGTTCCCGTCCCTCTCCTGCCCTGAAGGTGCTGACTCTGGCTGGGTTCAGTTCTACACTCACTGGTTCCCCTCCCTCTCCTCCCCTGAAGGTGCTGACTCTGGCTGGGTTCAGTTCTACACTCACTGGTACCCCTCTCTCTCCTCCCCTGAAGGTGCTGACTCTGGCTGGGTTCAGTTCTACACTCACTGGTTCCCCTCCCTCTCCTCCCCTGAAGGTGCTGACTCTGGCTGGGGTCAGTTCTACACTCACTGATTCCCCTCCCTCTCCTCCCCTGAAGGTGCTGACTCTGGCTGAGTTCTGTTCTACACTCACTGGTTCCCCTCCCTCCATCTCCCCTGAAGGTGCTGACTCTGGCTGGGTTCAGTTCTACACTCACTGGTTCCCCTCTCTCTCCTCCCCTGAAGGTGCTGACTCTGGCTGGGTTCAGTTCTACACTCACTGGTTCCCCTCCCCTGAAGGTGCTGACTCTGGCTGGGTTCAGTTCTGCACTCACTGGTTCCCCTCCCCTGAAGGTGCTGACTCTGGCTGGGTTCAGTTCTACACTCACTGATTCCCCTCCATCTCCCCTGAAGGTGCTGACTCTGGCTGGGTTCAGTTCTACACTCACTGATTCCCCTCCATCTCCCCTGAAGGTGCTGACTCTGGCTGGGTTCAGTTCTACACTCACTGATTTCCCTCCATCTCCCCTGAAGGTGCTGACTCTGGCTGGGTTCAGTTCTACACTCACTGATTCCCCTCCATCTCCCCTGAAGGTGGTGACTCTGGCTGGGTTCAGTTCTACACTGAAGTTCCAGACCCCCCAACAACCTCTGGGTGAAGAAATTACCCCCAACTCCCCTCTAAACCTGACCAATTACTTTAAATCTAAGTTCCCTGGGTTTTTTCTCTCCTACATGGCAGCTGTCTTTCATTCTGCCAGTGCCATTTACACTTTATCTTGGGCCATCTTTTGTTTCTTAACTTGTCCCATTACCATCTCCTTTTGCCTTGCACCATCTCCTAATGTCTCTTAATCTCTCCTGCCTTCCATCCTATCACAGACCTTCCCTTTTGTTCTCCCCTCCCCTCTTTCCCTCCCACTTGCTTAAAAACCTGTTACATCTCCAGCTTTTTCCAGTTCTGACGAAGGGTCATCAACCTGAAACGTTAACTCTGTTTCTCTCTGCACAGATGCTGCCTGACCTGCTGAGTATTTCCAGCATTTTCTGTTTTTATTTCAGTTCTACACTCACTGGTTCCCCGCTCTCTCCTCCCCTGAAGGTGCTGACTCTGGCTGGGTTCAGCTCTACACTCACTGGTTCCCCTCACTCTCCTCCCCTGAAGGTGCCGACTCTGGCTAGGTTCAGTTCTACACTCACTGGTTCCCCTCCCTCTCCTCCCCTGAAGGTGCTGACTCTGGCTGGGTTCAGTTCTACACTCACTGGTTCCCCTCCCTCTCCTCCCCTGAAGGTGCTGACTCTGACTGGGTTCAGTTCTACACTCACTGGTTCCCCTCCCTCTCCTCCCCTGAAGGTGCTGACTCTGGCTGGGTTCAGTTCTGCACTCACTGGTTCCCCTCTCTGGTTTTTAAATGTGATGAGGGTCTCTGCCTCTGCCACCCTTTCAGGCAGGGCGTTCCAGACCCCCACCACCCTCTGGGTGAAGAAATTAGCCCCAACTCCTCTCTAAACCTCCGGCCAATTACTTTAAATCTAAGTCCCCTGGTTATTGACCTCTCTGCTAAGGAAAATAGGTCCTTCCTATCCACTCTATCTCAGCTCCTCATAATTTTATACACCTCAATTAGGTCTCCCCTCAGCCTCCTCTGTTCCAAAGAAAACAACCCCAGCCTATCCAATCTTTCCTCATAGCTAAAATTCCCCAGCCCAGGCAACATCCTCGTAAATCTCCTCTGCACCCACTCTAGTGCAATCACATCTTTCCTGTAATGTGGTGACCAGAACTGTACACAGTATTCTAGCTGCGGCCTAACTAGTGTTTTATACAGTTCAAGCATAACCTCCCTGCTCTTGTATTCTATGCCTCGGCTAATAAAGGCAAGTATCCCGTGTGCCTTCTTAACCACCTTATCTACCTGCCCTGTTGCCTTCAGGGATCTGTGGACATGCACTCCAAGGTCCCTCTGACCCTCTGCACTCCTCAGTGTCCGACCATTTAATGTCTATTCCCTTCCCTTGTTATCCCTCCCCAAATGCATTACCTCACACTTCTCCAGATTGAGTTCCATTTGTCACTGTTCTGCCCACCTGACCAGTCCACTGATGAGACCGACCGCAACCCCCCCCCCCCGATGGGACAGATCACCATCACCCACCCCCCCCCCGCGATGGGACAAATCACCATCACCACCCCCCCCCCCCCGATGGGACAGATCACCATCACCCACCCCCCCCCCCCGATGGGACAGATCACCATCACCGCCCCCCCCCCCCGATGGGACAGATCACCATCACCCACCCCCCCCCCCCGATGGGACAGATCACCATCACCACCCCCCCCCGATGGGACAGATCACCATCACCCACCCCCCCCCCCCCCCGATGGGACAGATCACCATCACCCCCCCCCCCCGATGGGACAGATCACCATCACCCCCCCCCCTCCCCCGATGGGACAGATCACCATCACCCACCCCCCCCCCCCCGATGGGACAGATCACCATCACCATCACCGCCCCCCCCCCGATGGGACAGATCACCATCACCCACCCCCCCCCCGATGGGACAGATCACCATCACCACGCCCCCCCGATGGGACAGATCACCATCACCCCCCCCCCCGATGGGACAGATCACCATCACCACGCCCCCCCCCCCCGGATGGGACAGATCACCATCACCACCCCCCCCCCCGATGGGACAGATCACCATCACCCACCCCCCCCCCGATGGGACAGATCACCATCACCACCCCCCCCCGATGGGACAGATCACCATCACCCACCCCCCCCGATGGGACAGATCACCATCACCCCCCCCCCCGATGGGACAGATCACCATCACCCACCCCCCCCCCCGATGGGACAGATCACCATCACCCACCCCCCCCCCCGATGGGACAGATCACCATCACCACGCCCCCCCGATGGGACAGATCACCATCACCCCCCCCCCCCCGATGGGACAGATCACCATCACCGCCCCCCCCCCCCCCCGATGGGACAGATCACCAACCCCGCACCCCCGATGGGACAGATCACCAACCCCGCACCCCGGATGGGACAGATCACCAACCCCCCCGATGGGACAGATCACCATCACCCCCCCCCCTCCGGATGGGACAGATCACCAACCCCCCCGATGGGACAGATCACCAACCCCCCCGATGGGACAGATCACCATCACCATCATCCCCCCCGCGATGGGACAGATCGCCATCACCCCTCCCCGATGGGACAGATCGCCATCACCCCTCCCCGATGGGACAGATCGCCATCACGCCCCCCCCGATGGGACAGATCACCAACACCCCCCCCCCCCCCCAACCGATGGGACAGATCAACCCCCCCCACCAATGAGACAGGCCGCCCCTCCACCCCACCAAAGCCCGCTCTCAGCAGTCCCTGGTACCTTACGTGGTTGAGTGCTCCGGAGAAGCAGGTTTTGGCTGCTCCAATGTCCCCCTTCTTCCAGTACACCTCCCCCAGCTGGTTCCAGGCCTCCACCAAGCCGGGGTCCAATTTCACAGCCTTGGACAGGGCCTCCTCCGCCTTCAGGCTGTAGTCCGCCACCACGTTGAGGGCCTTGCCCTTCAGCATCAGGAGCTGCACTTTGTTGCGGGAAGAGCCTGCGGCGGGCGGGAGGGAGGAAGAGAGCACATTAACTTGAGAGAGAGAGAGAGAGAGAGAGAGAGACGAAGAGAGACAGCGAGCGGGAAGAGGAGGGTGGGGAGCCCGAGGGGGGGTTGGGGAGAGGGGGGCCGGAGGGGGGGTTGGGGAGAGGGGGGCCGGAGGGGGGGTTGGGGAGAGGGGGGCTGGGGAGGGGGGGGGGGTGGCGGGGAAGAGGGGCCGGGGAAGAGGGGGCCGGAGAGGGGGAGAGAGGGAGCGAGACAGAAAGACGGACAAAGAGAGAGAGAGGAAGAGACAGAGAAAGAGAGAGGGAGGGACAGAGAAAGAGAGAGGGAGGGAGGGATGGAGCGAGCCAGAGGGGGAGGGAAACATAGAAGATAGGAGCAGGAGTAGGCCATTCAGCCCCTCGAGCCTGCTCCGCCATTCAATGCGATCATGGCTGATCATCCAAATTCAGTACCCGGTCCCTGCCTTCTCCCCATACCCCTTGACCCCTTTAGCCTTGAGAAATATATCCAATTCCTTCTTGAATATATTTAATGTATTGGCCTCTACTGCTTTCTGTGGTAGAGAATTCCACAGGTTCACCACTCTCTGGGTGAAGAAATTCCTCCTCATTTCTGTTCTAAATGGCATACCCCTTATCCTTAGACTGTGACCCCTGGTTCTGGACTCCCCGACCATCGGGAACATCCTTCCTGCATCTAGTCTGTCCAGTCCTGTCAGAATTTTATAAGTTTCAATGAGATCCCCTCTCATTCTTCTAAACTCCAGCGAATAGAAGCCCAATCGACCCAATCTCTCCTCATATGTCATTCCTGCCATCCCAGCTATTAGTCTGGTGAATCTTCGCTGAACTCCTTCTATGGCAAGAACATCCTTCCTCAGATAAGAGGGAGGGCAGGTGACAATAGCTTGGTCAAAGAGGTAGGTTTTAAGGAGCGTCTTAAAGGAGGAAAGAGAGGTAGAGAGGCAGTGAGGTTTAGGTAGGGAATTCCAGAGCTTAGGGCCCAGGCAACAGAAGGCACGACCAACAATTATAATCAGGAATGCTCAAGAGGGCAGAATTAGAGGAGCGCAGATATCTCGGGGGGTTGTGGGGCTGAAGAAGATTACAGAGGTAGGGAGGGGGTGCAAGGCTATGGAGGGATTTGAAAACAAGGAAGAGAATTTTTAAATCGAGGTGTTGGTGAACCAGGAGCCAATGTAGGTGATGCGCTATCAATTACTCATAAAAGACTGAGAGTTAAGAGAGTAACTAAAGGCTTTTATTAACAAAAGAATGAAGGTCTGCCTCGAGTGGTCAACCGGTCCAGAAATACAAAGGGCTGGGGAGCAGTCACCTTTATACTAGGACTTGTGGGAGGAGTCAGCCGAGGCATGTCCAGGCATGTACACAGTGGAATACAAACAGTGGTTTACCACAGTAGGTCAGTGAGCACAGGGGTGATGGGCGAACGGGACTTGGTGCGAGTTCAGATTCAGGGCAGCAGAGTTTTCGATGAGCTCCAGTTTAGGTAGGGGGAAGACGGGAGGCTGGCCAGGGGAGCATTGGGAATAGTCGAGCCTCGAGGTAACCAAGGCTCAGAGGAGGGTTTCAGCAGGTGATGAGCTGAGGCAGGGGCGAAGTCGGTTTGATCGTCTCCAATTCTGTCTGGTATCAATATAGGCAGCCCAGTCATTATCTCCTGGTTAACAAATATTTTTATTCGTTTATGGGATGTGGGCGTCGCTGGCAAGGCCAGCATTTATTGCCCATCCCCAGTTGCCCTCGAGAAGGTGGTGGTGAGCCGCCTTCTTGAACCGCTGCAGTCTGTGTGGTGAAGGTACTCCCACAGTGCTGCTAGGGAGGGAGTTCCAGGATTCTGACCCAGCGACGATGAAGGATCGGTGATATATTTCTAAGTCAGGATGGTGTGTGACTTGGAGGGGAACTTGGAGGTGGTGGTGTTCCCATGCGCCTGCTGCCCTTGCCCTTCTAGAAACATAGAAGATAGGAGCAGGAGTAGGCCATTCGGCCCCTCGAGCCTGCTCCGCCATTCAATGCGATCATGGCTGATCATCCAAATTCAGTACCCTGTCCCTGCCTTTTCCCCATATCCCTTGATCCCTTTAGCCTTAAGAAATATATCGAACTCCTTCTTGAATATATATTTAATGAATTGGCCTCAACTGCCTTCTGTGGCAGAGAATTCCACAGGTTCACCACTCTCTGGGTGAAGAAATTCCTCCTCATCTCAGTCCTAAATGGCTTACCCGTTATCCTTAGACTATGACCCCTGGTTCTGGACTCCCCAACCATCGGAAACATCCTTCCTGCATCTAGTCTGTCTAGTCCTGTTAGAATGGAAGGTGGAAGAGGTCGCGGGTTTGGGAGGTGCTGCCGAAGAAGCCTTGGTGAGTTGCTGCAGTGCATCTTGTAGAGGGTGCACACTGCAGCCACGGTGCGCCGGTGGTGGAGGGAGTGAATGTTTAAGGTGAAATCTTTGAACATCCACCTGTACTGCTGTGTACCCTGTTATTCTGAGGGGTTAACCCACCAACACACTCAGCCGTCAAAGCCCACTCCGTGCTTCGAGGGAGCAAAGGGCAAGCTGCAAAGCGAGGTGGGGAACCGACAGGAGACCATGCGACGGATGCCCTCGCTGCCCGCGTACCTTCCAACGCCTGGATCTCACGCAGTGTCCCGTTCATCCGCTCCGTCAGGTCCTGTTGCTTTCGTCCGGCCTCCTCCACGCTGTGACTCTCGAAGTAGTGATCCCGGAACACGTACAGCCGGTCCACCAGCTCCTGAAGAAACGAAAGAACAAACTTGTGTTCCATTTATATATATATATAGCACCTTTCACGACCTCAGGACATCCCAAAGCGCTTCACAGCCAATGAAGTACTTTCCCAGATCCCCTACCCCAAGTGCAGTCACTGTTGTAATGTAGTGTATGCCTCAGAGACATGGACCATGTACATAGAAACAAAGAAGATAGGAGCAGGAGTAGGCCATTCGGCCCCGAGCCTGCTCCGCCATTCAATGAGATCATGGCTGATCATCCAAACTCAGTACCGTGTCCCTGCTTTCTCCTCATATCCCTTGATCCCTTTAGCCTTAAGAAATATATCCAACTCCTTCTTGAATATATTTAATGAATTGGCCTCAACTGCCTTCTGTGGTAAAGAATTCCACAGGTTCACCACTCTCTGGGTGAAGAAATTCCTCATCTCTGTCCTAAATGGCTTACCCCTTATCCTTAGACTGTGACCCCTGGTTCTGGACTCCCCCGCCATCGGGAACATCCTTCCTGCATCTAGTCTGTCTAGTTCTGTTCGAATTTTATAATTTTCAATGAGATCCCCTCTCATTCTTCTAAACTCCAGCAAGTATAAGCCTAATCGACCCAATCTCTCCTCATACGTCATTCCTGCCATCCCAGCTATCAGTCTGGTGAATCTTCGCTGCACTCCCTCCATGGCAAGAGCATCCTTCCTCAGATAAGGCGACCAAAACTGCACACAATACTCAAGGTGTGGTCTCACCAAGGCCCTGTACAACTGCAGCAAGACATCCTTGTTCCTGTACTCAAACCCTCTCGCTATGAAGGCCAACATACCATTTGCCTTCTTAACCGCCTGCTGCACCTGCATGCTTACCTTCAGCGACTGGTGCACAAGGTCACCCAGGTCTTGTTGCACTTCCCCTTCTCCCAATCTATTGCTGTTCAGATAATAATCTGCCTTCCTGTTTTTGACACCAAAGTGGATAACCTCGCATTTATCCACATTATGCTGCATCTGCCATGCATCTGCCCAATCACCCAACCTGTCCAAATCATACTGGAGTTTCTCGGCATCCTCCTCACAGCACACATGCCCACCCAGCTTTGTGTCGTCTACAAACTTGGAGATATTACATCTAGTTCCCTCGTCTAGATCATTAATATATATTGTGAACAGCTGGGGTCCAAGGACCGATCCCTGCGGTACCCCACTAGTCACTGCCTGCCACTCGGAAAAAGACCCGTTTATTCCAACTCTTTGCTTCCTGTCTGCTAACCAGTTCTCTATCCAAGTCAGTACCTTGCCCCCAATCCCATGTGCTTTAACTTGACACGACAATCTCTTATGCGGGACCTTATTGAAAGCCTTCTGAAAGTCCAAATACACCACATCCACTGGTTCTCCCTTATCTATTCTACCAGTTACAGCCTCAAAAAATTCCAGTAGATTAGTCAAGCACGATTTACCTTTTGTAAATCCATGTTGACTTTGTCCAATCCTGTCACTGTTTTCCAAGTGCTCTGCTATTACATCTTTTATAATGGAGGCTAGCATTTTCCCCACTACCGATGTCAGGCTTACCGGTCTATAATTCCCCGTTTTCTCTCTACCACCTTTTTTGAACAGTCGGGTAACATTAGCTACCCGCTAATCCATGGGTACTGTTCCAGAGTCTATCGAATTTTGGAAGATGACCAGCAATGCATCTACTATTTCTAGGGCCACTTCCTCAAGTACCCTAGGATGTAGATTATCAGGCCCTGGGGATTTATCGGCCTTCAATCCCGTCAATTTCCCTAACACCATTTCCCTACAAATAATGATTTCATTGAGTTCCTCCCTCTCATTAGACCCTATGTTCCCCGACATCTCTGGGAGGTTATTTGTGTCCTCCTTTATGAAGACAGAACTAAAGTATGTACAGCAGGCACCTCAAAGCACTGGAGAGGTACCACCAACGCTGCCTCCGCAAGATCCTGCAAATCCATTGGCAGGATAGGCGCACCAAAGTCAGTGTTCTCGCTCAGGCCAACATCCCCAGCATCGAAGCTTTGACCACGCTCGATCAGCTCTGATGGACGGGTCACATTGTCCGCATGCCCGATACGAGACTCCCAAAACAAGCGCTCTACTCAGAGCTCCGGCACGGCAAGAGAGCCCCAGGTGGGCAGAGGAAATGCTTCAAGGACACCCTCAAAGCTTCCTTGAAAAAGTGCAACATCCCCACCGACACCTGGGAATCCCTGGCCCAAGACCGCACAAAGTGGAGGAGAAGCATCCGGGAAGGCTCCGAACACCTCGAGTCTCTTCGCCGGGAGCAAGTGGAAGTGAAGCGCAAACAGCGGAAGGAGCGCACGTCAACCCAAGCACCCCACCCACCCGCCCCTTCAACCACCGTCTGCCCCACCTGTGACAGAGACTGTAGGTCCCGCATTGGACTCATCAGTCACCTGAGAACTCATTTTTAATGTGGAAACAAGTCATCCTCGGTTCCGAGGGACTGCCTAAGAAGAGAAGAAAGGCGGGAGCCAATTTGCACACAGCAAGCTCCCACAAATAGCAATGTGATAAATGATCAGATAATATTTTTTTTAGTGATGTTGCTTGAGGGATAAATATTGGTCCCAGGACACCGGGGAGAACTCCCTGCACTTCTCCAGAACAGCGGCCGTGGGATCTATTATGTTCACCTGAGAGCGCAGACGGGGTCTCGGTTTAAAGTCTCATCCCAAAAGACGGCACCTCCGACAGTGCAGCATTCTCTCGGTTCTCACCCTCTCTGCCTCTCCCTCCCTCTCTCCTGCCCTCTCTCCGTCACCCTCGCCCTCCCTCTCTGTCTCTCCGTCTCTCCCTCCCTCTCGCTCTCTCTCTCTCTTTCTCCCCGTCTCTCTCTCCCCGTCTCTCTCTCTCTCTCTCTCCCCGTCTGTCTCTCTCCGTCTCTGTCTCTCTCTCTCCCTCTGTCCTCTCTCTCTCCCTCCCTCTGTCTCTCTCTCCCTCTCCCTCTGTCTCTCTCTCCCTCCCTCTGTCTCTCTCTCCCTCCCTCTGTCTCTCTCTCCCTCCCTCTGTCTCTCTCTCCCTCCCTCTGTCTCTCTCTCCCTCCCTCCCTCTGTCTCTCTCTCCCTCCCTCCCTCTGTCTCTCTCTCCCTCCCTCCCTCTGTCTCTCCCTCCCTCTGTCTCTCTCTCCCTCCCTCTGTCTCTCTCTCCCTCCGTATCTCTCTCTCTCTCCCTCCCTGTCTCTCTCTCTCCCTCCCTGTCTCTCTCTCCCTCCCTCCCTGTCTCTCTCTCCCTCCCTCTGTCTCTCTCTCCCTCCCTCTGTCTCTCTCTCCCTCCGTGTCTCTCTCTCTCCCTCCCTCCGTGTCTCTCTCTCTCCCTCCCTGTGTCTCTCTCTCTCTCCCTCCGTGTCTCTCTCTCTCCCTCCCTCTGTCTCTCTCCCTCCCCGTCTCGCTCCCTCTCTCCCCGTCTCTCTGCCTGCCTCTCCCTGTCTCTCTCTCCGTCTCTCTCTCTCCCTGTCTCTCTCTCTCCCTCCCTCCCTCCCTCTCCCCGTCTCTCTCTCTCTCTCTCTCCCTCTCTCCCTGTCTCTCTCTCTCAATTCAATTTCAATTCAATTTGTTTTATTGGCATGAGAAGATACATCTTATGTTGCCAAAGCACAGAAAAACATGTATAATTGAACACATAAACGCAGATCTAGACATACAGTGTATAGACAAATATACCCATGTATACATAAATATACACACATATAATATACATATAGTTTTTTCTTAGGTTTAATGGTCACTGGTTGTCCCTCTGCTTATGGCAAGCTGTAACATAGTTTGCTGCTAAAGTTACACATTTTCTCTGTTCCCCTAATAGATATGGGAGTTTTTGTTGGTCATTCAAATTTTTGAATTCAGGGCATATTTTTATGAATTTTGGGTAGAAATTCCCCCTTATGTCCTGATAGTTTCCACAAGTTGTGAGGAAGTGCATCTCTGTCTCCACCACTCCCTGACTGCAGTGAGTGCATATCCTGTCCTCTCTGGGCAGCCAGGTCTGCCTTTTTCAATGGCCAGGCTATGCTCACTAAGTCTGTACATTGTCAAGGTTTTTCTCAGTTTGCTATCTTTTACCATGGTCAGGTAATCAGCCATGGTGTATTGTCTGTTTAGGGCCAAATAGCAATCGAGTTTGTTTTGGGTTTTTGTCGTTTCTGTCCAATAGGTCAAATATTTTTTTTTTTGTTTAGTAATAATTGTGTTGGGTCGAATTCTCTGTGCTAGGATGTCACTGTCCTTGGGCTGATTATTATTAGTAGTGTTAGTAGTTACTTCACTGAGTCCCAGGACCAGTTGACTGAGGGGACTCTTCTCTATGATCATCTCCTGGCATTTCAGGGCTTTGTAATGATAGCAGTGGGGGTTGCTCATTTTTTTAGGTGTTTCCATAATTTGATGGCTCTTTTTTGGATATTAATTAGTAGTGGGGATATTGGCCTAATTCTGCCCTGCATGCATTGTTTGCGGTTTTCCTCCGAGTCCGGAGGATACTTTTACAGAATTCTGCATGTAGGATCTCAATTGGATGTTTGCCCCATTTTGCAAATTCTTGTTGTGTTAGCGGACCCCACACCTCACTGCCATAAAGTGAAATTGGTTCAATTACTGATTTAAAAATTTTGAGCCAAATGCCAATTGGAATTTCTATTTGGATTGACTTTTTAAATGGCATAGAAAGCCGTTTTTGCTTTCTCTTTCAGTTCATTCACAGCCAAATGAAAATTTCCCATAGAACTGATTTTTAAGCCTAAGTATGTGTAATTTGTAGTTTGTTCAATTTTAGTTGCTCCTAATGTGAAGTTTATTCTGGGTCCCTGATGTCTGGATCTTTGCTGGAACACAAGAACTTTGGTTTTTTGGGGGTTTATTGTCAGGGCCCAGGTCTGACAGAACGACTCTAGCAGATCCAGGTTCTGCTGTAGACCCTCCTCTGTTGGTGAGAGCAGAACCAGGTCATCTGCATAGAGGAGGAATTTAACCTTGGAGTCATATAGGGCGAGGCCATGTGCTGTAGATTGTTCAAGTAGTTTTGCCAATTCATTTATATAAATATTATAAAGAGTGTCGGTGAGATAGGCGAGCCCTGCGCCACGCCCCTGTGAGAAATATTTTGTTTGTTTGTCTCCAATTTTAACTGCACATTTATTGTTTGTATACATTGATTTAATTACATCATATGTTTTTCCCCCTACACCACTTTCAATAAGTTTTAAGAATAGACCGTCGTGCCAAATAGAATCGAAAGCCTTCTGGAAATGTATAAAGCAGGCAAAAATTTTGCTTTTGTTTTGGTGAACATGTTTGTCAATTAGGGTGTGTAGGGTGAAAATATGATCCGATGTTCTATAATTTGGTAAGAATCCAATTTGGCTTTTACTCAAGACATTGTGCTCCTTAAGGAAGTTTATAAGTCTTTGGTTTATGATACTACAGAATACCTTCCCCAGATTACTGTTCACACAGATGCCTCGGTAGTTATTTGGGTCAACTTTGTCTCCACTTTTGTATATGGGCATTATGAGTCCTTTGTTCCAGATATCAGGGAAGTGACCGACACTCAGAACCAAGTTGAAGAGTTTTAGGATAGCCAATTTCATTTTATCGTCAGTGTGTTTAAGCATCTCGTTTACGATGCCATCTGCACCACAGGCTTTTCTTGGTCGCAGGTCCTTGAGTTTTTCAAATAGCTCTTTTTCAGTTATTGAGGAGTCTAACGGGTTTTGGTAATCTTTTATGGTCAGTTCGCGCTTTTCCAATTCTTTACATATTTGATCTTGCTCTGGGCTTAGTGTGTTTTTCTGGTATAATTTTTCAAAATGGTTTTCCCATATGTCTCCATTTTGAATGGGCAATTCGTCATGTTGCTGTTTGTGTAATGTATTCCAGTTGTCCCAGAAACAATTAGAGTCAATAGATTCTTCAATGGAGCTGAGTTTATTCTTTATACTGTTCTTTCTTGGTTCTGAGTGTGTTTTTGTATTGTGTTAGTGCCTGACAATAAGCAAGGCATAATTCCTCGTTTTCTGTGTTTTTGGTTTGATAGTTTTCTGAGTTTTTTCCTCATGTTATGACAGTCTGAATCAAACCATTTTACGTGGTTTTGTGTTTACTCTTGCGAGATTTCAAGTTCGACATTGATGCCAAATTATCAAAAATATTATTTAGGTTATTCACTGCCAGGTTTACGCCTTCGTTATTGTGAGTGTATGTGTTTTCCAAAAAGGTGTCCAAGAGAGATTGAGTTGATTGACTGCTAATTGCTTTCTGGTATTTTTCCATACTGTTTTGGGCCCATCTGTAGGATTTTTTAATGTTGTACAGCTTACTGGGCTGTGTTTCTGTGTTGGTTGTTTCTGTCCTTTTAAGATACGCAATAATTTGGCTGTGATCTGACTGTGGTGTTAGTGGTTTGACTGTGAATGCTCTGAAAGAGGATGGGTCCAGATCTGTAATCATATAGTCTACGGTGCTGATGCCAAGAGGTGAAGAATAGGTCGATCTTCCTAGGGAGTCTCCTCTGAACCTACCATTGACAATGTACAGACCCAGGCTTCGACAGAGCTGCAGGAGCTGTTTTCCGTTTGTATTTGTCTGTTTGTCATAGTTATTCCTGTGTGAATGAAAAGGGAGATCAAACTGGTTATTCCCAAATATGTAATTATTGCCCTGAGTACTGGTAAAGTCTGGTTCTTCACCAGTTCTTGAGTTGAGATCAACACGTTCCCCTGGGCCTGGAAATGGTTAATCTCCCTCTCAATGTTGGGGAAGGTGTCCTCTTTGAAGTACGGGGATTCTATAGGGGGGATATAGATTGCGCAAATGAAAACATTTTGCATGCTAGAAATGATGTCTTTCTTAATCTTGAGCCATAAGTGGTTTTCGCCCTTTTTTATAAATTCAATGTAATTCCTAAGCTCTGCTTTAAACCAAATCAGTATGCCTCCAGAGTCTCTGCCCTGGGTTACTCCTGGCAGTTTATTGGAGGGGACCACCAGCTCTGTGTACCCAGGGGGACCACCAGCTCTGTGTACCCAGGGGGACAACCAGGGCTGTCTCTCTCTCCCTCCCCCTCCCCCTCTCTCCCCCCTCCCCCCGTCCCTCTCCCTCCCTCCCCGTCCCCCTCCCCCCGTCCGTCCCTCTCCCCCCTCCCCATCTCTCTCCCCCCCTCCCTCCCTCCGTCTCTCTCTCCCCCTCCCTCCGTCTCTCTCTCTCCCTCCGTCGCTCTCTCTCTTCAATTCAATTCAAATCGCTTTATTGGCATGATGACAAGGTACATCTTATGTTGCCAAAGCGTCAAATAACATTTATGGTTGAACACATAAATGCAGATCTATCCATACAGTGTATAAACAGATATATCCCTGTGTGTATAAATATACATTCATATAATTTGTATATACTCTTTTCTTAGATTTAATGGTTGTCCCTCTGTTTATGGCAAGCTGTAACATAGTGTGCCGCTAAGGTTACACAATTTCTCTGTTCCCCTAGTAGGTATGGGAGTTTTTGGTCGTCATTCAAATTTCTGAATTCAGGGCATATTTTTGTGAATTTTGGGTAGAAATTCTCCCTGATGCCCTGGTATTTTCCACAAGCTGTGAGGAAGTGCATCTCTGTCTCCACCACTCCCTGACTGCAGTGAGAGCATATCCTGTCCTCTCTTGGCAGCCGGGTCTGCCTGTGTCTGCCTTTTTCGATCGCTAGGCTATGTTTGCTAAGTCTGTACCTTGTCAAGGTTTTTCTCAGTTTGCTATCCTTTACCATGGTCAGGTATTCAGCCATGTTGTATTGTCTGTTTAGGGCCAAGTAGCAATTGAGTTTGTTTTGGGTTTTTGTTGTTTCTGCCCAATATGACAGATATTTTTCCTTTTGCTTAGTGACAATTGTGTTGGGTTGAGTTCTCTGTGCTACGATGTCACTGTCCTGGGGCTGGTTATTGTTACTTCACTGAGTCCCAGGAGTAGTTGACTGAGGGTATTCTTCTTTATCACGGTCCTCTCTTGGCATTTCAGGGCTTCGTAATGATAGCAGTGGGGGTTGCTCATTTTTAGGTGTTTCCAAATTTTGGTGGCTCTTTTTTGGATAGTAATTATTAATGGATATTGGCCTAGTTCTGCCCTGCATGCATTGTTTACGGTTTTCCTTTGAGTCCGGAGGATACTTTTACAGAATTCTGCATGTAGGATCTCAATTGGGTGTTTGTCCCATTTTGCAAATTCTTGTTGAGTTAGCGGTCCCCATACCTCACTGCCACAGAGTGCAATTGGTTCAATTACTGATTTGAAAATTTTGAGCCAAATGCTAATTGGGATTTCTATTTGGATTGATTTTTTAAATGGCATAGAAAGCCCTTCTTGCTTTCTCTTTCAGTTCATTCACAGCCAGTTTGAAATTTCCCGTAGAACTGATTTTTAAGCCCAAGTATGTGTAGTTAGTGGTTTGTTCAATTTTGGTTGTTCCTAGTGTGAAATTTATTTTGGGTCCCTGATGTCTGGATCTTTGCTGGAACACAAGGACTTTGGTTTTTTGGGGATTTATTGTCAGGGCCCAAGTCTGGCAGTACGACTCCAGCAGATCCAGGTTCTGCTGTAGACCCTCCTTAGTTGGTGACAGCAGAACCAGGTCGTCTGCTTAGAGGAGGAATTTAACCTTGGATTCATATAGGGTGAGGCCGGGTGCTGTAGATTGTTCAAGTAGTTTTGCCAATTCATTTATGTAAATATTAAAGAGTGTCGGTGAGATTGGTGAGCCCTGTGTCACCCCCCGCCCCTGTGGGAAGTATTTTGTTTGTTTGTCTCCAATTTTAACTGCACATTTGTTGTTTGTATACATTGATTTAATTACATCATATGTTTTTCCCCCTACCCCGCTTTCGATAAGTTTCAGGAATAAACCGTCATGCCAGATGGAGTCGAAAGCCTTCTGGGAATCTATAAAGCATGCGTAGATTTTGCTTTTGTTTTGATGAACGTGTTTGTCAATTAGGGTCTGTAGGGTGAAGATATGATCTGATGTTCTATAGTTTGGCAGGAATCCAATTTGGCTTTTACTCAAGACATTGTGCTCCTCAAGGAAGTTTATAAGTCTTTTGGTTATGATGCTACAGAATACCTTCCCCAGGTTACTGTTTACACAGATGCCTCGATAGTTATTTGGGTCGACTTTGTCCCCACTTTTGTATATGGGCGTTATGAGTCCTTTGTTCCAGATGTCAAGGAAGTAACCGACACTCAGAACCAAATTGAAGAGTTTTAGGATAGCCAGTTTCATTTTATCGTCTGTGTGTTTAATCACCTCGCTTAGTATGCCGTCTGCCCCGCAAGCTTTTCCTGGTCTCAGGTCCTTGAGTTTTTCAAAAAGTTCTTTTTCTGTTATTATGGAGTCTAGCGGGTTTTGGTTATCTTTTATGGCCATTTCGAGCTTTTCCAGTTTTTTGCATATTTGGTGTTGCTCTGGCCTTAGTGTGTTTTTCTGGTATAATTTTTCAAAGTGGTTTTCCCATGCGTCTCCATTTTGAATGGCCAATTCGTCGTGTTGTTTTTTGTGTAATGTATTCCAGTTGTCCCAGAAACAATTGGAATCAATGGATTCCTCAATGGAGCTGAGTGTATTCTTAATATATTGCTCTTTTTTGGTTCTGAGTGTGTTTCTGTATTGTGTTAGTGTCTGACAATAAGTAAGGCGTAATTCCTCGTTTTCTGGATGTCTGTGTTTTTGGTTTGATATTTTTCTACATTTTTTCCTCATGTTATGGCATTCTGGGTCAAACCATTTTTCATAGTTTTTTGTTTTGGGTTTGTTCTTGCGAGCTTTCAAGTTAGACCTTGTTGCCAAATTATCAAAAATATTGTTTAGGTTATTCACTGCCCGGTTTACGCCTTCTTTATTGTGAGTGTATATGTTATCCAGAAAGGTGTCCAAGAGAGCTTGAGTTGATTCATTGCTAATTGCTTTCTGGTATTTTTCCGTGTCGTTTTTGGCCCATCTGTACGATTTTTTGGTGTTGTACAGTTTACTGGGTTGTGTTTCTGTGTTGTTTGTTTCTGTCTTTTTATGATACATAGTAATTTGACTGTGATCTGACAGTGTTGTTTGTGGTTTGACTGTGAATGCTCTGAAAGAGGATGGGTCCAAATCCGTAATCATAAAGTCTACGGTGCTGCAGCCAAGAGGTGAGCAATAGGTCGATCTTCCTAGGAGGTCTCCTATGAACCTACCATTGACAGACCCAGGCTTCGACAGCTCTCTCCCTCTGTCTCTCTCTCTCTCTCCCCCTCTCCCCTCTCTCCCTCCCCCCCTCTCTCCCCCTCCCTCTCCCTCTCCCCCCTTCTCTCCCCCTCTCTCCCTCCCTCCCTTCTCTCCCCCCCCCTCTCCCCCTCTCTTTCTCCCCCTCTCTCTCTCCTTCTCAAATTTCAAATTCAAATCGCTTTATTGGCATGATAAGGTACATCTTATGTTGCCAAAGCATCATAATACATTTATGGTTGAACACATAAACGCAGTTCTATTCATACAGTGTATAAACAGGTATATCCCTGAGTGTATAAATATACAATCGCATTATTTATATATACTCTTTTCTTAGTTTACTGGTTGTCCCTCTGTTCATGGCAAGCTGTAACATAGTGTGCCGCCAGTGTTACACAGCTTCTCTCCTCCCCCAGTAGGTATGGGACTTTTTGGTTGTCATTCAGATTTCTGAATTCAGGGCATATTTGTGAGAATTTTTGGTAGAAATTCTCCCTGATGCCCTGATATTTTCCACAGGCTGTGAGGAAGTGCATCTCTGTCTCCACTACTCCCTGACTGCAGTGAGAGCATATCCTGTCTTCTCTAGGCTATGTTCGCTAAGTCTGTACCTTGTCAAGGTTCTTCTCAGTTTGTTATCCTTTACCATGGTCAGGTAATCAGCTATGTTGTATTGTCTGTTTAGGGCCAAGTAGCAATTGAGTTTGCTTTGGGTTTTTGTTGTTTCTGCCCAATATGTCAGATATTTTTCCTTTTGCTTAGCGACGATTGTGTTGGGTCGAATTCTTTGTGTTACCCTGTCACTGTCCTGGGGCTGGTTATTGTTAGTATTGTTAGTAGTTACTTCACTGAGCCCCAGGACTAGT